>NW_021620862.1:6014999-6036624 GCF_004785775.1 Grammomys surdaster
CTCCTCTCCTCTCCTCTCCTCTCCTCTCCTCTCCTCTCTTCTCTTCTCTTCTTTTTAATTTGAGGCAAAGTTTCACTAAGTTGCCAAGGTTGGCTCTGGATTCATCTTATAGTCTGGGCAGGCCTTGAATTTGAGATCCTCTTATTTCAGTCTCTCTAGTATCTGTGATTATAGGCCTCAACTATAATGTATTATGCGTGGCCAGCGCTAGTGAGCCCTGGTTACTCTTCATTCTTGTGTATGAGTTCATCTAGAGTGGGAGGAGGGTATGTTTTCATTTCCCCATCTCTCAATGAGCAGAAACTGGTTCAGGCTGGTGGTAGAGGTTAGGTGTCATCACCCTCCTGGAAGCCTGTGGAGCTTACTGTTAGCCTGTTCATCTTTCTTTTCACTCTTGTGGTAAGATTAGGATAGAAAGGGAAAATGAAATGATAGAGAATGACAAGCACAAATGTGGAGATTATTTCCGCTCACCAAGATTAGGGTTGGCCTAACCTGGAGATGGTACGTGCTGATGCAAGGCAAGGGGCCGGCCCTCCTCCCGAAGGTTATCTCTCTTCCTTACTGGTCCTAAGGCACCGTGAGAGAGCACTTGGCGTACAGTTTCCTCTCATTAACTGTCTTAAAGGGTTCTCAAAATCCTGCCCTCTCTTCCTCCAACCTATTTAATCAGGAGGACAAATGATTATACTGCTTCCCAAGACGCCGCTCTGCATTGTATATGGCTAGTGCTTAACATTTTTGTGTCCCAATGTGGAATGTTCAGGCTGCCTCAGAGATGGAGGTTAGAAGTGTGGGTGTGGGTCTAGAGGGGTGTGAGTCAATGGCCTAGTGCCTGGCGGTCTATCCCACTGAATCTGTAGTCTCTTTGGTATGCCGTCAGCTTGTTAGTAGGACCTGGGCAATCACAAGGGAGGTCACTGCCCCCCACCACCCTGCTCCGGGCAGCTCCCAGCAAGTGTTTTTCTAATTTCTGCTGACATTCTTTCCAGGCTCAGTTCAATTTGTTTTTCTCCTTGCTATGGCGATTGATGACGGGGTTGTGAAATGTATAATTGGGCAGCCTCTCCTCTAAGTGTTTCTTCCCCAGTTCTGTGGGAGCTGGTGTTTGTCTAATCCCCTGCTGATGCACACGTGGGTGCTCACTTCTTCTGAGCTGGCCATCCAAGTGGCAGATTTAGTAACATGGGCCTCCCCAACTGTGGGGACAGGGTGCTGGCCTGGGGGACAGGAACATGGGAGTATTACTTCTGTAACCCTTCTCTCACCTGAATCTGGTAGCGGGAAGCTGGAGAGAGGCCTGTGTGCTACAGCAACTTACAGTTTAATCTCCTAACAATGCCAAATGGAAAATCCAACTGTCTGCCAGTGGCTTAGGAAATGGCCAGGAGATTTTGTCAGGGTTAGATAATCCTGAGACACAGATCACTGAGCTGAGGGACGGAAAACACACTGGCGTTTGTGTTAAAGCTGGAAGGACTGGGTAGGCACTGTTAGTTTTGAGAAACTGTTAAGAAGGCCTGTCAGGTTGTTGCACAGCATGGCCTTTGAGACTGCATCTGTAGGAGGTGGCTGAACCATTCTTCCCTTCTTGCTTTTGTTTGCTTGCTTGTCTGTTTTGAGGTGGTGTCTTATAGCCCAGGCTAGTCCTCCTTCCTCCACCTCCTAAGTGCTGGGATTACAGGTATAAACCACAGGATCCTGGCTTCATTTCCTCTTCCTCCTCCTCCTCCTCCTCCTCCTCCTCCTCCTCCTCCTCCTCCTCTTTCTCATCTTCCTCCTTTTCCTCTCCTCCTCTTTTTCCTCCTCTTCTTCCTTCTCCTCCTCCTCTTCCTCCTCCTCCTCCTCCTCTTCTTCTTCCTCTTCCTCTTCCTCTTCCTTTTCCTTTTCCTCCTCTTCCTTCTCCTCTTTCACCTTTCACCTTTGTCATCTCAAGTCACCACAGCAGGAACCATTTCCTAGTTCTCTCTTGCTAATTCCAAGCCATTTGGAAGCCCTTGTCAGCAGTCCTCTGAAAGCTGAGCAAGCCCTAAGGCTGGTTTGGTGAACTGGAAACACTAGTGGTTCCTGGTCTCAAATAAAGTGTATATTCTTTCCTTCCTAAATTAGTTTTAATTTTGATTACTGTGACACTACTTTTATTGCTGTCTCAAGAGAGGAATGGGCCAGGGCAAGCACTGAGCCAGTACGAATAGATGATGTGGGACTACAGTCTCTTTAGGATCTGGGATGTCTTCTCTCCAGTGGCTGCCCAAGTAGTTGGCATTTACATGGCATTCCTGCCGGCTGGTACCTATCCTGAAGATCCTGCCTCTGTCCTTGACTATCTGATACACAGTGATGCCAATAGACATGCTTCTGATTTGTAGACCTCAAGAACAATTTGTATCGACATTGGTCAAGCACATTCATCAAGTATGAGTTAAGAGTAATGAATCAATGTGGTCATATGAAACTCAGGAAGTTTGATTGGTTTAGACGGCCACCATTGGGTATGGAGCACAGGATAAAGAGTTAATGAATTTGTTATCTCTGTTGGAAGTTTCAAGCAGACTGTCCAGGATTCAAAGGTTCTGTGAGGGCCCTCTTCCTTAGGACTGGCTGGATGTGTGTAACTTCACACAAAATGGCACCTCAGTTGATGGAAGCTGTGGAGTTTGGGTTGCCCTCTTACACCTGGGAGGCTAAAGTAGAGTCTGGGGCTCTCCATACCTTATGTCAGTTGATCAGAGGGACACAACCTGGAAGGAGAGAGGGGACTTCTGCTCAGCAAATATTTCAAAGCCTCAGTCTATAAAGAAACACACAAGAAATGGTTATGACTGACCAGGTAGGAAGCAACAGTCCATTCTCTGGATTGAGGCTAACTAAACTAAACTCACTTGCTTACCATGTGATCTCAGAGAAGTGTCTTAACCTTTCAATACCTCAGTTTTATCATCCATAAAGTGGGATGGCCAGTTCCCAAGTAAGGTTCTTGAGTCTTCTATGAGAGTATGCTTGAAGTGCCTAGCAGACCATCTGGACACAAAATGCTCAGTACATGGTGACCATGTGTCTCAGCAGCAATAGCACCAACCCTCAGCCTCGGACTGGGCTTGTAACTGCCACCATCTGACTCCCTTTGAAAGTGAAGCAGGATCCCCAGGGATTATTTCTAATTTGGACTCTTCTCCCTCAAAGAGATAAAGGGGTTCAGGAGCTCGGATGCTGACATTTATAAAAGGCTGGTGCTGGAGCAGGCAGACTCTGTGTTGTAGAGGAAAGTGGTCCTTCAGAGAACGCAGAGCTGGAGCAGGCAGACTCTGTGTTGTAGAGGAAAGTGGTCCTTCAGAGAACGCAGAGCTGGAGCAGGCAGATTCTGTGTTGTAGAGGAAAGTGGTCCTTCAGAGAACGCAGAGCTGGAGCAGGCAGACTCTGTGTTGTAGAGGAAAGTGGTCCTTCAGAGAATGCAGAGCTGGAGCCAGACAGACCCAAATACACACTCAGGCTCTGCCTTGCTTTGCTGAGACTTTGAGGGTCTGATTCTGTTTCTGCACCTCAACCAGGAGGATAATGGCCTTGGCCTTCTCATGGGAAGTGAAGTGAGATGGTAGGACTCAGGACAATGTAGAATGGCTGGGAGATAGAGGGATTCCTTCTGACACTCCATCACTGAACTGTGCTTCAGAGGCGTCCCGGCTCACCACCACCAAGTGTGTCCTGTATCACACCGGGCACCTCAGGTGCAGGACAAGGTAGACAGTAGGCTTTACATTGTCAAAGAGGTCCCTGACTTGTAGGAGAGGCCTCATTTTGTTACTAGGACTCAGAACGTGACGTTTCACAAACAATCCTCTGTATTCAGCTGCTGGCACAGGGTATCTGGTTACTGGCCCTGGGGACAAACCCATTTATTCTGTCTTGGAGATGGAAAGTGGCTGACGCCGCATTGGCACAGAAAGCCCAGAGTTGGGAGGGGGGTTTGGGAGGCCCACCCCTTAACTTCTTCTCCCTTCAATCTTCTGCATTCTTCATGTCTTTCAGAGTCTCCATAGTTCGTGAGCAGAGATGACTGAGGTATAGGTACACTGTGGTGGGGTGTGTGTGTGTGCATCTGTGTATGTTGTGTACAGATTAACTGGTGTGTGTGTATGTGTGCATGTGTGCATGCATCTGTGTATGTCATGTGCAGATTAACTGGCTTTGTCACCTGTTTGTTAAAATAGGCCCTTCTGAGTTGCAGGTGCTTTCCTGAACTACAGACTAGCTGATGCTCAACATCTATACATTTCACTAGGTCTCGGGACCAGGAAGCTGTAGTCTGTGCAGCCCACTTTGCACCACTCTGCTCTACCACTTCCAGGACTCCCTAAGTTCCAGGGCTGCTCTTTGCCGTCAGCCACGGTCTGGGATGGTGGAGATGTGAGACAGACACCTGTGATCCTAACCCTTAGAAGGTCAAGAGAACCTTGTAAAGATCTCCAGGGCTCCTGTCTGTTCAGGAGACATTGTACTCATTGTTTGGGTGCTGTGTGTTTCAGGCCTAGCCTGCGTGCTCATCTCTGCACTCTCCAAGCTCCTCTGTCATGGACAGGGGGGAGGGGCCTGATGTCCTGGAGGAAGGAGACCATAAAAGAGCTTGTTAGAATGACAAGAGGGTGATTAGTTTTAATTTCAAGTGAAAGCCTTCTGGAGCCGCATCTGGGCTACAGTTTACCTTGTGTTATTGCACACTTCATTAACAGTCAGGTATTTCCAGGAAGCCATCTCCTGTCTCCCACAGTTTGCTGGGTTTAGCTACACCAACACCACAAGGCTGGCACTGGAGCGTGGCTCCATAGCAAAGTGCTTGCCTGTGTGTTGGAAGCCTACATGCTTCAACTACATGGTTTATATGCACCCTGGAGGGTTAAACACACTTGCTCATGTTCTAGCTGGATCTACATATCCTGATCTGTTATGGTGCTTTGGGATGACAGGAGGGACTTCTGGAAGTTTAAGTGATGATGGTGAACCCTAAGGACCCACAGGTTAACTTGATGGGGCAGTGCCCTGAATGGTCAGAGTGGTGGGTTGCTGGAGACCACTCCTCTTTTGACTGTAATTTGGGAACACGTGGCACTGGTTTTGGAAATATTTTAGGAACGTTAGAAAATAGTTCAATGTGACTTTGGAATGTAAGCCCTGAATATAGATTTAAGAAGCTGATGCTGGGCTGGGGAGATGGCTCAGGTGCTGAGGTGTTTGCCTTATAAGCATAAGTACAGGAGTTTGATCCCCAGTGATCACGATCACTCGGGAAGCCGGGCATGCTGCATGCTGGGAATCTCAGTGTTGAGGAGGGTAAATCCTGGGTAGATCTCTGGGGATTGTGGGCCAGCCACTTTAGCACATTGGTAGGCACCAAGCCAAGTGACAGACCCTGTCTCAAACAAGAAGGTATATGGCATCTGGGAATGATACTCAAGGTTGTCCTCTAACCTGCACATGCATATGTGCTTGTGCACATGTGTGCATCCACGCACACACACCAGTGACGAATAAAGATGGGGTGGAGGCAACTTGGGCTTGCATTTCTTATGGAACTCACTGGGAGTCGTAATTTCCCTACAATGTTAGTGTGAAATAACCATGTCATGAGCCACTAAAGGTGCTGAACAGCCTTAATATGCACACTGACAGTAAGTACAGATAGTAGCAACTGTTGCCTGGGAGTAGTTTTGTATGTTAGCACATTGTATAAATTACTTTGCTTGACTTTTGCAAGGCATGTTTTATCTTCCTCCTTTTAGACAAGGAGGGTCAGACAGATGCAACTGTGGGTTCCAGGCTCCTACCTAGGGTTTGAACATACTTGCTGTGTCTTCTCTGTCATCTGGAGGCAGTCGCCTGGAAATCAGGGGAAGGTAGCAGGGCTCTGTGCAAGAGAGCCCTGAGTTACTCAGGGAGGTGGTGGTGGGAAGACCTAGTGTTCAGTGTGTGGCATATAGGGAGAGGAGGCTGGAGGGCAGGGGGATGGTTGAAAGAGCGGAGCTGATTGTTGCTTAGGTAATACTATATCACAGGGAAGAACAGCGTGTGTTCATGGCTGTTCCCAGTAGCATTTGCGTCTGGCTCAGGATCAGCTTTCTGTTCCTAGAGGTGGAACAAACAGAGGACTTTTCCTTCCAAATGAATGTGTCTTTGTTTGATAATATGGACTCAGTGGATGCAATTGTAGCAAAGGTGACATAGGGAAGCTGCCCTGCAGCCCCCAGGTGATGGGAAGGAAAAGATGACAGGAACAGCTCCTAGTTACTGGATGCTCAGACAGCCAGGCCCTGAGTGGCCTCGGCATCCCGGGCACTCATTCTATAGCCCCATCCCCAGGGACTCCGCCTGCTGTGAAGAGAGACAACAGAGGAGTGGTAGATCTGTGCTTAAGAAGTAGTGTGTGTGTGTGTGTGTGTGTGTGTGTGTGTGTGTGTTAAATGATGCAGCACAGGTACAGCACAGGGGACCTTTGCAATACCACTGACCCCACAGCCTTTTAAAAAAGACCTATTTAGCATAGGATCCTATTACAGATGGCTGTGAGCCACCATGTGGTTTCTGTGAACTGAACTCTGGACCTCAGGAAGAGCAGTCAGTGATCTTAACCACCGAGCCATTTGTGTGAGCTGGGTGAACACTGCTGGGAACTGATAACACATTAGCAATCCAATTGGAATTGAAGGCAGTCAAGATAGGTTACTTGGCTATGGACCACATTTAAATGAGGATATTATTCTCACTTAGGTGGGGGCCAGAGGCCTAGGTTCAGGTAGCTAATTGCCTTAGGGTTCCTTACAAGCAAGAGGAAATGCTAGCACTAAGGTACAAACACTGTGACTCTTAAAGACAAAGGGACATAGCAGTTACCCATGTGAGCATTGGAAAGGCAATTTGGGACTGTGGGTGACTAGGCCTGGGATACAACCTGGGTGAGGTAGTGACAGCCTCTCAGGGATTCCTGAGTTTGACGTTACCCAAACTCTACCTTTATTCCTCTGAGGTTTTAGCAGGGGACACCTGTGTGGGGCCCAGGGTCTGGCTATTTCACACAAAGCTGCTGTGAGCATTTGTATGCATGCTTTTGTGTAGGCATGAACTCATTTCTCCACAGTAACTACCCTGAAGTGCAAAGTGCAATTGCTGGACTCTGTGCATGAGAGATGTGTATTTACTTATGTTTGGTTATATATATATATATTCTTACTTATTTAATTATAAGAAACTTTCAGAATGTCTTCCAGAATGGCTGTCTCCTTCTACACTCTCTCAACAATGGGGTGACAGTGCGTCTCCACATCCTGCCAGCACTGGGCATTGTCACTCTTTTAAATTTTAGCCTCTCAGACAATCAGGCATAAAGGCCACCCTTTTGTTTGTAAATATTTATTTATTTAGGGATGTGGGGGCCTGAGGTAGAACCCATGCATGTCAGACAGGTGTTCTGCCACTGAGCTACCACATCCATAGCTTTTTAAATGTGCTTTTAATTTGTTTATGCCTAACTAAAGGCTCATGGCAGTAAATACCAGGTTATGTTCTTACTGCATCCTTCTATTAAGTGATCTGGCTTTTAAAAATAAAAATGAGGGATGAGGGATTTAGCACAGTGGTCAAGTGCTTGTCTAGTGTGTGTGAGGCCTTGGGGCTTCATCTCTAGCACTGAGGGGTGGGGGTGGGATGCACAGGCGTGCTGTGGAAATGGGGCAGTGTGGCCGGAGGCTTGGAGTTCTGTACACAGGGATGTGGGTGAGGGGGTCTTTCTGCTCTTACAACCTTCTATTCCAAATTAGACCCTGCTGATTGGCAGGCACCCTCAGTGGCTGGAATCTGCAGGCAGCCAGGGTGGCAGAACGAACGGCCCAGGATTCCATCCTGTCCCACCCTGTCTCCACAGGACCCCTCCCAGGCTGACTCAGGTGTTGTATTTAAGGAAAGTTGTCTGTGGGCTGTTGGGCTTGAAAATAAAAACAAACAAAGAAGCAGATGTAGGCGTTGTCTCCTCACTGACACCATTGTCTTGGGCTCCTTCTGGGTCTCTCTCAAAAAATAAAGACCCTCCCCCCCAAAAAAAATAACATCAAAGGAGAGACCAGGATCCAGAGCAGAATCCCAGTGTGTGTGTGTGTGTGTGTATGTGTACGCACACACACACCCCAAACCCTTCTGCTTCCACATGTTGTGTAAGTGGGCTCTTCTTTTTCTACAACCATTTCCCTTCCTGACAGGGTGAGTGTCTTCAAAGCTCAGGCCCCACTCTGGGTGAAGCCCATTCCTGCCAATCGTTCCTCCCCTTGGGTCTCGACAACTGAGGCCAGCTCTTTGAATTCAGCTTTGTGATTTAATTCTACAAAACGCTCTTGAAATGCTTCTCCATTTTTGTTTTTAATGGTATGAAAACTCGCAGCTGAGAATTTCAGGATTTCTCCGTATTCTCAGGGCTCTGCCAGCCCAGACACAAGCTGAGGGGCTTGGCTGCATTGGGAAGCGGGGGAGAGGCACATGTGTGTGCTTAATGTGTTTGTCTTTGTCTGTCTGGTCAGCGGTGTGTGGGGCTTTGAGTGTGTAAAAGCAAGCAAGCAACTTAGTCCAGATTCTGATGAGTCCAGAGAGATGAAAAGGTGCGTTGTCCATTCCTTAGTATAGGGTTTGAAAAATGGCTGTTGGTGAGCTCGTGTTAGTGGTCACAAAGAGAGGACTGTTTTCTACGTGGGCATGGAGGAGTTCTGGGAAGTGAGCAGTGGCGTCTCCTAAGGCTCCTCAAAGCTTTAGAAGGAGGAAGTTTCGAGAAGACAGTCACCCACTGACCATCTATGCTGTCCCAAAGGCCCATGGGAATTCCGCAGCTCCTTGTGGTGGTCAAGGTCAATGGGCGGGGAAGTACAAGCCCAAACGTGTAACTGAAACAAATGTGGTTTACTTTGAGTATTTTTCTGGTTTGATACATTTGGAGAAACTGGAGCTGGTTTGAAGTTGCCTGATTTTTTTTAATTAAAAAAACCTCATGCTTTTTTGGGGATTCAAATTAAAATTCTATGTTTGTGCTGAATTTTAGCCCTAAGACCTCAGTTGCTATCAGCAAAATTCCTGGCTCAAATTCCTTCCTCTAGATGGCCTTGTTATGTGCCCTGAACTTGAATTATTCTAAATGGGTGAGTGTGTTTATCTTCTGCTCTCCCCTGGGGATCCCTGGGCATGCCAGACCAGCACTCTACCAACTGAGCCTTACAGAGCCGTATCGGGTTTGAAAACCGTTCTGACTCAGAGTTTGAGTGCTCTGCACAGAACTAATGTAAGGAATGAACCAAAAGTGGCAGAGATTATTCTCTCTCTCTCACTCTCTCTCTCTCTCTCTCTCTCTCCTCTGACACAGTTTTATCTAGTTGTTACAGTGAGCTAACTTTCAGAGGAGAAGGAGGTAAGCTAACACTTGGGCTACACAAGCCTAGAGTTAATGCATGCTGGCAGCTGGGAATAGTTACAGAGGAGTGCCCATGCCAGGGCCAGAGGGTGCAGTACAGTACTGGACACCTATCATGCATCCATCACGTGGTGGGTGGTTCAGAAGAAGTCACAGTGACATGCTTAAAACTGCAGCGACACAGAGTCAGGAGGTGACCTCAGACTGCGTTTCTCACCCGTGGCACTGTTGGCATTTTGGAACAGTTGTTGTGGTGGTGGGACACACACTGTAGGATATTTAGCAACATTCTTTATGGAGAACATTTTGTCAACCAAAAAGTTCCTGGTGGTTGGGTAACCTGGCACTCACTTGTCATCCAGGCAACACAGGAGGCTGAAGCAGGGAATGTTTCAGCCCATGAGCAGCATGGGTAGCACAGTGAGACCTTGTCTCTACAGCAAAGGGCTCAGATGTTTCTAGGTATCTCTGTAGAGCTATAGCTCCTCGTCAGGAGACACTATTGTAAAGCCTACTCCTGTAACCGTTGCTTTGTCTAGTTTTCCCAGAGAAGGGAACATACACTCCCAAAATGTGTTTGTAGAGCTATGTGTAGATTTCGGATGGAAACAGAGGGCAGATGCCAATCAACACTATCTAAGGCCACAAGAAAGAGAAATATTCTCAGAGATAGCGTTGATGGATCTGAAACTTGAAGGCATTAACCTGGTCATGCAGGAAAATGTCACAAACTTAAAAAAGCGAGGCAGGCCTGTGTGTGTGTGTGTGTGTGTGTGTGTGTGTGTGTGTGTGTGAGAGAGAGAGAGAGAGAGAGAGAGAGAGAGAGAGAGAGAGAGGGCCTTTGCCCTGGATTCGTCTCCCCCACCTCACTGCTGCTTTCTCGTGTTCTTCTCTTGGCAATGTGGTTCTTACTCAGGACCAGGATGGGCTAAGTGTAACAAGCAACACCCATTAAGCAGTCGAAAGCAACAAAGCTTTCTTCCTTGCTACACATCTGATCCAAGTACAGGCTCTGCTACCTCTCACCTAGACTCAGACTGACGGTGCTCATCACTGTGGCAAAGGGGGCGGGCGAGCGAGCAAGGCGGATTGCCTCAGAGTTGTGAGGCTGCAGCCCAGAGACTTGACACACCACTTCTGCTCACATTCAGACAGCCCAACAAGTCTCATGTCGTCACCAAACAGAGGAGCCAGGGTGTAGACCCCTACTATGTGCCAAGAAGAACTAGAAATATTTCAGAGTTAAAGTGAATGTCTAGACCTTTGGTGGGGTTTATTTGTGTAAATACAGCCTATGGATGGTAGGTTATTTGATGACGTAGACTCAGGAAATTAGTACTCAACTGAACACCAGGATATATCCTTCAGCTATCCATATGGTAGGAAGCACAGCCTGAAAGCCCGACCCCAAAGTCACAGGAGTGGCATCCCCCTTAACCTTAAAGTATAGCTTTACGGTGCTGTGTCTCAGAAGGCAGGCTCCAGCAGTCACTGCGGTGGGTCTGGAAAACCCAGACACATTCTCTCTTCTTGCTAGAAACTCCTTCAGGCCACAGCTCTGCCCCAAGCCCTGGGGTGAGGAGACAGGAAGCTAGCTGTCGTGGATCTAAAATGGGATGGGACCGGAAACCTATGACCAGGGTGAAGTCCTTGTCACTCCTGACAGAGGGGCATGGAGGTCTTAGGATGCTGGATAAAAATAGCAGTTGATTGCCACTCCCTCCTCCTGAAGCATGTTCTTCAAACCTGATTCCACTCTGTTTCTGAACCATGAAGTGGACATTAAGTGTGGGGTGGGGTGGGGTCTGGCACCCACTAACCAAACAAAAGCAGTCAGTCTGGAGATGGGGGCAGGGACAGGACAGAGGTGGAGTGCCTCCAAAGAGCTAGCTGGGTCCAGGGTCTGCTCTGCTCTGGGTCTTATCCAAGCCTCTATATGTATGAGCAGTTGATTATGTGCTTGTGTGTGCACGTGTAGTTTATAAACATATGCAGCACATATGTGTCTATGTGTCTATGTGTCTATATGTCTATATGCATATATATATATATATATGTGTGTGTGTGTGTGTGTGTGTGTGTGTATGTGTGTATATGTTTGTATATATGTATGTCTATATATGTATATATGTGTCATTTGTATGTCTATGTGGAGGGCATATATGTGTGTGTTCATGTATACTGGATACATATATATGATATCTTGTATGTATGCTATAGATAACGTTTTCTTTGGGTATGACATGATGGAGCAGTGAACCCATAGAAAGCTGTGGTGAACCTGCAGAGCACTTGATCTGTGACCTGTGGCCATGGCAGAGACAGAATGGTTGGGGATGGGGATGGGGATGGGGATGGGGATGGGGACGGGGACGGGGACGGGGACGGGGACGGGGACGGGAACGGGGACGGGGACAGGGACAGGGATGGTGGTGGTGATGGGGCTGCTAACACTCACTGGTAAAAGGAGGAGAGGGAGAGTCCCCAGGCTCATGGAGGATTTTAGTTCTCACTCCCTCACGGCACACTGCCTTACACCATTCAGGAGGTGTTAGAGCATATATAGGAGGTGTGAAGTTAGCTGAAGATGAGGCTTCGGGGATGCAGGGTTGCTGAGGTTGTCATCTACCTGTGCTGAAATTAGACTTCTCAGTCACTCAGGGTCCTGTACATGATAAACGTATCAGGTGCCTGATAAACCCGTTAGCTTTCCACCAGCTTGGATGGAATTGTTACTTTGGTCTGTCATTGGCTCCCTGTCTGGGCTAGGTATACATTTACTCACTTTCACCCCAGAAAAAGTCACATGATGGCATATTGTTCTACATGTGTTATAGCTGTGTGCATGTGTTATAGCTATGTGTACATGTACATATGTATGCATGCTGCTTTGTATGTGTGTGCCTGTGATTGTGTACATATGTCTGTGTGTTTGAGTGTGTACATTTAGCTGTGTGTAGGTGTGGGGTATATTCATGTACACACACAGGGGAGGGTGTGATGCTTGCTGGGAGCTGCATGAACATCACTGTCTTGAGAGACAGCTGCCTGTCTTGGGATGCCTGAAACGTCTTCTTCCTCTGGCAGATGCTCCTGTGCACTTACTCAGCGATGGCTCTGGCACTCTGTTTTAATACTCTGGCCCGAATTGTTCTTTTCATACCAGAGAGGATGAGGCTTCCAGGAACAGACCCTCCTGAGAAGGCAGGCGCACATGGCCTGGTCATTCTCAGGCTGACAGGAGCCTGGGCTCAGAGTCCAGAACATCCTGGTGGGCTTGGGTGAGCCACAGTCTGAGGAGTGTAGGACCAAGCCAAGTACAGCTCTCACCCTCCTCATCCTCATCCTCATCCTCCTCATTCTCCTCCTCGGGGGTGCTCTCTGCCCCATGACCACCATGCAGTTTGGTTTTCTCAGTTGTGAGATGTACATTGTACAGGCAGCTCAGCAGACAGTGTTTGCAAATGTCTGGGCTCCAGAGATTTGAGCATAGGAAGCCTGGCAGGAAGACACACACGGCCTGGGTTTTCTTTGCCTTTTTCAGTTGCCTAACTTGTGGGAGTGGTTGCCAACACCTGCTTCCCCCTCTGCTCTGCTTCGGATTAGAGCTAAACATGACTTGAAAGGCCAGGGAGCAGAAGGCTGTGGGCCTGGGTTGGTCCTGGAAGCCCTGGAGAAGGCTGGAGGCTGCTGGGGGCTGGGGCAGCAAGCTTAGAGAAAGGGCTGTCTTCTGAGAGAGCCTTACTGTGAGCTGGTTAAGCCTGCTGTTAGCCATGCTCTGAGGTTTCCGGAAGACACAGGTGCTATGTATGAAACTACATGGTTACCTCTGCCTTGTGAAGTTTCCATTTCCACCCTCTGGCCTACTGCACAGCGCTGAGGAGGAGACTTCCTGAGGCTCCCCTGAGCTTGGGGGCCAGACCAGGGATGCATTCTGTGAGGAGAAAACCTTTCTCAAGGAGATCCCTGAGGGGCTGGCTGGTGAAGAGTGAGAATACAGTGGGGAGAGTGTAAGAAAATTACACCTCCCTCCTGCCAGATAGCTCTTGGCTGGAGCAGTGGACCTCTGAGGAGGATGTGGCCAGCACTCCCAAGGAATTCTGCCCAGCCTTTGGCATCTTTGACAAAATGATGGGAGGGCCTGGTGGGTAGGTTAATAGCTGACCTTCCTTTACCTCAAGTTTCCTTGGGTGGTTTTGCCAAATGGAGCACGGCTAACATTTTGGGTAGGATAGGTCTCATTGTGTTCACCAAATGTCTTTGGCCCTTGAGTAACCCTTTTAAGCTACTTGCCCCCCAACACACACACACACACACACACACACACACACACCAGGGCTAGGGGTGGATAGTCTTACTAGTTTACACCCACAGACAGGAATTAGCTCCCTTTGGTAAAAACTCCAGAGCCAGAGTAGAAGGATCAGGAAAAGGAAGCCGGCAGAGGGTAGACAATAAAACATCTTGAACTCATACACATGGCCCTGGCCTAGTGTTTCCAGTGACAAAGCTGTTCTTTACTCCTCAGTGAGTTGGAGAACACTCATGTTTGCTTCATTTTTTTTTCCTGTTCGTTCCTCATCTTAACAAGCATTATTCTGTCAGTCATGGCCTTCCTGGCTGCATGATGATGAGGCTAATCCAGGGCCTGGCTTTCAGGAGCCTCACTCACCTCTGGGGCTGGGTGCTCTGTAGCCGTTCTGAGGAAATGCTTATCCATCTAAGTCTGTGCTTCATCGATGAAGCATGAGCTCCCTTGGCTGAGAAACCTGTCTTCCCTCTTGCTTCCTCTAGTAATTGCTGGCACCCTGAACTCAAAAAGGGCCTGGCATGGGGTCAGCGAGGGACATGGCCTCCAACTCAGTCCAGACCCAGACATCACACCTGTGAGTGTGAGGGTGTGAGGGTGCACAGGCTCTGGGAACCTCCTGCCTGCTGGCGCGTCAGTGGGAGCAAAGGCTGGTCCCTGGCTGGTGGGGAAAGAATTGTATGGAGACCTTGAGTCAAGGGGCTTTCTGAACTTAGGGTCCAGTGAGCATCTGCACAGTGGGAAAGTATCCAAGGACTATGACTAATAGTGAATAAGAAACTGTACATTAACTATGGAGGAAGGCTGTGAGGGAAAGGAGGCCTTTGACATTTTAGAGTATCTCATAGCACTTTCTCCTGACTCTTAATTAAGAGGTGCTTTCTCTTTGCACTAGGTCCTGAAAATGCTACAGTCATCCTAGCTTGATTCCTTCTGGCGGGCAACTTCTGTCTGGTCTCCCCCTTCTGCTTCTAGAAAGGAAACAAGAAGTGATTTAAAGATATTACTGAGATCAGGGACAATTCATTTCTTGTCTCTTTTCTGTTCTTCTGAAGATCACTGTGATCAGTTCCAGTATCCAGTCTAAGGAGAGGAGGCAAATTCATCTGTCACTGGCTTGGGAGTCTATTTTGTGGCTTGTTGGTCATGAATCTTCCTGCCAAAGAGCTATTTCTTTGCAGACACTTACTATGTCCCCAGAACTGGGTTAGTGTTGGCTCTGGGCAGGACCAGTTAGAGATGCAGGACAGGAACCATAGAGCAAGTTCCAGGAAATGAGGCTTAGAGTTCCCAGTCAGCTTTACTTAAGGGCTTGTTTGCAAGCACATGGACAGGGCCGCACCAAGCAAGTTAAACACTGTCCCTGGCCCCAAGGGGATCATGGTAAGTGCAGACACGTCCTGGTGCAGAGAGGGTGAGAAGACAGCCTGACCACAGATAAGGTAAGCCTGCAGACAGTTGTCACAAGCATGGCCCTCTGCTCACTGTTACCTTCCAGCCTTGCTCCAGAGTCATGGGCGTTTCACAGTGGGTAACTAGGCTACAGGTTTACTTTGCATCTTGTTCATTGCAAGCTGTCATGGAAGGAGAATGTTTGTCAGGAGCCACTGTGCCTTCCCTCACCCCACTCTCAGGTCTTTCCCAGAGCCTACCTCATAGTTTCCAAATCTCTCAAGACTCTGGTAATGCCCTCTACCCATACGTTTTAAGCCTTGCCACTTTGTTTGTTACTATAAAAGTCACATCAGACATCCCCAGACCCCAAGAGGCCAGACAAATGCTGACTGTCCTCCTATGGTCCTGCTAGACACACCTAGCACAACCCAGACAGTCAGTGGACAGGGAGGCATCTCTGTGTTGCCTGGCAGGTGAGGGAAGTATCCAGTGTGGAACATACCTGCATGTCCTCAGTTAGCTGAAGTGTAGCTACTGGAAGTGTAGCTGGATATCCTGTACTTTCTCAGCAGCATTTGTGAAATGCGTGGATCCAGAAAGGACAAAGCTGGTGGTCTAGGGGCTTCTGAAGATCCCCAGGAAACGGTCAGATGTGGAGACCCTATTACTGTGGCTGCTAACTGCCTGCTGTAATGTCTGCTGGTGTAGCTAGGCCTAGGCATAGCTGGGATGGGTGTATGGGGTCTTTTCCTCCTCTCCTCCACTAAGGTCTCCCCAAGGATGGGACACAGTGAGGGTCCCATCACAACCTTGGCCCAGGGCTGAAGAGGCCCCCCCAGGCCATCAGAAGGCTATTCCTGATTGGCTAGTGGCAAAATGCAACTCTCTTGGCTCAAACAATACAGAAAATATCTCCTCAATCTTAATTAGTCCTAGCACAGGCAGCTCCAGTGTTGGCTAACTCATTGCCAAAGATTTATTCTGACCTGTAGCCTTTGCAACTCTTTCTTGTACCCAGGGTATGTTGCCTTATGTCCTTCCGTGGTCTCGGATGGCTGCTGCCCATCTTAATGTCTGATTGGGGACATAGTAATGACCTATCAAGGAAGAAGAGAGGGTGGCTCACCCTGATATTTAAGCCCATGACATCATTCTCAGGAATCCCCAGCAAATAGCTCGTGTGTGTGTGTGTGTGTGTGTGTGTGTGTGTGTCACAGTGGCCTCTGACTGTCGTGGTCCCTGGGTGCTGAGTGCCTGCAGGGGAGACACACACCTAAACTACACCAGGCTTTCCAACCACACCCTACCTCATTCTATAAAAACTTTGAGGTTGTTGTTTTCAATCTGTTTTCTCATTAAAAACTCAAGCATTACAGAGAACCATGACTAAAAAAATCCCAATAATTTAACTCATTCTAACAATACTTGGGTCTATGATTAATTACCTAATTTTGTTTCATACAAATATAATCCGATTTTAGTTGTTCCCCCCGCCCCCATTTCTTTCTCTTTTCCTTATTTGGGCTTTTGAGATGAGAATCTTAAGATATATCCCTGTCTGGCCTGGAACAACTAGGCTGGGCTCAAACTTGTGGCCACCATCTGAGTACTGGGATTACAGGCCTGTACCACTAGAGGCAGCTTATCTCTTATTTCATCGTTCTAATGCCATTCCACATGTTTCCTTTTGCATTTTAAATGAATGTATACCAGCAATCACATGCAGCTTTGGTCAGGATCTTAGGTGACAGCTGCAACTCTAAGTGTCTCCCATGGGCAGCCTTACAGAAGAATCTCATGGTGACCCATTCACAGGAGGGACTGCACATTCCTCATGTTTAACAATATCCAGAGAGCATCCACCAGTGCATCACAAGCTGATAAGTGCATGTGCATGTGCATGTGTGTGTATTGTGTATGTAGGTAGGCATGGCATCCTTAGTGTGCATGAGGAGGTAGGACGACAACCTTGGGGAGCCAGTTCTTACCTTCCACCTTGTTTGACATGTGGCCTTTGGTCATTTCTATGGCTAAGCTTTGTACACACGATGGCTGACTTGTGAGCTTCTGGGTGACTGTCTTGTCCATGACTCCCATCTCACTGTGGAAGCGCTGGGATTGCATATGCAAGCTATTGCAATCTGGCTTTTTAATGTGAGTTCTGGGGATCTCAGGTTGCCGTGCTTATATATAAAATGCTTTACCCAGTTAGCTGTCTCCCTGCTTCCTGTCTCAGTTTGGACCACCGACATCAGCCTTCTATTCCTATGGATAGCTGCCACCATCCATTGTGGCAGAGGTCACCATATATGTAGGAACATATTCATAAAATTTATTCTTTTCCTTCTCACTTTATTATGTCATTGGGTGATGTTCTCCTGAAGATAACATGGTGTGTTAGTTATGGTTTCTATGGCTGCTACGAAACATCATGACCAAAAGCAAGTTGGAGAAGAAAGGGTTTATTTGGCTTACACTTTCACGTCCCTGTGCATCACCAAAGGAAGTCAGGACAGGAACTCAAGAAAAACAGGAACCTGGAGGCAGGAGCTGATGCAGACGCCGTGGAGGGGTGCTGTTTACTGGCTTGCTCCCCCTGGCTTTCTCAGCCTGCTTTCTTAAAGAACCCAAGACCACCAGTCCAGGGATGGCACCACCCATAAAGGGGTATGCCCTCTCTCACTGATGACTAATTGAGAAGATTCTTTATAGCTGGATCTCATAGAGACATTACTCATCTGGGGCTCCTTCCTCTCTGATTACTTTAGATTGTGACAGATTGACAAAAAAGCAGCCAGTACACATGGGGTCAAGAGCTTTTTTCCACACTACTCTGGAAAAGCTGAAAACAAACTGACTATGGCATTACCTGCAAGGTCTAAATACTGTGTTTTCCCAGTTACAAACTCTTGTTCTTTTCAGGTCTCCTTATTCAGCTGAAGCTGGCTTTGGCCTCTTGATCCTCCTGCCTCAGCCTTCTTGGATGCTGGAATTACAGACACATTCCTTTACATTCACTTCTGTCAATTAGCTATGTTTTTTAGCTTTATTTTATTTTTAATTTATGTGTATTGGGAGAGAGGTATGTGCATGTGGATTACCGGTGTCCACAGGGGCCAGAGGGCAGCCCTGGATGTCCTGGACCTGAAGTGACCTCACATGGGTGCTGGGAACTAAATTCTAGTCCTCTGTGAGAGCTTGCCACACTCCTAACCACCTGGCCATCTGCCCCTCGGCCACCGGGTTTTACTTGTAGTTTGAATTATCTACTTATCTCATATTTTTCATTCAAAATCTTTCAATTTTCAAGAAGAGCTCTGTGCTTCCTTGTCCTGACATTGTGCGCGTTGTCTGTGACTGTGGAGCGGCCGCAGACCACACAGTCACAGGGTGTTTATGTTCTACGCTTACTGCTGTGTTATTTATAAATGTTTTCTACCCTGTGGCTTGGGAAATTGTTCTTAATTAGCCTGGAAATGGAGACCATCTGGGAAATGTTTTTTTTTACTGATTCTGTTTTTTTTTAAATTTTTTTAATTTTTCATATGTAATCAGCTTTTGTGAGGATGGAGGTGTTCCCTTACCCTGAGAGACTGGGTTTTCAAGAATCCTTCTTGAGCCCACAGTGGTTGTTTAGCTGAGGGCTGGTGCCTGGTGTGTTAGCTGGCTGCCAGTGGCCATATCCAGCCATCCTTGTTCCCTGGCCATCTGTCCACCTCTGCAACAGGGTGGCAATGGACACGCCCAGGCCCAGAAAGCCAGACAGAGTGGCGGCTGGAGACTTCACAGAATCCTTGTAATTTGAAATGGAAAAGGTCCGTTGGCTTGTGTGGTGTCTTCCTCCCACGGGGCCCCAACTAGCTTTAGAAGGTGACATATAATTTACCTTGTCACCCAGAGCACTCAATTGGCTTTTCTGAGCCTTATCTGAGAATTCAGGAGCTGGACCAGCTCGGAGATTTGAACGTGGACTCATTTGGGAATGTTACCAAAGCTGGCCACTCTCGGAGAATGGCATTCTTCATAGTCCATTCTGTATCCCAGGGCATCTACAACAAAAGACAGTATCTATTCTAATCTGTGGGTTTGGAAACCAAAGACTTCTTGATTTTGCTCTTTTGCTTCAAGTTAATCTTTTAAAACTTTGTCCTGCTTTTTGACTGAAACACTAAAATCTGCTGATTTTGTGGGAGGGGATGGACCTGGTGAGCTCTCTGGCCTTCGCTGCACAGAAGGGGAAACCATCTCTCCTGTGCTTCTGGCAAGATCAGCAACAAGCTCTGCTGAATGCATCTTAGCCTCCTCCTCAAATCCCCCTAGCAGCTTGGAACCCAGGGGAGCAGCCTGGGTGGGCTGATGTCTAGGTGAGCATCTAAGTGCTTGGGAGTCAGAGAGCAGGAGAAAAAAGTCCCTCCCCATCGCTTCATTGTTGGGGTCCCAGCACCCTGGGCTGGCCCTCGGGCATGATTCCAGGGACAAGAGATCTGGTGTCAGAGACGGGGAGAAAAACCTCCAACACTCCTAGCTTCCAGCTCTGGAGGGCCAGCCAGCCTCTTGGAACAGGAAAGCAGCCACCACAAGCAGGAATTTCCTCATGGGAGATTGAAGTGCCTGGAAGTGCACCTTGGTGTTCTGTACATTTGGGGTTTGCCCAGGAAGTTGGAAGGGCATGGGGCAGAGAGAATCAAAACCTTTGAATCTCTTCCCTCCCTCTGGCCACTAGAAAGGTTTCTGGAAAATGTGAGCTTTGTAGTAAGGTAATTAGCTCCTAAATATTTACAAAATTCTAGGGTGTGTTGGCTATGTAAGAGGGGGGCCTCAATATGAAGTCTTTCAGTTACTAACCTTGAACTTTTCATAGACTCTCTGGTTGAACATGGTTGCCAAATGTTGCCCATATTTGCTACCTGTTTGGGAATTCATCACCAAACATTTAAGACCTTGGCCAAGGGAGAACAACTGTGTGATGTTTTTTAATTACTGAAGTACTTGTGTGGTAAATCTCAGAGCCTGGGAAGGAGTTTGTCCCATAGTGGAAAGGTCATTCCAGTTCAAGATTTAAGTGAACCCCAGGCTGGATGATGCTTACAGACTTTCCTGGTACACTGAGTGGAACAGCGTGGAACTCCCGTCACTCACTGTGTAAGTAGTTGGTGATTTCTGAAGCAGGCCTGGCTGTCGGCCTGATGTGCTGCTTAACCTCAAGCATGATAAACCTCCTTCCTCCATTGTCTTTATCTCCAGAGTGTTTGTCACATCAGTTTGCTAGTTTCCTAGTGAGAAACTGTGACACACTCCAGAAGGGCAAGTTATATTGTTGCCTGATCAGTGTTTCATAGCAAGCCAGGGAAAGGTGAGGCAAGTCCAGTCTCACCCACCTTCACCAGGAGCACACACAGTTAACACGGGAAGTTTGCATTACAGCATACACAAGAAACTCTCAGTGTATGTCTAGGTGAGCATCTAAGCAAAAAGGAGAAGAAGAAGAAGAAGAGGAGGAGGAGGAGGAGGAGGAGGAGGAGGAGGAGGAGGAGGAGACGTGGCTTAGTGATAGAGCCCTTGCCTAATATGCACAAGTCCCCTTCAATCCCCAGCCCCTCAAAAAAAAAAAAAACCGAAAGTAGTATAACTATTCTACAAATAGGGACATCCAAACAAAGCACATCCATTCTCCCAACAACAGCGGAAGTGGCAGCGATGGGACTATTGTTTCCCACAACATGGTGGGAAACCAGTTGTATTGCCAGTAGCTAGCCTAGATTATACAATGTTTTAAAAGATAAGTCATGTGCTTTCCTGGTCATGTGTAATTACATCGGAGAGCTAATTTACTAAGTTAATAATTTGTACTGGGGTTTATGGCATGCTAACCATTTTGAAGTACTTGTACTGCTAACATTTATTGCTAATTAGTAGAGTAGCCCCATGTTCATTACACTGATGTCATTTAAGACTGAGTTACTAAATTCTCAAGATACAAGCAAACAGTATTTAGACATGGATCTTTTGAAATCTGGGAAAGTAGAAGTTTCAGGATGCAGTACCCATGTCCTTTGTAAGCTGTCAGTGGGGCAGGACAGTGTATCGAGAAATGAAGATTTAAAAAACAGCAGTCCTGGCCCCAAATGTTGTTGAATTTGGTCATTTAAAAAGCAAAGAGAAGATGTAAGTCTTTGAGAGTTAAGGGCTTACATTGTCCCTTGCAATTGTCCCAAAAGCCTCCATGCTGATGCACATCCATAATCCACTCCAGCCCTCGGGTAAGGCAGGAGGATCACCAGAGACTAGCATGGGCTATACAGTAAGACCATGCTGTCTCATTTAAAAAGAAGAAGAAGAAGGAGAAGAAGAAGGAGAAGAAGAAGGATAAGGAGAAGAAGAAGGAGGAGGAGGAGGAGGAGGAGGAGGAGGAAGAGAAGAAGAAGAAGAAGAAGAAGAAGAAGAAGAAGAAGAAGAAGAAGAAGAAGAAGAAGAAGAAGAGGAGGAGG
>NW_021620862.1:6036724-6050028 GCF_004785775.1 Grammomys surdaster
CAAAAAGGAGAAGAAGAAGAAGAAGAAGAAGAAGAAGAAGAAGAAGAAGAAGAAGAAGAAGAAGAGGAGGAGGAGACGTAGCTTAGTGATAGAGCCCTTGCCTAATATGCACAAGTCCCCTTCAATCCCCAGCCCCTCAAAAAAACGAAAGTAGTATACCTATTCTACAAATAGGGACATCCAAACAAAGCACATCCATTCTCCCAACAACAGCGGAAGTGGCAGCGATGAGACTATTGTTTCCCACAACATGGTGGAAGGGCTATCTATATTCTGTTCCTCCTACTTAGAGAGCAGGCACCCAGAGTGCCTTAGAGTAGGTCGGGCCCCTGTTGCCTAGGTAACGGGCCGCCTCCACATCACGTGACCGCTTCCAACTGCTGCGCATGCAGGGCGGTGGCGGCGGCACCCTTCCCCTACAGGGCGGCTGGCTTGTGGACCCGGCTGCACTGCTAGCAAATGGCATCTGCAGCGCCCGCCCTAGACAAGCATATCTGTCTTGACTCCTTTGGCCCCCGAGCTCGGCAACTCAAACCGGCTTGGGCTAGAGTAAAAGGACCTTAGATATATATCGGTTAGTTTACCTATGACTGTAAATATGGAGCTAAAAATGTAGGCTAGTCTCAAGGGCCCCTGCACAGAGCGTCTTTGTTTTTGCAAAGCTCAGCACTTCACCCCAGGATGCTGGCACTCCGCCCTTCTCGTGCGTGGGCGCCAGGACTATGCGTGCAGTTAGATTTTCTAGCAATATCTCAACTGTTTTTTTTTTTCCTGTTCACCCACTCAGACATTCCCCGTTGTAATCACTTTCTCTCACTTAAACATACACACTTAGGGTTTGGCAAACAAAGTGGAATCTCCACGCCCGTTAGACCTCAGTGTTTAAGCTACTGAGACACAGGGCACATTTGGTTTAGACATTTTACTGTTACAAAAATAAATCACCACCCGCAGGTTGCACTAGCTCAGAGATTTCTTCCATGGGGTCAGTATTATAGATAATCTATTACAGGGAAACATATATAATTAGAAAGGAATAAAATTCGAATTCTTACTTCCATAAGGTTGGGGCAAGACCAGAAAACGGGTCTTAAGACTGACAAAGTGGGAAAGGCATATGTGAATTGGCCCTTGTTACCATCTGCCGGGTGTGGTCAGTGGTTCTTGGAGCCGAATCATTGAATGTGAGATTAAGTGACTGAATTACGTCTAGGCTTTCATTCTGCTGGTTTGGTCAACCCAGTCCTCTCTGAAGTTTTAATGCCAGTGCTTTGTGACAGCTGTAATGAGGTCCCACAAGGAGAATGGACAGCCCAGCAGAAAGGAATTTTTTTGTACCTCACAGCCCTGCAGCAGGAGCGGACATAAGCTGATCTTTCTCTTGAGAGAGCAGTTGCCCTGCTCAACATGGAGCCAATGTTAGCTCTCTGTTTCTGCTGTCTTTCAGCCAAGCATTTCCTGCCCTTGCTGGTATCCTCTCTCTGTGCCTGGGGCTTGAAAGCACAAGGGAGGACAGGTCCTTCTGATCAGGGAACCGTTGGTGAGCAGGAACTGGCTGATGCTTCTGACTTTGGCAGAATTAAGACACCATTATGTGGTGAGGAGCCAGGAGATTTCACTTGCTCTGTTCACAGTCAGGTGGGTGAGTGAGCGTCTCTTAGATGTACTTTTTTTTTTCAAACCTGGTCAGTGGTTGGCTTTAGGAACATGTTTCTCCCCTCTCCCTGCCTTACTGACAGCTTGCTGGGTGCTGTGGATCTTTAAAGAGAAAGAGATGAGGAAGGTTAAATTTTCAAAGGAGGTCTGTTAGCAAGAAGCATAAGCACATGGAGCCCCACGGGCGTTCTCCTGTTGGGTTCTTATAGATGTGATATATCTCCCAGGAGAAGACCTTACATGGCAGGGACTCTTCTCTATGGGTACACAGCCCTGCTGGCTTTTGATCATGGCCCCTAAAGTGTTTGAGGTTCTTGGGCGTGGAGTAATATGAGCAGTTAGCATCCTTAGACACCTGGTGCATAGGAAGAAGTGTTGTCTGAGCTTAGATCCACAGAACTGTTTTGGACTGCCTGCTGGATAGTTTTTCCATGCAAGGGGTGATAACCTTACTTGGAGTCTGAAGGCAAATTGTGAATGCTAGCAGCCCATAGACTACGGCAAGGTGCCTGTGTCTCTTTTGCATTAACTGCCTCTCTCATTTCTCTTCTGGGTTACTGCTCCATCTTGCAGGAACCCAAGCTGGTATTCCTCAGGCAGCCAAGCATTTATGGGAAGAAGGCAGCTAAGGTCACAGGCCAAGTTTTTCCTCTCAGCCTAACCAATCAGTGATAGCATCCCAGCCTAGCTAATCAGAGATAGCATTTTAGGCAAAAGATTGATCTTCCGAGAAAGCCCCTCCCGTGGAGACTGGGTGCTGCATGTGGCCTGCATACGTGGTACAGGTCTCTGGAGACTTTCCCAGTAAGGCCTGTAAGAAAAGGCTGCTGGGAAAGGTAATGGAGGCTAACAAGTATGCTGGTGGTCTAAATGTTGTGCCTATTTTAGCTTATTTAACTCCCAAACGACCCCATGAAATAAGTGCTTGTTAACGTATCTCTCTTGCTGTAGACAAGGAAACTGAGACACAGGCTGAGTAACTTCAATGTGGGAGAAAACTCTGGTTTGAACACAGGCTGTCTGGAGGCCAGCCAGTCTCTTAGCTCTTCCCTGCTCCTTTGACACAGGCAATGGGGTGAGAATGTCCATGCTCTCAGCAGTCTTGGGTTGGGAGGGGCTGCTGCAAACACCCCTAGAGACGATTCTCTGGTCCATAGCCTGAGCATCAGCTGCCCCAAGCTGGCACCCTTCCTTTCCTCTGTCACAGTGCTGTGGCAGGGGGCTCCTGCTCCGACCATCCTGCCAACTAAGCACGTGGCCACTGAGAATTTTCCTCTTGGCTGACACCGTGTCCTCCTCCTTGGCCTAACAGGCCCTTATTATCAGCATGTTAAAAAGCCAGGGTTGTTTCCTTATGGGAGGTGGTGGGGGTAGGAGGAGGCCAGAGAGCCATGGAGAGTTCAAGGCACCCGGAGAAAAACTTATAGCATTGTGAGTCCTTGGCAGCTCTCTCCTGGGCCTTCCCAGCAGCCCTCAGTGTCCAAGGAGACTCATTTGATTCTCTGTCCCGAGATGCCAAGCTCAGCTCTCTTCATTTTCAGAGTATAGAAACAGTGGGTTGGAGAAGGTCCAGCCTGCGAGATGAGCAGAGTGACAGCAGTGGCCCTGCCTAGGGCCCTTCCTGGAGCCCCAGCACACCTGTGAGTATGCCAGGTGGGAACAGGCCAGGTGGGAGCAGGCCAGGTGGGAGCAGGCCAGGTGGGATGAGCAGCCACTGGGAGGCAGGGAGCCCTGTAGGGTCATCTTGGATGCCAGGGCCTTCACAGATCAAGCTTGTCTTCTTCCTACTTAACTTAGGCAGTAGTCCTTCCTTTGCATCTCCATGCCACTCCCTAAAGGCGTCTTCTGCTCTCCCCCTTCCTCCTGGCACTTACCAGTCACCCAGTCATGTGGAGAAACCTGTCACCCTGGCCTCTGGCTTTCCCAGAGAAGGTTTAATGGAATCTGAGATACAAGATGAAATGAAACAAAACATGGTGTTGTGCTTCTCGGCCTTAGGAACCCATCCCTTCCTCTGACTGACACGGCACAGTCCCCTAAGATGTGTCTCATCTCTTCACAACCAGAATCCCAGCCCTGCTCCCTGACTCCAAGCTCAACCTGCTTCATCTGGGGATGAGCTGCTGTTTGAGGAACCATAAGGAGTCCATGAACATTCTCATCTTTCACATCAGCAGAAATTTCCTGAACAGCTGATTCATGACAGTCGTCGTGCTGAGAGCCATAGAAACACAGATTAAACCAGGCAGATCTTGCGCCCCTAAGGAACCATCCAGTTTTGGTGATTCCTCTTGGCCTCTTGACAGTTAAACCATGACATTTAGGGAGCAGACAAGATTGAACCAGTTGGGGAGATTCAGGCAGAGTTGTCTTAAGCCCACAGTGCTTATTCAGCTCTGGAGCAGTGTCTGTCTAACTGGACAACACAGTTAGAAGACCTTGCCTCTGTCTGGCAGCTCTGGGCCTAGGGGCAGCCAGTGTGGCTGTGACTAAGGCTGCACCAGGAGGGCTTGACTTCTCTTGAGGTTCTTGTGAAGTCAGAGAACTGTGGTGTTCTGGGGACTATTCTTACAAGCACCCTTTTGAGTTCTGTGCCCAAAATACTGGAGGCTCTCTCTCCTGCATTATTGCTATGTGGTGCAGTGGCACCTGAACCTCAATCACCTTCCTTCTCTGGTTCTTACAGTTGGGAAAACTGTAAGTGGGAAAGTGACTTTAAAGTTCATCTGTGGGGAGGCTTCAGACTTGTTTCCTGAGTGGTGGTAGCCAGCCATCAGTGGTAGAGTTAGAAAATTCGTCCCAGAGAGACTCCTCTCCTGACTTCCAGGCACCCCTCCCATTGTCCCACAAGTGACATTAAGAGATCCAGATCTTTTGGATGCTGATGCAGAGCTATGCCTACTTCAAAGTGCCCTTTCACCCTAGAAGGGGAGTTTTATATCAAAGCCCCTGTGGTTGCTCAGCTCCAAATGCTAGGACTAGCTGGATGTGGTGGCATACACCTTTAATCCTAGCACTTGGGAGGAGACGGCTGCCAGATCTCTTCGAGTTCAAGGCCAGCCTGCTTTACAGAGTGAGTTCCAGGACAGCCAGTGCAACATAGAGAGATCCTGTCTGGAGGGAGGGAGGACACGTAGTGGGATGAAGGTCGGTCGGGAGAGTGTCTGGAAGAATGTCAGATGTCCTTTACGACCGGCCACTTTGTCCCTAAATGGACCCTGAGACATAGTACACGCTGATGTTAGCGATGCTGTAATCAGACAACTCTGAGAAACTGGCATCCTTGGTCCTGTCGCTTCCTCTCTGAACCTTGGCCTTACATAAGGAGACACATGTATTCTATGTAATAGATTATGGTCACTGTCTTACCTGCCAAGGTTGTATTCTATGACCAGATACCAGGTAGCATTTTCTGTGTGCCAAGCCCTGTGGGTTTTTTAAATGTATATGTAACAGCCTAATAATTATGTGTGTACTTATAGTTTAACTTTCATTTAATCTCAGAACCAAAACACAATGTTGGCACCAGTACCCCAGTCTTACAGATGTGGAAACAAAGACCTAGAAAGATTAAAAAACTGGCCCTTATTCACAGCGCTGAGATTTTAACCCAGGGTATGTATTGAATTCCCTAGGCTGACGGCAGGGGCATTGGTGAATTAGGTAATGAGTGAAGCTGCATGAAGAAGGAAGAGATGGAAAAGGAAAAAGGAAAATGAGAAAGAATTCTGGGAGGCTGAGTGTGATCAACCCACTCCTGCCCCGTACCTCCTGCTCCATGGCATCTCAACACTGTTTCCCTCTCCTGTCCCTGGGCCCCTACCAACTTTTTCCCTCTTCCCAACCTCCATCCCCTACTGTTCCGAAGAGGGTCTCTCAAGAGGTAGGTCTCTTCCCCCCATTCTCTCTACAACATCCTTCTCTCTTTGTGCTATGTGTGTCTGCGGCTGCTCCTGACGCTGCCCCCACCACCCCCGCTAAACCCCTGCCCCTGTCACCCCTGTCCCTGCCCCAAGAAGGGCCAGAGTTCATGTGAGAAGGTAGGAGGCTCTCAGGAAACGCCTGTGTCAGGGGCAAGATGCTTGAATGCCTCCTGCGTGGGGGCTGGGGGTTGGGATGGGAGACTCAAGGTCACATGACCATTTTCAGAGTCACACAGGATTGTCCCTCATGGAACTGAGGTCCTTCCCACCCACAGGCACTGATGCACTGACTGCTGTCGAGCCGAGGCCAGCCTCACTTTGCACAGTCCATTCCCAAACTATGGACCTTTATATGCTTGTAGTATGGGGTTGGCCGAGCATTTTAACTGATATAATTCTGACTCTCAATCTTTGTGATTTGTTGCACTTCGTCCCTGTTTGAAAGGGTGGGAAGGGTAAAGGAACCTATAGTGATACTGCCCTGGCAACCTCTTAACCCTGACATTGACTAAACCAGATCAAAGGCTTGATTAGCTCAGTGGCCTAGTGGTTTTCAACATGCTCATGCACTCGTGTGTGTGTAAGTTTGTGTGCATGTACATGTGTGCATATGTGTGTGTGCATGAATGTCTAGAGATGTTTTTGTTGCCTCACGGTTGAGATGGTACTGCTGACCTTTAGTAGGTAAAGGCCAGGAGGAATACTGTCACTACACAGGACAGCAGAGACAAGTGATTCCTAAGTGTAAAGATTGCTCACACTTATCAAATGTCCTTGATTGTATATAAGCATAGTGACACGTGCCTTCTAGACCGTGGAGGCGTGAGTGAGTGAGGACATGAATGACTGTAAATGAATGAGGGAAGACTTAAACAGCTGTAAAGGGCTCCTGTGACCTCCTACTGCTGGGAGCCTCATGCTGCAGCCCTGCTGCTCCTCACAGACCTGAGGAGCTTACAGTTGGACTAGATTTGGACTTAGAAGGGGTCCCGTCCCAGTGGGGCCCCAAGAGGAGCATTGTTCAAGGCTCTGGGGGACCATTTCAACAGCTTCTATTATATAACTGTTCTATCTCAGGATTACCCAGCCCTGCTTCAGGGCAGTCTTGCCCTCACTTTCTGCATCTGAGCTCCTCTCCCACACTGTCCTTCCTGGTTTGGTGGCTTCATCAGAAGAGGAATGCTTTTAGTTCACCAGACTTTATCTTAGTGAGACTATTTCTGCTCTCCCCTGCAAATGTCACAAATCACTTGTGTAATCTTGCCCTTAGTTTAACAAAACATTAGGCAAATATTTCCCTACCTATCTCTACGGTATCTAAACTTAAAGACTGTTAGCAATGATTCTGTGAGCACACGAGTTCTTCAGGGCTCTCCCTCATGGGCCCCACTCTGGATAACTTGAACTTTCCTATGAACACTGACAAGGCACATTTTGGATATTCTCAGGTGATCTAGGCCAAGAGAAAATGGAAACCTGTGTTCTGTGTGGACTGTAACTCAGAAAGGCAGGGCTTGTCCTTGTGGACCACAGGGATCCTTAAACAATCACAATCTCCAAATGGTCACCTTAGTCCATTTCTGTTCCTATAACAAGATTCCTGAGGCTGGATAACTAAGAAAGAAGAAGAGTGTGTCAATGCTTCATGCTTCTGGCGGGCAGGGAACTCTGGAACATTCTGTTGAGGACATCTGGCCTCATCTGACAGTGGTACTCATCATAGCTTAACAGGAGGCCAGACAAGGGAGGACACGGCGATAGAGGACCTGACTACTTCCCAAAAGCTGAAGTGCTCTTGGACCAGTGTCTCCCGTGTTCTGCCCTGGACTCCCAGTCTCCCCTTTGTCCACAGGAGCCACAGCTCCGATTCTGGGAAAGCAGCACTCTGTACTCTGTCCACAGGCGGTGACCAGAAGTGGCTCTTGTGTTGGCTGGTTTATGTCAACTTGACACAGGCTAGAGTCATCTGAGAGGAGAGAATCCCAACAGAGAAAAATGCCTCCATAAGACCCGGCTGTAGGCAAGCCTGTATAACATTTTCTTAATTAGTGATCAATGGGGGAGGGCCCAGGCTGTTGTGGGCTAGTGGTCCTGGGTTCTATAAGAAAGCAGGCTGAGCTGGGCAGTAGTGGCTCACACCTTTAATCCTAGCACTTGGGAGTCAGAAGCAAGTGGATCTCTGTGATTTCAAGGCCAGCCTGGGCTACACGGTTCCAGGACAGTCAGGGCTGTTACACAGAGAAACCTGTCTTGGAAAACAACAGCAACAACAACAACAAAGAAAAAAAGAAAGAAAGTAGGCAGTGAGCAAGCCAGTAAGCAGCACCTCCATGTCCTCTGCACCAGCTCCTGCCTCCAGGTTCCTGCCCTGTTTGAGCTCTGGCCCCTGATCTCAGTCACTGTAAGACTATGATACGGAAACATATGCCAAATAAACTCTTTGCTCCCCAGCTTGCTTTTGGCCATGGGGATTCATCAGATCAGTATTAATTCTGAATAGGACACTGCTGTCTGCAGAGCCTCCGGGTTCCTGGAGGGAAGCTGTGCCCAAGCCAGGCTCACATGTCTGCTAATGCTTTGGTCAACATAACCAGCAGCAAGAGGCTTACTGCATCTGGGACTTCAGCTGAAGCCAGTACCCCAAGTCCAGGAAGCTGACAGCTGTTGGCCTAGGTGCCAGGTGAGAGTCTGCTCTTGGGGCTCCTTAGGCCTATTTGCAAAGATACTTGCACAGAGTAATTCTGTGCTTTGGCCAGCTCTCTTCCTCTTCTCCTTCCCTGGCAATCTCCAGTATATTCCTTTGCGTGACGTGATACCTGCAAGTACTCGCTCCTGGTAGTAGGTGGGTGGGGGGTGGCTTGGTGTGACTCTCTCTTACAGAAATGGCCAGCACTCTTATTGCCTACACCATAAGGTTCTGGGGAGTAGGGCACTGCCACTGGGAGTGGCAGCTCACGGTGAGGACAGGTCATGACTTACAGGGAGGAACCCAGGGCCCCAGCTTGGCACGGTTTCCTTTAGAAGCTCATCCATTATGGACGATGTTCACTTTATTATCTATTTAAGGAGGCATTGGAGTTCATGTTTATGGATCTCCTCCCACCACTTTGTGTGACTTGGGTCACAGCAGCTGGGACAGAGCTCTTCTTCACTCAAATGGAAAATCCAGCTGAGCTGGGGCCCGTGGAAAACCTTGGGAAGTCAGGAAACCAGGCAAACAGGATTGGAAAAAAAATTATTCTAGTGTAATGGAAAGAGTGTAAACTTTGAATCTTAGCCCTGCTCCTTGAGCCTAGTGCCCAGTTCTGCCATTTCCTCATTTAAAATGACATCTAATGTTACCAAGCTTTGAAGACCCATTGAAAAGTTAGAAAAATGACATTTATAGTAGCCCCTCACTAAATACTGATGTTTTCAAAAGCTGATTTATTTATTTTTTATTTTATGTGCATTGGTATTTTATCTGCATGTATGTCATGTCTCTGGGTGTTAGATCCCTGGAACAGAAGTTACAGACACCTGTGAGCTGCCAGGTCGGTGCTGGGAATTGATGGCTCTTAACCACTGAGCCATCTCTCCAACCCTCTGATTTTTTTTAATACTTGTTTCTTCAGGGCTGTTAGTTTTCATTACTAGTCCTGTGGGTTCACCAATTAAGCCTCAGCATGTATCTGGAAGCGCAGAGCCAAAGGCAGTACTTCCTAAGCTGCAGGGGACCATGTGGCAGGGTAGCTGGGGACCTTTGAAACCTGTCTATTTCCTGAGCTCTTACAGTGTTCTTGTTGGTTTGGGGCCATTTAAAACCCAGTGCATTGGGCTGGTGAGGCAGTGGGAGAGGCACTCACTGCCAAGCCTGACAACCTGAGTTCAGTCCCTAGCTCCCAGCTTGAAGAAGGAGTGGCTTGACTCCTGGAAATTGTTCGGTGACCTCCATACCCATACTGTGACACATACATGCACACATATAAATAAATAAGTAAATACCTAGATAAATGAATACATATTAAAAATAGACCAGCCTATCAAGTACAGATGGGACGGGTATGGTGGACAGCATCACCATCAGTATCTGCAGGCAGAGCACAGTCACTGAGTGGCATTGACCAGCTACATGGCACCACGGCATTACTTTTTATTAGGAATAGTTGAAAATTGTCAGAAAATAAAGTTTTCCTGAGGACTTTTGCCTTAGAACGCAGTCTCTTTTCAGTGCTCCCCTATAAAAGGTCCCCCCACCCTGTGCTATATTGAGCCAACTGAGCTAGCCAAAGTGATAGTTTGCAAATTTCAGGGTGTGGGGCTGAAGCGGAGGTGCCTGCTAATTCTAGATCCTCTCCTTCCTGCTTCTGATTCATGCTCAGGCTAAGGCATTCATAGGTAGTGGAGGGACTTTCTGGGGCTGATTTTAGAAAAGGTGCTTGCTTACTGTGTATGCAGAGTCTACTACCGTCTACCCCTGCCCAGCCTGGCTCTGACCTTCAGACATCCTTTGAGGAAGATACTGTGTGTCCTTACCTTCAAAGGGAAGAAACTCAAGTTCTTTAACTGTGAAACAATATACTTAGGAAAAATGTTACTATTTTCAACTCTATAGTCAAGTAACATTAAATATACTTACACTGTGCTGCAATCACCACCATCTATTTCCAGAACTAAATCTTGCACAGCAAAGTCTAGGGGTTGGAGGTGTACCTCAATAGCAAGAGTGCTTGTCTAGTCTCTATAAGGCCCCGAGTCCTACCTTAGCAGGGCATCAAACTAAGTAGCAACATTGTATCCTTACATAATAACTCCCCATTCTTTTTCCTCAGCTCCAGCCAGCTACATTCTACTTTCCGTCTGTAAATTTGACTGCTCGACCAGGAATAGAATGCCACAGTATTCCCTTTTGCCTCCAGCTTCTCTCACTTAGGGTTATATCCTCAAGGCTCATCCATGGTGTAGTGTGTGTCACAATTAATTCCTTCCTTCCTTTCAGCAGTAGTGGAATGCCACAGTATTCCCCTTTGCCTCCAGCTTTTCTCAGTGTAACATCCTCAAGGTTTGTCCATGGTCTAGCATGTGTCGCAATTAATCCCGTCCTTCATTTATTTCCAGTCCTAGAACATTGAACCTAGATCTCTGTGGACGCTAAGAAAGCCCTCTACCCCTGAGCTAGCCATCCCTTCAGATCTCTTTTACTTCTGTTTGACACAGAGTTGTGATCGTTTTCTCAGGCTAGCTTTGAACTCTACTCCACAGCCTTGACTTTATAATCTTTCTTCCTAAACCCCTGAAGTAGTTAGGATTACAGGCTTGAGCCACGAGGGCTTGCTCCAAATCCTTCCTTTTTAGGAGGTCTGGATCATATTTCCTTGTATGTATATGCCACGATTCAGTTACGCAGTCATCTGTCCTCTGACTCTTGGTCTGCTTTTGTCAGAAGCAAGTCTGGATGTGCTTGAAATGGAGACCCGATGTCCCTGCCTTCTGTGAGGTGGACAAGGAGAATAGACAGACGGTCCTCTGTGTGAGTGAGCACGAGTGTGCGAACGTGCCTGAACATCTGTCTTTCTCAGTTGACGTAAATAGTTGGAGTGTGAAAGCCCTGTTTAATATCTGAAGAAATGCTCCTTACCCGTTGTGCTGTCAGAGACCTGATGTAAAGGTAAACAGGAGGTGCGTGCTTGACGTAGGACAGGACATGGCCAGCTCTGGGTCAGGTTTCCCTCTGGGCCCTCCTGAGTCAGTCCTCCTCCTGGATCATCAGCTTGTTCAGGATGTTGCGCTGGTGTTCTGAGTACCAACATGGGCATTTCATATCCCCAGCCCCGCTGTATCACTACCATCTCTGCTTGTGTGGTTTTGGCAAGTCGTTTTACCTTCCTCCAGTTCTCGTCCTTTGCATTTTAAGGTTTGGGGGGTATGTAAAAAATGTGACATACCAAAATGTATTGCCCAGTACCTGGCTTATGGTATGTGTTCTCTTTTCCTTCCTTGCCAGGAAAGACCTTGTTCAATTACTACGGGGTGGGGTGGGGGGTCCACCCAGCCTACCACAGTGCCTGGCACACAGAGGTAGCTGCCAGCTGAATGCTTATTAACTTTATCCTGCACAGCACTGAGAGGGGCAAAGACTGCTCTGCGGCAGCTCCTTCCAAAGAGATTTTAAGCAAACACAACACCCCTGGAATATGTGCAGGGCTCAGGGTGGGGGATACTTTGAAGAGAAGCTTGTCTGGCTTTTTTTGAAAAACAAAACCCTAACGTTGGCCTCATTACTTTGGAGGCAGTCACTCACTGCCTCTTTGTCTGTGTGTGGAGTGCTCTTAAGAGATTACTGGCTAGACCTTTAAAAATAGGCCAGTTGTCAGATGTCTTGGCAAGAGAATGTATTCCATTGGCGTTAAGATTCTTTCTGAAGTTAAACATCTCTCCTTGGAGAGGGTTGTTTTTATCATCAGCTGCTAAAAATTCTCAGGAGGTCACAGAACCACCTCGGTTCCAAGGGAAGGGCCTGGAATCTACTAGATTTAAGTAAAGGGTTAGTGGGGGCGGGACTTGGGTGTTACTGGCAGGCAGCTGAATGGCTGTGGATGAGAGTAAAGAGATGTTGGAGCCATTCTCATGGGGCCACACCATCACAGAGTCCCCGTCCTCCTGTATTTGGTTTGGGCAAGGAAAGTCATACTTGCCTCTGTAGGTAGCTTGTGGCTCTGACAGAGAGGTGGACAGGGATTGTTGATGGGGGCAAAGGTCATGTAGAATGATCATGAAGATCATTCCAGCTGTGTCAGAGCCCGGCCTTGGATTAGCAAGCAGCTGTAGCACATCTGAGGGTCTCAGCAGTCCTGTGACCGTAGCTGACCCCAAAGCAGTCTGCTCTTCAGGTGAACACCATTAGCATCAAGTACGGCCGGTCAGCTCATGCATGATTGCCATAGTGACGGAGAGCTTCCTCTTCCTCCTCCTGGCCCACATTACCAGCTAACTCTAAGTGCAGCAGAATCCAGGGTGGCTCTTCTAAACAAAAGGACAGTCTGAGCAGAGCCAAGGGGGTCCACATGGGCCTTGGAGCCACTCTGGAGAGAGTCCCCAGGAATGCTGTCTACTTCGACTTTGGATTTCCAGAGCTGGCTTGGCAACTGTCACATGTAGGGGGCTGTGGTGGAAAGGGCCTGTGCCAGCTTCCCAGAACTCTCAAGGGCTGTAGGAATCTTCTGTCACAGTAATATCACTGGCTAGGTTTGCCGCTTTGGAGGAACTTAACATCAGAAATATAACCCATCAGGAATCTTGAGCCCTTTCGTGTTGCCTGTATTTGAACTTGTGCCTGAGACTGGCTATTGGCTTCCAGTATTTGTGTGAAAACAGAACAAAAAGAAAAGAAACCCTAGAGTCTTTGGGAGCTTTCTCTGGGCTTGTTTGATTGTTTTGTTTTATAAAAACAAGGATCATAGGCTGGGAGATGGCTCAGTTGGTAAGAGTGTTTGCCACAAAAGCATGAGGAGCCAGGTCTGGTCATCAGCACCCACATAAAAAGCCATGTGTGGCACATGCTTCTGCTGACTGACCAGCCTCACTAAATTGTCAAGCTGCAAGTTCAGTGGGAGACCCTGGCTCAAGGAGACATGGGCTGGGCAATGGCTTAGAGGGTACGAGTCATGTTCAGTTCCCAGCATTCTCATCCTGTGACCTACAGCTGACTGTAGCTCCAACTCCAGGAGGATCGGATACCTCTGGCCT
>NW_021620862.1:6050038-6069149 GCF_004785775.1 Grammomys surdaster
CTGACTGTAGCTCCAACTCCAGGAGGATCGGATACCTCTGGCCTCCATGGGCACCTTCACTCATTGTACACATCCAGATATACATATGCAGAATTTAAAAACAATAAAAATAAGTCTTAAGGAAAGTAACAAGATGTAAAGTGATTGGGGAAGAGAGCTGACGCTGACCTCTGACCTCCATGAGCACCTGCACACGTGTATCTCACCTACTTATACATGTGCATACACATGATATCACAGAGTCTCCAATTAAAACAGATAATGTGCTGGCTTAAAAATAAATACAGAGTATAGCTTCATAGGTCAGTCAGCAAAGGTGATGCCACTGAGCCTGACAGCTTGAGTTCGATTCCCTGAATCCATGTGGCAGAAGGAAAGAAAGAACTCCTACAAATTGTCCTCTGGCTTCCTTGTATATCAACACCCACACAGGTACATACACATATAAAATAAATGTTAAGACGTTATAGAGAACTCTTAAAAACATATTCTCTGTAGATTCCTCTTGTATGTTACTTATGCCTCATACAATGTGAATGACTAATGCATACAAAAAATGAGTTTGGGGAAAAGGCTGCTGAAAAGCTTCTTTGTCTGGACCCAGTTGAGAACCCAAGATTGGGTTTGTTGCTCCTCGGGTGTCTGTGGAGGTCATGAATACCCTAGAAGAGTTCAAAAGCAATTTTTAAAAAATCTATGTCCCCTTGGCTTGAGCAGAAGTGGGTTCTTGCAGACGAGGACCAGTTGTAGTTCAGTGGCTCAGGCAAGGAAGCCTGCTTGTGTTCGGCATCTGTGCAGCCCCATCTGTAGCACGTGAGTCCCAGGGAGGGCAGGAGTGAATGCCAAGGCCACTCACTGTTGCTGCCTTCTCTGCTGGACCAGAACTTATTTTGGTTCATGCTGAACTTATTTGAGCAAAGTGTTGGTGACACTACAGAAAGCTTCCATTTTTAGCTAGTCCTGTTTGCTCGATGTCTACAGATACACTAGAAACCCAGGAAAACAAAAGACTTGCCTCCCCGTGAGTCAGGGAGCTGGACCGAGGTGTCTTCCCTGCCTGGAGTTTTCAGGCAGTGGCTTCCCTACTCCAGCAGACTTCGGTTGTTGAGTCTTCCAGAATTGCCACCCACCACTCATATCTCAGGGCACCTTGTACATTGCCCCTCCCCCATCTCCATCTAAGCCAGCTGTGCAGAGTCCTTGGGCCAGTGTGGCAAGGGCATGTTAGCACTTACATTTGTTACTTTCCTCGATGCAGTGATTAAATACATGAAGGGAGCAACTTGAGGGAGGAAGGACATACCTCGCTCCCTCAAGAGTTGGAGAGGGTGCAGCCCATCACAACAGGGAAGGCATAGAGGGGTTCATAGTATTAGGTCTATGTGACGGGAACTCCACCCACCTCAGTAGACATGGAAGCAGAGAGGGACTCAGATAGGTAGGAACCAGGCCAGGCTGTGCAACCAGAAACCCATCCCTACAGCCTTCTCAGCCCACATTTGCCAGCTGGGATTGTAAGTCCAAATGGTTCTCCAGCCTATCAAAAATGACACCACCACCTAAGGACTGTATATCCTAACACACAAGCCTGTGGGGGTATCTTAGTTCTAACACTAACACAAGACAACTCTTAGGAGCAACAGACACATACTGAGGCTGTGGGCTCTTTTGATGTCATGCATAGCTACCCATTACACTTAACAAAAGATTCCTAGTTGCCTGGGAGGCTCGTGGGTAAGTGTTCTCTGGATAATGAATAGTGTGGGCCTACAGTCTAGTTGTCTGTACAGGGGCTCAGGTTGCCCTCTGTTTGGACGGGATGGAAGGTGTATTCCTTGTGGTTGGGGGAGGGATAGGCCCCAGAGCATGTAAGGAACAATGTAGGACTTTTGAGGTTTTCCCACTGAGCTTAAAAGTACTTGAGTGGTCCCGTTCTATTGACCTTCCCTCCTTCAAGGTCAAGGTTGGAACCTAGCTTCTGAATTTTCATCACTGCAGAACTTTCCAGAGATAGTGTCTCTGTGAACCCTGTGACTTTCCCTACTTTTGATACTTACTGAGACCCCTTTTCTAATTAGTACCAGGCATATCTAGAAATGGTCTGATAAGTAGTTGACGTGCTGGGCCATTCTCTGGCCCTCCAGAGGCAAGCGTCGGTACCTTGTGACCTGCTTCCTGCCCACCCACCTCTAGGACTTCATCACAGGGCAAGAAATGGGTTTGAAAGCATGCAGGCTCGCATGGCTCTCCCCGAGGTCATCTTCCAGTACCCTGGTAAGTCCTGTGTGTGCCCAGCGGGGTCTTTGTTTTTTGTTTTTTATGTTTTTTTTTTTTTTTTTTTGTCAATCTGGGGTTGGCTTCAGAGTATCTCCTATGGCGTCTCCATCCTCCCCTGTCCTTCCCCTATGCTCCCTGCACAGTTCCTCTGTCAGCAGCTTCCTATGCTGCTCCTCACTGCTCTGCCTCTCAGGCAGCCACTTTCCACACCCAGCCCCGAAGCTGCATGATTAAGAAATTAGAAATCTGCTTCTTGAGTAGGTCAAGGGTCCCAACTCTCCAAACATCCAATATCCAAAAATGGGGCACTGATGATACCGATACCACAAGAGGAAAGTTCCACCTCCTGACCTCATGTGGTGGATGGTAGTCCAAACACGGTTTCACTAAAAATGCCATATAAAATTACCCTCAGGCTGTGTGCATGCGGCATATGTGAAGCAAAAATTAATGTTGTGTTAAGACTTGAGTTCTATTCCCAAGATATTTCATTATGTATACGCAAATACTTAAAATCAGAAAACAAAAAATAAAAGTCTAACATGCATTTGGTCCCAAGCATTTTACATAAGGGATGCTCACTTTTAGCCAGTTAACCTATGTGTTGTTCATTTTATAAACATTGGGCTAAACGCCTGTTACATGCTAAACATTCCTGCTGGACGAGATCCATGCCTGGTAGAGGTGGAGGTGTCATTGGTCAGATCTCAGAGCAGAGACTGCAGGGAGGCCCTGGAGGGCTGGGCCATGGTGTCGTGGGCAGACAGGGAGGAGTATGGCTGCCCCAGGACTTGCTGGGAGGGTTCCCTGCCAAAGCTTATCTGTGAAGGCTCCGTGGGAGAGGGGAACACTGGGCTAGGTTTTCATTGTTGAGTTGGGCTTCAGTAGCAGCTGTGGAAGGAACGAAGATTCACAATTGAAATCTGTGTTATCAATGGCCAGAAGACCAGAGAGGGCCCGACAGGACTGGGAAATGGTGAGTGGGCCTTTGTCGCCAGCACCGGGGGCAGGGGTGGGGCCCAGCCAGCTGGCAGGGTGCTATAGAGCAGGTACTGAGCCTTCAGGCCAGCACGGGCCCGATTTTTCGGTGAGGCGTTCTAAGGGTGCTAAAATAGCCTGTGGAAGACAAGAGGGCATATCAGATTTTGGAGGGACCATTAACAAATTTAAAAAGATAAAGATATGTCCCCAATGACAAGGACCCATTGTGTCATCTCTCCTGATGAAGGGCTATTTCCCTCTGGGTACCTGGAAGATGGCCTCTTTCTGTGTCACTTTGCTTTCAACATCTACACAGGCATTTGTTTGTTTGTTTGTGACATGGTCTCACTATCTAGCTTTGGTTTGCCTGGAACTCTTAGAGAGCCCCCTGCCTCTCCCTCCTGAGTGCTGAGCTTAAAAATGTTCCACCAGGATGGATCAGCACAGGCTTTAAAAGGAGAAAGAAGCTGCCCATAGAGGTGCCAATGTAGTCCTAGTAACTCAGACGGCTGCTGTGACAGATTAACTTGAGGCCAGAAGTTCTACGCCATAGCAAGATCTGGTCTCTTAAAAAAAAAAATTGTTTTTAAAGAAGAAAAATGAGGAGGAAGAAGCCCCATGAGCAGCTTTTATTCTTCCCCATGGAGGGCTGGAAACCAGCTGACTGTGAGTCTAATATCTGCACCCTGGGCAACGCTGACCTGAGGGTAGGAATGGTGGAGGTTAGGGGGTGGGATATACCAGGATTGGGGGACAGCACATGGCCCTGGCAGGTCTAGACTTGGTTCCTACCTGCAGGCCTCCTGGAAGTCTTGGGGTGTCACTGCTTGGCTTTCTGGTCTGTAACGTTTGTCATGATGGTGGACGACATCTCACAAATGAGAACAGTGACAATATTTCACTTCCAAGACCCTTCCTGTGATGTGGCCGGCTTTCCCATACATACACACACACACACACATACATACATACATACACACACACATACATACACACACACACACACACACATACATACACACACACACATACATACACACACACACACACACACACATACATACACACACACACACACACACACACACATACATACATACATACATTCTTTAAAGGTGCAGCTTCTGATCCCCTCCCCTACACCAAAAGAAGCATGCTCTTTGTTCTCTGAACAGGAATGCAGGCAAGTCAGGGGAGCCTGCTTACCTGCTGCTGCTTATAGACCAGTATCTCCCTCCTGGAAGCCTCATGCCAGGCAAGCTGGCTGGTAAGGATTTGGCAAAAGATGAGTCACAGCGGTTAAGAACATTTGTTTCTCTTGCAGAGGACCCACGTTCAGTTCCCAGCACCTACGTGGTAACTCACAACCATTTATAACTCCTGTCCCAGGGTTGGATGCCTTCTTCTGACATCCTTTTTAAACAAAGGTGCTTGGGCAGATGAAGGCTGTGCTGTGGACATGGGTGTTATAAAGGAGCTCAGTGGTTGACTTTTGTGACTTTGGGTCCTCCTTCATCCTATCCTTGAGCAGGTGGCCTTGCCATTGTCTCAGATGAAGAAAAGATTGAGGGTGTGACATTAACAACTCTGTTAGAATCAGGACTGTAACCACAGTGGCTCAACTAGCACTTGGATTAGTTCTATATCCACAAACCCTCCAAGCGCCCCATTCACAGATGATAGGCTATGCAGCAGCCATAAGGCCTTTGAATTGGTTCCAGGCAAGGCCCATGGGGTGGTGGAGCAAGTGGGTTCTCTTTATACAGGCATGGGTCCCACCCAGTCCTGGTTACCCTTTGATGAGTTGTGCCTTCCTTGAGCTTCCATTTTCTCATTAGTGAATTGGGCTGGTCTTAATCCTGTGCCATCGTTGCTTCTATAGGGCTGTTCTGAACACCAAGAGAAACAATATGAATATGCAAAAGCGTGTCCTCGGTCATATAGACTTTAAAGGGGAAGGAGAGATTAGGAAGGGTAATGGTGGTTTTATTCCAGGCTGCTTAGGAACCACTGATGCTGGTTTGATATTCCTTCCCCCTCCTTTCTGCCTCACATACCTGTCAGAGTCCCAGTATCTGTCTTCTCCACCCAGCTTCACACAGTTTGTAAGGAACACATGACAGGTTGCCTGGCTAGCTGCTCCTCTGGGGCCTGGCTTCCCTCAGAGTTTCACAGTAGGGTGTGGGAAGAAGGTAGGCATGAGGGCTGGGGCAGACAGACCTGTCTTCTGCAGAACGCTCTGCGATAGCATAATGTGTCAGCCGCCTACTGTGGGAGGTAGAAATGAGACCAGATACAGCCGAGTTGTCCTTGTAAACATACACCCTCTCCTGAGGCGGAATTTACAAGTGACTTCTGGTGGGGAACACACATGAGGCGTCCAGGGTGCTTGGGTGGTGCCTTCCTGCTTCCACACCGCTCTTAGTTTCTTTGGTTTTCACAACTGCTTCCAAGGAAATTCAGATCTCTAAAGGGGTCCCTCTAAGGGGACTGTCAGCTGCATCTTCTCTTCACATATTAAACATACTGAGTTCTGTGGCCAATTTATTTGTTAACAGTCATAGGCAATGCTTAGAGGACCTTGAATAGCTCAGGTAATGATTAGTATAGCCCTTCAAAGGAAGTATTATTAATTACTGCCACACCCATTGTACACGTGACAAAACCAAGGCTCACAGTAGTTAAGTTGCTTGGCCCAAGTGACATGGAGGGAAGGAGATGTGGGGGCTTAGATGCAAATTTCTGCCTGTGTGGTTCCTCCCCTGTCTTGCTGTTGTCTATTTCACTGTGAATGCACACTAGTGTCTGAGTTGCCCTGTTTCCAAGAACCAGACCTGCTTGCTGACTGATACTTATGCATTCTTAGCCCTCTTGGACCATTTGGATTAAACACTAGCCAGGTGGATCTGGCCTGAGCTGCATTTTGGAAAAACTTTGGAAGCTTTAATGAGTCTTGGTGCCAGACTGCATTCTAAGCTGCTTAGGTCAGAAACTCTAGGAGAGGGACACGGGCGATAAGTCCCAAGTGACTCCGACGTGCAGCCAAGGTTAAGAACACCTCACTGCCAACCTCGACTGTGCTTGCTCATGGAGATGGGAGTTCCCTGGAGCCCTTAAGGAAGCTGAGACGGCTTTCAGCCCACCATCTCCAGCTGTTTATATGCAACATCATTCATTTTATATGCAGCATAGAGCCCTAACATGGATGTCTGTATTCTTTTTTCTTTTATGCTGCTTTATTGTATGCTACAGCCAGTGTATATAAGAGTTAAATCTTGTGAAACAGAACTCCATGAAAATTCAGAGAGGTAGATGTTAAGGACTGACAAGTAGAAGATTGTATATCATGGCACGTGTTAAAGAGAAGGTTTCGTACAGACTTCAAACTTAGTTCTCTTGAATATTCACTGGTTCAGGAAAAGTGGTTTGAGGAACCTCAATGACTGCAAAAAGGAGCAGACTTTCTGGGGTCTGAAGGGATTTTTACTTGAAGACACTCCAGTCAGCAGAGGGCCATGTTGAACTTACTGCAGACAGAACTGTCTCAGGTCTGCAGTTCCCTGGGAAACCTTAACGAGGTTCAGCCCGGCCTCCAGCCAGAGCTGCTGAACCACCTTCTTCATGGCAGTGGTTGTATCCATTTCTTGAGACTTCTCAACTCTGGCCCAGCTCAGAGAATAGGTGGGAGGTCTCTTGAGTAATGACAGGAATGGAATATATATCCAAAGTGTATTTCTAATTCCTTCTTTTCCCTTTCTTTTCACCTTTTAAAGGACGGCAGTGTCTATAGGAGCAGACTTGCTGGCTAATCCACAGTTTAAAAAAAAACAAAAAAAATAAAAAACAAACAAACAAAAAAAAACAACCCTTAGGGCAGAGTCAGCTGGGATTGTGGTTTGCAGGCTAAAAGGGACAGTGGTGTTTTCTCTGGGGGCTTGCAGCAGTGTGTGGGGACTGTGTGCCCTAAGTACTGTTTTCTGATAAATCACTGGTTTGACATAGTGAGAGGAGGCAAGCTGAGCAAGATGCTCTGCTAAATGTCCACACAGGTGATACAGGTTGACTCCCCACCGCCACCACCCCTGCCCCAAGTGGAGATTTCAGCTGGCAACACTGGGGGGGGGGGGCTCAAAGGCTGACCACGTGGTTATCTGGGGGGACCTTTTCTGACAATATGAAAGAACACAGCTGCACCCATTACTCACAAGGCCTGAGCGCCCTGAGCAGGTGGAGGTGTTTTGCCCTCACATTGGACTTTCTCCCTTGCCAGACCCCAGGGACAGGCTCTACTGTGTCCAGAGGCTCTAAGGCAAGTGGACAGGGCAGGTCATCCCAGTGGACAAGTTTGCTTTAAATTATATCTGGGACAACAGAAACTGTTCAGTTCCTCTCTCTGACCTTGCTTTTGTTTCAACTAAACTGAGTCGCGACTCTAAACAAATTCCTGTCACAGACGTCTGCCTCTGTGTAACTGCTGGGAAACATGCGTACTCTACTCTCTATTCCTCTTCTTCTCTACTGTAAAGCCGTTGCTTTCCTTTTCCTTAAAGTTCCCAGATTGTTTAGCATTAATTCTCCTGGTCATAAAAGGGACGAATTTCTGTCCCTTCTACTCGTGGCCGCAGACATTCCCTACCTCCGACCTCTCCCTCCAAACTAAGTTACAGAGTCGGTGCTGCTTTTCGGGAAGGTAAACCGGTTTCAGGAAGGAAGCCTACGCTTTTTCAGGGTCTTAGGAACTCAGGCTTCCCCCTAACTCTGCTCCACCCCTCCCTCCTCTGCTATGCCCTCCCTCCTTCCGGCCCACCCCTTAGTTAGGTCTGCCCTTCTTTCCTAGCGTTGTGCTCCGCCTTCTGCCCCGCCTCTCACACACTTGGCCCTTCCCCGGAGCCTGGCGTCATGGAAAGGCTGGGTGGAGCCATGTCCTGGACACCATACAACCGCAGGCCCCACCCTCTGTCTGAAAGGGATGTGCCACCCTGGAGCGGTCCCTAGCGGAGGGCTCTGCTGACTCTAGGCTGTTGTCCTAGGTTCAGACATCAATAAGAGACTACAGAGACATTTCCGTCTTCTCCCCTGCGTGGCATTCTCTGGTACCCTCTCAGATTTTCTCTCCAGCTGAGAATGAGGCCTTTTACACTGGTGAAAGGGAGTTTCAAAAGTCAGACGCTTTCTTGGCTCTTGCCTGTGAAATGCGATTTAAAACAGTAGCATATAACTTTTTTTAAAAAATGTTTTCATCTGTTGTGGGTTAATTGAAACAACGACATAAAAATCCTTGCAGTCATCCTTGATAGGCTTTTCCTCATCTATTTTATTACCATTCCTAAGCAATTTTGAGTATAGCCTTGAGTTACCCTGATAAGGAAAAATGTCCATCTCTTATCTCCCCCTGCCCCAAACACCAGCTAAAAGGGGAAGTAGAAAGTTAAAGGTATTCCTCGGGAACCATTCCATCTGCAGCATCTCAAAGACCCCTGGATTCCGCCTTTATGTGGTTAATCAGTCCATTTTCTGCATGTAGGCTGAGAACTGGCATATTTGGCTTGCCAGGACACTGGAAGACAAGATTAGCTCCTCTCTAAATACTAGGAGTGGAAAACACCAGACTTAAAAGAGATCAAAGACACCAAAAGAGACACAGGAGATGGCTGGCACATTAGAAAAGAGACAGTCTTCTTTAGAATTTGGGTATATTTTAATTTTCACAAATGGCAAGATTGCCATCAAAGTGAACAACAGGAAGATGTTCAGAGACAGTAAGTGCTGTTTTGGAAAGGGACCAAAGCTCTAATCCCTAGAGAAAGTGACTAGGGACTCCCACAGACAGCCTTTCCCATGCAGGCTTACCCTCAGAGTAATGCTTGCCTAGGACTTGGCCCTGGGGATGCCCCTCTTCCTACATCCTGGCTGCCTGCCCCTTTTCTCTAGCAGAGTTGTTGATTGACACCTGTGAGCCCTTCTGGGGAGGCCCCATTCTACACACAGGAATCCACCTTCCTGGTAACTGAGTGGCTTAGAATGAGTCTCCTGAGAACAAACCCCACCAAAGCCTTAGCTTAGCTCTGTTTTGTTGTTCTTGTTGTTTTACAAATAGGCAAATGGGGCCAGGTTGGTGGCTCACACCTGTAAACTCAACACTTGGGAGGCTAAAGGAGGAGGATCTCCATGAACCCGTGCTACATTGTACCTTTTGGATGAGCCTGGGTTACAGAGTGAAACAATTTCAAAATCATACCAAATAACAACAGAAGTATACTTAAATGGAGGCTGGACCTGGGTAGTGCAGCTCAGTGGTAGAGTGCTTGCCCAGCATGCACCAGTCCCTGGGTTGGATTCCCAGCATGCACCACCTACCACCCACACCCCAACTCCTGCAGGCCAAGTACTGAATTCACCCTTTCTTACCCAGACCAAGATTGGTTATGGTAATGATGACCATTTTGGTATCATTTACTGCCAGACACTTTTCCTATTCATTGTCAATGTCCTAAGCTCATGTTACACATGTAGAAATCCACAAGGACACACACAGGTCGACTTGAGGTCACATGGGGCTAGGAAAGGCCCGGCCAGAATGAACCCTAAGTTGTGGTCTGGAGACCAGTTTCCAACCTCTCTCCCGCTTTAAGCTTTCCTGCTAGGGCTCATCTGTTGCTCTAGGTTGGCAGCACCCTGTGAGAAGCCTGCAGCCCTCTGCAAGAGTCAGAAGCTGGTGTCTCCAGCACTGAGTAAAGTAGAATCCTTGATCCTGCCTCAGATGTGCCTGCTAGCTCAATTCAGTGAAATTTTATTTGACTTTCCCTAGGCCACTCTGCCCTGGTTAGTAAATAAATATCATTTACTTGTTGGTTCTTTTGCAAAGCCCCTCTGTCTGGATACTTTTCATACTATGGTTGGCATTTAGACAAGTGTAACCAGCAGGTGTGTTCTGGAGTTCAACACTTCTACCTAAATCTAGACTACTATTAACCAGAAATATGTCTTTTTAAAAATAATTCATATATATATATATATATATATATCATACATATATATGATGTTATATAAAAACATAGATGTTGCATAGGTCTCTCATAGTTTGCATAGGTGTTATAGGAAGTGATATGTGTGTATACATATATACACATATATACAAATATACATATATATGTATACATACATACATATGTACATACATACATATATACACACACACATATATATATATAGACAGAGGTGACAGTCCTCTGCCTTTCTTTCCAACCAACTGAGTCAGCATATGCCATGCTTTTCCAGTGGACAAGCATCCACTCTGTGATCGCTTCTCATCTGTAACACAAAGATGTTTCCCTACTTTGTACAGGACTGAAAGTGATGCATGGACAGGACTATGCTGATGGTCCCATCCTTTGGAGGGAGTTTGAATACAGGTGTACTCTAGCATTAGGGCTGCAGTATAGGGCTACTGTAAACTCATTGCATCTTTGTCACAGAGGGAGGGAGGGAGGACGAATTTCTCCAGCTTTCTACTCATTATGTTTCTCTAGGCCTTTCCAGCTTTACTGTTGTAGCCCCACACCCAGAGGCCTCAGATGACTGAGCTGGGCCTAGCAGCACAGGGGTACACCTCGAACCACATCCAGGGTGAACTTTGAAGTTTAGGTGTGTCTGAGGTTAGCAAGTTAAGGGGACAGGCTGTTGGAAACCTCACCCTGCTCTCTGCTCTGGGGAGGAAACCTCAGGAAGTTCCACCTGCTTCTTCTCCTGCACATGCACCTCCTCCTGCCTCCTTCCCCTTGACACAAAGAGGTGTCCCCAGCCCCATGGCATCTTGCCTGGGTTGCTAATAATAGAGAAGGGTGCATCTGCCAGGGGTGAAGCAGGAGCTGTTCCTGTTCTGCTCTTTCACGCCAATCCTGGCACAGTCTAGTAGGCTGGGTTGGTAAATACCCTTGTGCGCAGAATAGGTCTTTGTGTGCCCTGGAAACTCTTTCTGTTCCCTTCCTGGGGGGTCAGAGCATCAGAGAGAAGGTTGATGGGGATGTCTTTGTCCTTGAGATCTTGGCCAAACAGCATTTCACATAGTTCTAGGCTTTCAACCCATCCCTGAGCTGGAGCTGGTGTACAGCCATCCGCAGAGCCAGCTGCCAGAGTGGGGAGAGGGTTCTAGGAAATGACCTTTACACTCATCCAAAAGGCAACATGGTAAGATTGCCCATGTTCTTTTCATGGCTCAAAACCCAAAATAAGTAAAAGGAGAAAGTGGAAAGTGTTCCATGTTTCCTGTTGTGCTCACGGCTGTCTGAGTCAACAGCCTATCTGTGTGAGCTGCTTAGAGGGGCCGATGTAGTGTAGAAGTCCAGGTCACTTCTGGGCTACCCTGGGCTCTCCGCCCCACCCCCTTTGGCTTTTTTGAGATGGAATGTAGACCAAGCCATCTTTATTCACCATCTTCCTGGATCAGCCTCTGAATGCTGAGGTTACATATGTGTAACCACTCCGCCTAGCACTCCAAATTCCTTTTAAATCAAGGTATGATATATATCCCTTAACAAATCCGAATAAAATGCTCTCAGGTTTCTGGGCTCTTCTCAAGACAATTCTCTGGATCTCAGGAGCTTGACCTTGGAGTGTATCCTGTGGTTTGTAAAACTCCTTCACATCTGCTTTCCTCACTTGGTTGCCATAACAACCTGGGATGGGGCAGGGCTTGTCTTGTTATCCCTATTTTTCAGATGAAGGGGTCAAAGTTGTCAGAAAGTTGAACTGCTTTTCAAGCTCATACGGGAGCCAGAGTAGCAGGTGGAAAGGGTAATAGAATCCCACCTCCAACTGGAGCAGCAGGGCGGTGCCCTAGACCCAAGATCCCTTTCAACCATTGTATTAAAGAACACAGGAGAGCCTTCTGAATGTCAGGACCTGTGGGTAGTGGTGTAGTGAAAATTCTGGGATTTTGGTTTCTTTAAAAGCATTGAAATATTATAAGAATATATTTCCATTTTAATCTTAGGTGTGGGTCATGGCGCTGCTTCAGATTGTACACAGCTGATTTACCTCATGCTGTAGCAGGGGTGTGACTTTGCCAGCTCAGTTTCTACAATTCTGTGGCCTTCGGGATTCTGGAATTCTCAGAGGGTATATAAATGCTTGGGCTTCAAGGGGTAGGGTGAGTTGGTAGTGGTGGGTTGTTGGTCATTGTTGGTCACGGTTTGTTAAGTAGTCATGTGCAAAAAAAGAAACAATAACAAGAAAAAATTAGGTATACTGATGGCAAAGATCAAACTTGTCCCACAGAACTGGATGCCCCTAATCAGCAGGAAGCAGTCTAACAGTAACATTGCCTCCTTTCCAACCTCTGACTTTATTCAGGGAGTTCTTCCTTTCCCCTCTATCCTTTTTACTCTTCTTTCTAGTGTTAGGGTTAAAGGGTGGAAGAAAAGAGGTAGAGAAGGGTAGAAAAAAGAACCCACTAAGTAGCAAAGACAGGCTACATAGTGGTTCATACAAACTGCCACTCTTTGTTTCCTTAGAATTTACCAGTAATATTGAAACCAAGATGACTGACTCACTATGCCAGACCTAGCCTGTACAGTGCTAAAGAGAAATGAGATAGGATGGGCATCTGTGACTGTGGGTTTTTTTTTTTCTGGATTGCTTTAGACATCGGAATCTCCCTGCAGGTAATTGAGTTAGAATGCACCGCAGCCAGATGTTCATTTTCCTAATGGAAAACTGGGGCCACCCTGACCCTCTGAGCAGGCAAATCAGTCATTGAGGATGGATACCGCCTTTGGATTGTAGAGAATATGGGCATGGAGGGCTGAGGCTCCCCAGTTTAGTTAGGCTCCTCCCACCTCTATTACTTGGACTTGTTATTCTTGACACCTTAGGATACTCCAGCAAAACTGCAGAAGTGTGGGCAAGCGTGCGGTTGGAGCATAGAGGGTGCCCAAGACTGGAGAGGACAGGAGCTGAGGGGAAGCGCTTCAGACCCAAGGCAGGACTTTGAAAGGCTCTGAGCAGTTATTAATGTGTCAGAGTTGACACCCAGTAGGTATAGGCTCCAAGAGCTCCACCTGTTTGCCATCACCCTATATGATTCTTACAGCAACATGGGTGTATAGCCCCAGTGGTGATGATTCCTGCTGGTGAGGAAGAAATGGGAACTGAGACATTTTCCCAAGTTCCATAGTTAAGGATGGCACTGGAGCTTGGGTTGGTCAGCTGACCTACCTCTTGTTCAGTGTTCCCTCCAGAACGCCACCCAGCCTCCTCCTTCCTCTTCCCCACAGCTCCCAGAGGCTCCTGGCCATTGCTTGCCAGTGTCACAATGACAGCTCTCCCAGGGCTGAAGTGTTTCTGAAAGAAAAAAAACCAGGGGGGACTTGTATGTAGTAGTGATCCACTGGTTTAGGAGTGACTGTGACCAGGAGAGTTCTGGTACGTCTTTTCAGGTGTGGCTTCTGCTATTAGGCTGCTGATAGAAAGTGCTAAGTGTTCCAATTTCCTGTGTCAAGCAAGTATTTCCCCTTGGGGTTACAGCAGTCACCTTCTTCCTCAGTACCCAGGGGTGGGTGAGCATGGGCTGCTACAGGACACCCCAGCTGCTGCAGAGAGCACCCTGGCTTCCTTCTTCTTCTTCTTCTTTTTTTTTTTTTTTTTGAAAGGGCACAGAGTTTTGACAGTTCACAGCAGTGGTCTTGGAAACAGAAAACCCAGAATGCAGTTCTCCCGAGCCTCCTTGCCTTCTGCTTTGTAGAGAGGGAACAAGCCAGAGTCACCATAGTGGTGACGCAGAGTTCTTAGCTATTTGTAGGGTGGGGGACACTGTAGCCAAGTGCATGTGGGTAACTAGGAAGATCACAAACTTGGAACACCATCAAGAATGAACCAGAATAGACACTACAATAGTTGTTCTGAATGTGGGATGGGAGCAGAGCAGTACTAGGTGGGCAGGCACTGAGCAAAGGAGACACAGAGGATGGGAAGTGGGTGGGAGATGCCAGCATAAGGCAGCTGAGACATCGAAAGAGTCACGTTTTGGATATTTGAAAAACACATTCCTTCTTTAAAAGTCGCTTGCTGGTGTGAGGTGATGAGAGCTTCTTTGAAACCTACCCAGCTCTTTAGAAATGTCAAGCCTGGGGAATTCTGTTATCTGAAAACTGTGGGGTGAAGCTAGCCACCCCCGGACAACTTAAGTCAAGTGGAAGATAGAAGATCAGGGGAACATATGACAATAACACATCCCTGCCTTGTCCCCTTACACATGCTGTCACCGAGCCAAGGAGGAAACATGTCAGAACACCCTTTGTGTTTCGCCTAACTCCATATTCATCCTTCAGCAGAACAATGGTCATAAGGGCCAAGGAGCCTCGGAGGCCAAGATATCTCTGAGGAGTAGTGGGAGTTTCCTATGGCTCTCTGACAGATTTACAAGACATCCAGATGTAGACATCCGTGCCCATCAGGCTTCTGGGTGGTTAGGTAGTGAAGCAGAAGGGCCAAGAAATGTAAATAGCATGTGTCATGTGTGCATGCGTGTGTATGTGCGTGTGTGTGTGCATGGGTGCATGTGTGTGCATGCATGTGGTGTGTGTGGTGTGCATCTGTGTGTGATGATGTATACCACTACTATATTGTATCCACCTAAACCATAGAAATAAATATACACTATATATAATATCTTTATTTCTACAGCACAAATCTATATATGATATTAGATACCAGTAGTGTATTAGCTACCTTCTCGTTATGATAAAACATCTGACTAAAGCAACTAAAGGAAGAGAAGGTTTGATTTTGGCTCACAGTTCAAGGGTAGGGAGGTCATGGCAGCAGGACAGGGAGACAGTTGGTCTTTGTTCCCACAGTTGGGACGCAGAGGAAGGTGAATGTTAATGCTCAACTCTTTTTATTCAGTGTGGAACCCACGCCTGTGGAATGGCGTACTGCCTCACATTTGGAGTGGATCAGCCCATTGAGGAGCTTCCTGGTAGATAGTCCCACAGCTTAGTCTCTGAGGTTGTTAAGGTGGCAATCAATATTCACCATTGCGCAAAGATACTATGTCTGGCCCTATATCATTCTTAAGTGTAAGTCTGTCTTTGATGTCACTTCTGCTTCAACTTCAGAACGTATTGATACTGTGTCTGCATCACGTACTCTGGCTCTGCTGTAGCTGGAGGTTTCCATACATCTTGAGATTTTTCAAGGGTCTCACTACAAACGAGAACACAAATGGTCACGTCCAAGTCCAGGTTTTCCTCAGCAGCATCTCAACATTGCATGATTTCTAATCATCACTGTGACCACAGGTGGGTATTTGGCTAGATTTTAATGCTACCCACCACCTGGCTGCTGTGATTGTCTTTATCTCAAGTCCCTAGTGTTAGCTTTCCTTAAACCATATTCACTCCTAGACAGGGAAGAACGTTTGAGCCATTGTTCAGCCCATCTATCTTTAAAGGAACTGTGTAGAAGCGTGTCCTTGTGTGCTTGGTATGATGTAAAACATGCTCACTAACAGGATAATGGCTTTGTAGGGCCACAATTCTGGGAGCGGTAGGAGCTTTGTTTTTAATGACTATAATTGGGGTACAGGAGTCAAACACAGGGTCTCTCCATCTTGTCCCTCCAGATCTGCCCACATTCACAGCTGTCCTGGGAGCTTCTGTGGGCAAACAATGAGGGGGTCACACAAGCCAGGTGAACGGAGACAATTGCTCCAAGACAAGATCCAGACCTATCCTGTATACCTGGCATGCTATTCCTGCTGCTGCCAGTGAGCAGACTCATCTCTGGCACAAAGAGCCATGTCCTTTTCTCTGTTAATGGCAGGAACCTTGTCTCAACAAGGACCGTACCTCCTAGTTGGAATGGGATTTCAAAGGAGCTGTGGTGCCCCAAAACTAAAAGACCATCTCAGCTTAAAGTGCACAAATAGGGGGTCTCAAATGTACATGATCTTCTCCACTCGCTTGGACAATTGCAACACCCTCAAATTCAATCTTTGTTGTCTTCACCCTTCCTTGTTGGCTTTTCCCAGGTCCACTCTTCAGAAAAACAGTGCAACTTATTGTTTGCTTAGAATTTACTGAGGCTTCCCACCCTGAATGAAGCCCCAAATGTAAGAACAGACTGTAAACCTCTGTAGGGACCAGCCTAGCTTTCTCACACTCTCTGCCCTCCTCTCCAGCATGCCCAGCCTCAGGACACACACAGGAGGGCCTGTTGAAGGAGACTGTGTTCTTAGACCAGACACAGGATAAGGCACAAACGAACTGAGTAAGATAGTACTGCATCTTGCCCATGGTGTCTCTCTCTGTCTCTCTCTCTGTCTCTCTCTCTGTCTCTCTCTCTGTCTCTCTCTCTCTCTCTCTCTCTCTCTCTCTGTCTCACTCTCACTCTGTGTTTGTGTGTGTGTGTGTTTGTGTGTATACATACATATATATTTAACTATAATAAAAATAAACTAACAACTTGTGTGTATTATAACTTACTTAGCCGGGCAGTGGTGACGCACGCCTTTAATCCCAGCACTTGGGAGGCAGAGACAGGTGGATTTCTGAGTTCGGGACCAGCCTTGGTCTACAGAGTGAGTTCCAGGACAGCCAGGGCTACACAGAGAAACCCTGTCTTGAGAAACAACAACAACAACAACAACAACAACAATAATAATAATAATAACTTACTTAGTATAGAAACTGAGTAAATAGCAAGAAAGTATCAGCAGAGAGATGGCTTAGTGGTTAAGAACACTTGCTGGTTTTGCTGAGGACCCAGGATCAGTTATCAGCAACAACAAGACAGCTTATAACCATTTGTAACTCCAGTTCCAAGGGATCTGGTGCCTTCTTCTGGCTTCCAAGGGCACCAGGCATGCAAACAGTATAGATAGATATGTACATGCACATAAGAAAAACTCCATACATGTAAATAAAAAGTAAAGTGTACTGTTGTAATGCTGCCATCATAGACACAGACCCTATTCACCATGATGGGCATTAGTCTGATTTGAGACAGGTTCTCACTGTGACACCCTGACTGGCCTGCAACTCACTGTCTAGACCAGGCTGGCCTCAAATACAGAGATCTACTGCTTAACACCTGGCTTCTGTTGCTTATTAGTCCGTCAGTTTATATTCCAATGTACTCAGAAAGGAAACCTGGCAACTTATTTGCATGCAGTAGGATAAGAATAGAAATTAGAGCAAAGGGTCAGAGAGTTTATTGAGGCTGGTGTAAAAATCACAGTGCAGAAATGTGTATCAATGGCTGTATTTCTTTGCAGCCATTGAAAGCCCATCCGTTTGGGGGCAGTGCAGGTAGAGTGTGTCTCTAATGCGTAAAAACCCCTAGATGGAACCGGCAGCACTTCAGAAAGAAACAAAGTATGAACATTTTATGGCTTAGCCTCCTCCCCACCCCCGCCAGCTTAATATTATAGCAACAACTTTCATGTAGCTTTTTTGTCTTTAGAATGGAGGACCAAGTAATCAATTAGGTCAATGATCAACTAAATCCTGTGCGGATGTTCCCCCCAAAGTTATTTAATCTTTTCTCCATTGTTGGAGGCTGGGTTATTTTCGATACTATTGTTACTAGAAACAATGGCTTCATTAACATTTTTGTGTTCGTAACTTTTTCCATATTTTAGAGAGCTTCCTTAAGTAGATTTCCAGAGGTTAAAAAAAAATAATAAGCAAATGAAAGGTCAAGACATTTTTAGAGCCCTAGAAACATATTCTTGAGCTGTTTTTCTAGAAGATCATGTACCTTTTGGGAGCACATCTCAATAGTGTGTCGGCCCAGGTTCCACTGTAGGCCCATCTTTATTATCCTTTTTTACATTTGATAGTTTGATAGACAAGTGACATATTGTTTTCATTATATACATATATGTATATATGTTGGATTATACATATGCTGCTAGGTTGTCTGTTGGCAGCTTGCTATCTTGTTTGAGTCCCTTTCATACAAAACCTGATAAGTCTTTAATCATGATGTGTTTTATAAAAGTCTTTTTCCAACTTACTCGACTCTTGCTTTTGACACTTGGCAGTTTTACATTGTGAACAGTAACGTTCCGGCCATTTCCTGTGCATTTACTTAAAGACAGTAGTAGTCCAAGTTGCTTGGCACGGTGGCCTAGCTGTAGGCGATTTGAGCTTAGCTGTCAGAAAGCACTCTCTTTTCCTAACTTGTTTTCCTCAGATGCTACCAGTGGTATTTCTAGCATATCTACCTCCAGACATATATTTTTTTAAAAAAGAACAACAGCAACTCATAATTTCTGTAATGACAAAAATTATCTTTAGCAATCAATGAACCAATAAATTATAATAGGAAAGAAATATAGAGAGTAAAGTCTGCGCTAATGAATTTTGTGTATATAATTCATATTTTAAAAATTCGGAGTAATTAGTGGATTAAACACTTGCTAGTTACATTATCCTTATTTTGGAAACTGGGAAATATTCTACTCATGTATTGGTTTGTAGCAGACACAAAAGAAGTATTATAGTTTCTGGTTTTGAGACTTTTGCAAACTTGTCAGATTTCACAAAAGTGGGTCTTCTTTGCGTAGTGTTGATCGTGCATTTCTCTGAGTTGGTCAATTGCACTTTCAATTCACATTCATTTCAAAAAGTGATTTTTTTCACTCAAAGCAACAGACTCCTGACTAGATAAGAAAAAATGTAGCATAAAGTCACAAAAAATCTCATTACAGTTGAATTCTAGAAGTCACGATATCTTCTTTGTTTTTAGTTCGTCTGGATTATTTATCACACATCTGAGCTATTGACATGTTTTTGTTTTTGATGTGTGTGTGTGGATATGGAGTGTGTGAACCACTGTGTGTACATGT
>NW_021620862.1:6069159-6082264 GCF_004785775.1 Grammomys surdaster
TGTGTACATGTGTGTGTGGATATGGAGTGTGTGAACCACTGTGTGTATGTGTGTGTGTGTGGATATGGAGTGTGTGAACCACTGTGTGTACATGTGTGTGTGTGGATATGGAGTGTGTGAGCCACTGTGTGTACATGTGTGTGTGGATATGGAGTGTATGAACCACTGTGTGTATGTGTGTGTGTGTGGATATGGAGTGTGTGAACCACTGTGTGTACATGTGTGTGTGTGGATATGGAGTGTATGAACCACTGTGTGTACATGTGTGTGTGGATATGGAGTGTGTGAACCACTGTGTGTATGTGTGTGTGTGGATATGGAGTGTGTAAACCACTGTGTGTACATGTGTGTGTGTGGATATGGAGTGTGTGAACCACTGTGTATACATGTGTGTGTGGATATGGAGTGTGTGAACCACTGTGTGTATGTGTGTGTGTGGATATGGAGTGTATGAACCACTGTGTGTACATGTGTGTGTGTGGGTATGGAGTGTGGGAACCACTGTGTGTATGTGTGTGTGTGGATATGGAGTGTGTGAACCACTGTGTGTACATGTGTGTGTGGATATGGAGTGTATGAACCACTGTGTGTACATGTGTGTGTGTGGATATGGAGTGTGTGAACCACTGTGTGTATGTGTGTGTGTGGATATGGAGTGTATGAACCACTGTGTGTATGTGTGTGTGTGTGGATATGGAGTGTATGAACCACTGTGTGTACATGTGTAGAAGCAAGAAGTTGAAGCTGGGGTGTCTCCCTGTTTGCTTTTCCGTCTTAGTCTTTGAGACAGAATCTCAGTAAATCTGGAGCATACTGTTTTGGCTGGACTGACTGACTGACTGACTAACCACTGAGCTCTGGGTGTCCACCTCCGTCCCTTAGCCCGTGCTTCTGCCCTTGGCTTTTACATGGGGCCTAGAGATCCAAACTCCAATTCTCATACACGCATCGCAGACACTTTAGCCATCTCTCCGGCCCCCATTATCATGCTTTAACCACAAGTTAAAGCCCTAAGTAGTTCGCTTCAAATGGTAAGCTGGAGGCAATGGGGCTCTATTCCATTCCTTTACAATGATTGTGCTTCCAGACAAAAGCACAGAGCTCAGGTAGATACAATCACACAGGATTTGGGGACAAGCCAGCCCACAGTGAGTTCTGCTGCAACAGAATGCTAGAAGTCCCTCATGAAATGGGGGGGCTCCTTCCACGTGTGTCTAGGGCTTGCTTTATGACCAGAGTTCTATGAATGAGCGTCTGTGTAGACTGCGATACTTGTGAAGGATAAACAGGATCTCTGTGTATTTGACACTTGTGTACATCATTAAGTCTATGGCCAGGGTTGCATAGCTCAGTTGTAGAGCAGGAGCCACATAGCATTAGGTTTGATCCCCAACATTGGGGAGAAAAAAGTTAAGATCGACACAGTGTTTGAGAGTTGGACCGAAGGTTATGTGGGTTGTAATTGTCTGCATTTTACAGTCCCTAAAGTTTAACTGTCTCTGTCCCTTGGTGCTGCATCGTTTACTGCTCTGTTGTGTGTCTTCTGTTTCTCCGCCTTTGCTCATGCTTTCTCCAAGCCCACCTTCTTCTACCTTCCCTCAGACCCTTGTGCTGCTTTCCACTCATGGCTCTTAAAGATGCAGAAGCTCCATCTTTCTCCCAAAACTTCCTTTATTTCCCTCTCCCAAAGTAATGCCCCCCCTTATCTGTAACCTGGTGACTGTGCCTTCCTCTTTATAAAGCTGCTTGCCACCTTGGTGTCTTCCGTTATCAGGCCTGTGCTCATCTACTCTGGCCTTCATACTCCCTGGGCTTAAGCCTGAAGCCCGAACACAGTGGGACACCATAGTGGATACATATGATATCAGTGGTACCAGGCAAAACTGAGCAAAGGGAGGGGTGAGGGGTGATGACAAGCCAGAGTCCCTGGTCCCAGGACAGAAGGGAGATAGCAAGGATGTCACTACCAGAAAGGGGCTAGCTGGACAAGGGGAGAGCTCAGCAGGATCAGCTTGTACTCACTCAGCCTGGATCTTTCTAAAACCCCATAAAGGAAGCTGAGAGCAGACAGCGCGGCGGGTGAGTATCTGCCCGGGTCCTGATGCGGCTGGGACTCTAGAAGTAAGCACCTTCCTGGTCTGGGATACCTTTCTGTCCTAATGTTCATCTTACATCCGGCCTAGCCTTGTGTCTGCCTTTCTCATTTGCCTGGCCCTGGCTACCCCTGGCCTGGGTTTATGGGAGAAAGTAGCCCCAGCCTTGATGTCTGCAGCCAGGAAAAGCACTGAGGTCAGAGAATGCAGATAGTTCGATGAGGACAGGGACTTCCAGATTAACCATAGGATAGTCAGCTTGGCTTTTGTCCACCTCTGTCCCTAGGGGCTAGGCTAGTGTCTTAATCTCTGTGTCCATGTGACCAGCTCATGCCAGAGCTTAGTGGCTCCTCCCCTGGTTCTTGGTTCCCAGGAATGCAAGAGGCATCATTCTGGTCTAGAAATCTCAGTTTGCATCCGGCCAGATTCCTTCGGAACTGGTTATAGATACGGAGCAAGATTCCCCTTTTGCCTTCTCACCAGGAGTAGGTCTTGGGAGGCTCATGGCTACTTAGTTCTGCAAGCATCCATTAGCTCTCAGCTCTGGGGAGGAAGTGTGTTACCAGGCCCTGAGGTCCTGCCCTCAGGGATCATTGCTGTAGGAAATGATGCTCATAATAAAACCAGACTTTCTGAATGAGCGCTAAGCAGGAGACAAAGGGACTGTGGGCTGTGTGTGATGTGTAAGTCCTGCAAGAAGAAGCCATTCAGTGGAGCTCAGTGGAGATGGACCTGGGGAGGTGAAAGTCGAGGGGTTGAGGCATCATTTAAACAATAAATCACTGTCCAGGTAAGACAGGCTATTGCCACCAGACAGGCTGCCCCAGAACCAGCAGTATAGTACATCTAGGCAAACACAAATAGACCAGTTTTGAAGAGAGAGAGAGAGAGGGAGAGAGAGAGAGAGAGAGAGAAAGAGAGAGAGAGAGAGAGAGAGAGAGAGAGAGGGAGAGAAGAAGACATGGAAGGTAGGAACCCAGGAGAATCCCCAGGTCTCTGTCTTCAAGGGTTTGGCGAAGCTGAGCTTTGTGTAAGAGAGAGGAGCATATGGAATGACAGCCCCAGGCCTAAGAAAGCAGTGGGACTGGGCACCCGACCCAGGCACCAGGTGTACTTGACAAGTTTCAAAACCTCAGCTCTACTGTCTACCCTCCTGGGTGACCTCTGAGGCTTCCAGTGTGTTTGTTCCGCTGTCCTCTCCCTGGCTATGAATCCAATCCAAGAGGCCGGCTCTGTGTGTGTCTTAGTCTCTGTACCCATGTGGCCACGTCACCCATGTGGAGCGATGCTCAGTTCCTCAAACCCTTCTCTTGCTTTCCTTCCTCATCCTCCCTATAGGTAAGAGCCACGCGTGTTCATTCTCATCTCTCTACTGACAATAAAAGCGCCCATGCCGCGGTGTTGGAGGTCTGGGTCTTTGGGCTTTCTTTGGCACGTTCTTGGTTGGCTGCCTGGTAATGTAGATGCTGTCAGGGGCCAGGCTGGTGATGATAGGTTAAAAATAGACCCCCGTCCCAAGCTGCCACTATTGAATCCCAAGCTACCAGGACTACAGACTCAGCATGTCAAAGAGGCATTGGACTTTCCTGTGAAATTTCATTTACAAATTTTTGGCAACTAATTTAGAAAAAGGTGGGGGGCTGGGGGTGAGGGGGGAATGACAATAGCTGAACCAGGTTAAGTCTGATGGCCACTGGTGGGGAAGCTCTGTCCCATATCAGCTGGTCACTTGTCACCAGTGGGATCTCCTCCTGGATCTTTGAGCAAGCATGGGAAGAGTGGATTTTTCTGGCCTTTGTGTTAGGGAAAAGGAATAGCTAAGCTTGGGGAAAGGAAAGCGGAAGCAGCTTGTGGGTGCTTCGTGCTCCAGCTCAGCTGCCCTGTTCCCAGATCACATACTTTCCATTTTCCTCTTTGCTCATCCTGAATTCTGGAATCATCTGGGTAGTTAGTTTATCCACTTGCTTCCTTTTCCGAAGATTGAAATGACGACTGCTTGAAGCTATTTTCCTCTGGTTGGGTTTTTCCTTGGTGACCTCACTCAGAGACAGATGTGCCTAATAATAACATCAAAAGTTAAGGGGAATAAATCAACCAGCTGGTCTGTTCCCTAGAAGAGATGCTACAGTTCCTAAATATGGGCTGTCCCCAGAGACCTTGAGGGGGCCCAGCTTACTAGACAGGGCTGGTCACTGGGAGAGGATGGAGGTCCTGGGACACTTTGTTCACCCTCTGCCATTCTCAGGCTCCAGCCAGACTCAAGGGTTCATAAGATGTTCCACCCCCACCCTGGGACAAGCACCCTGAGGCAGGCAGCAGGTGTACATTGCAGGGGCGTCCCTCTCCCTCGATCCCAAAGATAGTGTGCATTCCAGCCCTGCCCCAGGGAGCTGGGCCTACACCCAGTCTGCAAAGAAGGTCTCTGGGTTGAGATCCTCAGCTCCAGTATCATTCCTTGGCCTCTGCCATTCCAGATGTTTCCAAATGACTCACTCACGCCTTTCAGAGTTTCATTTCCCTACCCAGTGGGAAAGAGCTGCAATGGTCCAAGAGAACAGGGAATCTTCTATAAGCTACGCAGACAAGAAGGGGACTCTTGTGTGGACCAAGTACTCTGTCTGCCTCTGGATAGTGACACATGAGTGTTGCTGCCGTATTTATTGATTTTGTTCTCTGATGATCTTGAGATGCTTATTGGTGTAGCAACAAACAAATGTTAAGTCTCTGTAACCAAGGGCAAAAAGTGAAGGAAACATTGAGTGTCCCTGCTCTACTGAGTGGGAGACCCCACTCCCACTTCAGGGGGCATACAGGCTGCCAGGGTGATGGGTTGAACATGATCCCCAGTTCTGTCTCCTTGGGGAACACTAGCAGAGGTGGAATATGTCCCTGTTGGCTCCTCTGAAAGAGAGAGGCAAGTATGATATCTCTGGGATGGCCCTGTGGGATCCTCACACCGCAGGGAGATCGGACTAAGTAAGCACCCACTGCCACCAGCAGACACGATGACAGACTCAGGAGGACCAGTGATGAGTCAGACTGTTTATGAAAGTCACACATCCTCATAGACGTCAGGATGACCCAGGCCTCATGTTCTGAGGTGACGAATTTGCTTGTACTTGAGGGTTCACTGGTGTGCCTTTTTGGCAACCCGTTTCCTGTGCCTTGCCTCCAGTGATCTGCACGTGAACAGAAGCATGGTAGCTGAACTCTTAAGACCGGGAACAGCCTGTCAGAAGAGGGAAACTGAGTGACTCATGGCCCAGTTGGGAACTGCAAATCAGCTTCTGCCAGGACAGGACAGGGCTGCAGAAGTGTCTTCAGAAGGTGGAAGGGGCAGGTCTGCACTGTGTTACAGAGTGCCCTTAGCCACGGGCAACTCAGTGCTACCTCTCAAAAATATGAATTGCTCTAGTGTGCCTTGCTTGGAAATAATTTTCTAAATATAGCTGTGTGATCAGCCTGTAAGCCCTTCCTCAAAAGTTTCCTTGTTAGAAATTCCTTAGGTGGGAGTTCCCAGCACTCAGCCTGTCCCTTCTGCATGTTCACCTGTGTCCTTGGGCTTTTTCACTTGGAACCTGGAAGCTTCTCCATCTCAGTGACTCTCATCGTGAGTGCTACAGAGGCCAAGTTTCAGAAGCAGCTTTCCTTCCTGCAAGCTGCTTGTGAAAGGGGGGCAAAGGTGACCTTTGAGCTCCTTCTGCTTTCTGTGTCGAACTTCCTTTTAGATGCCTGGCTTTCTAAAATATCATCTTCCAACCAGGAGAAAGCAATGTGTGTGTGCGTGCATGTGTGTGTGTGTGTGTGTGTGTGTGTGTGTGTGCACGCATGCTCACGAGCCCACCCAAACCTTCTGCCTGAGGAACAACAGAGCAGAGGTTCTCAGAGCAGCCACCCTGGGGGTGCAGGGAACTGACTTGGGATGGAACTAGAAGGCCTCAGATGGCCTTTCTGCCAGACTCCTGGATCTGAATAGCCTGCGAATATTCACAGATGCTCTGAAGTGGCTCAGGTGTTTGGAGCAGGCCATTCCTCTGGCAGGGAGTCTGAGTGGCCTTATCTGTCTCCCCTTCTCCTGGAAAAGTGGGATTCAGGTTGAGGGCGGGGGTTGGAGAGGGCCGTGTCAGGTCCTGCTGCTGACACCTGCCAAGCTAGCTGACAGCTGTCTCCTCTCAGTGTCACCTGCAGTCTTGTGGCATTAGGGGCTGAGAGAGCAGACAGAACTTCAAAGAGGTTCAGTGTTTCTGACTATAGCAGGCCCCCGCACAGGCAAAGTTCGATTTAACTTTGAGAACAACCTGTTGTCAGCTGGTGGTGTTGGCCAAGTAGTATTTCCATTTCACAAGGATGGAGAAAACTGAAGCTCAGAGAGGTTTGGTAACCTGCCCAGGACCTCCAGGCAAGACTAATAGGATCTGACCCCAAGTTCAATGGGCTATAAAGTAACACGTCACAAATGACAAAGGAGATAGCCTTGCTGAATGACGCAGACTTGGGACTCTCAACAGGCTTGCCACTTCCCGTCTCTAGCACCTTGGGCAAATTGTCTAATCTCTGTGTGCCTCAGTGTTCACATCTGTAAAGGGGATCATGAGAGCACCTCTGTGGCAAGTTAGCATACATTCATTGTACATATCAAATGCTTGGCACGACATCTGACTGTCAAAAGTCCTTAGTACACAACTGGCTAACACTGGTTCCATGTGCTGTGGCTCTGCCTTACCCTGGGGTCCCTAAGGGAGAGGAGGAGGAGTTGGGCACTCTGGCCCCTAACTATAAAGTTCTCCTTAGGAGGTGTGTTGGGAGTGCCCCTCCACCCTCCCATCTTGTCTGAGAGATCAATCCCTAAGACTGGGTGCTGGGCCGGTTGTCTGCTGCCTAGCAAGGGCCCTCAGTAAATTTCCACTGTCCAGAGGTTCAACCTTGGTTTTTTTCATTTACCAAAGTAAAAATAAAATCTCTGGGGAGACAGGGAGGGAGGGGGCCTGGGGAGGGTTGTGGGACAGCCACAGTGCCTGACTCCCTTTCCCAGACAAAGCTAAATGTCCTGTGTCCTCTGCCTTTTTCCATGAGGAAGTGTCCATGAGAGGACTGAGCACCCCCCCCCCCGCCTTCCTGGTGGCCACTCCCAGCTTCCGACTATTGTTACTTCCCTCTCAGCCTTTTGAGTTGGAGGGAGGCTGAGGCGGGCCAGCTCCTGGTGCAGGCATGGGCTCTGTGTTGTCAGGCATTTCCTCTCCTCCTCCTCCTCCTCCTCCTCCTCCTCCTCCTCCTCCTCCTCTTCCTCCTCCTCCTCCTCCTCTCCTTCACCTTTTAGTTCTGGAAGGAGGAGAGAAGAAGCCAAGTGGTGACCTTCACATCAGAGACATCGATTGCTGGGTCGCCTGGCAGGGAGACCCAGGAACATGAAGGGAACCTCAATTCTTGGGCAATAACAACAAAGACTTGTTTGGAGGGATTGCAGGCCCCTTTGGCAGCTGCTCAGGAAAGTCAGGTTTGGGGGAGAAAAATTACCTGAAGCAAGGTCTCTAGTGGGAGATCGTTCTTTACTGTGGTCACTAGTGTTCTGGCTGCATGTCATGGCTGTCAGTGAAGATATCCCAAAGGCCCAGAGCAAGAGGGAAAGAGAAGAAAATAGCCTGAACCCAAGCCCTTTCCAGTCACAAGCATTCTGGATAAGAGCTGCACAACCTGGAGATGGGCAGGCTGGGAATGGGAAGATGGCATGCCCTGCAGGGTCTCAGACATACAAGACAGTGGGTATGTGAAGTGAGTGTGGGGTAGTATCCACAGTGGCTCTGAAGCTATGCTGGGACCTTTTTTTTCTGTGGGTGGTTAGGAAGCCATGGTGGCACTCCACGGCAGCAGGCCTGTCCTTGCCGGCTGTGTCCAGGCCTTTCCCTTGGGTTCTGGATGATAAGAAGGAAAGAAGCGTGGCTGGTGAGTATCCCGGGCAACAGTCTGGATACTGCCTTTGGTGCAGCTACCGAGCCTTGAGTTGCAACAGAAAAAGGCAGCTAAGCAGGAGGGACCCTCTGGGGAGCTACACAAAAAGGCTTCCTGTCTGCCCAGAATGTGCTGCTTAGGAGCACAGTGACAGGCAGCTACCCGCAGCAAGGCAATGCCTTCCATGCCTGAGTAGTCAGGGGTTGACGCTGATGAAGACCAACCATCCTTGATCTCCTGTCCCAGGCCTGCAACAGACTAAAGGAGATACAGAATGAATCCCTTGCTCAAAAACGGTCCAAATTTTGAAATGTTCTGAATGTTGACATGGACACTGCACAGGGGAAACTACACCTAACTTCTCATGTGTATTGAAACAAAAGACTTGGGTCCCATCCTAAAAAGATACAACATGGTGTGTGTGCACACACTCTTAAGGCCTGGAAAAAGTGGGAAGCATTTCTGGTCCCAGATACTTTACATAAGGCGTGCTCAGCCCTCCTGGGCTCACCTGTGCCTCAGCTCTCTTCATAACTCCCACCCTGCTCAGGCAGTCTGTAGAGACAGACGGTTCTTTTAAAACTGGCTTCAAGCTGCCCCCTCGTGGGTACAAAGCAAGGGCTGGACGAGAAGGCATGACAAAACAAAAGAGGCTTCTTTGCTTGGTTTAGTCTTGCTTGTTAAAGGAGAGGTGGACAGTCTCAAGTACAGCCTTGTTTTTAGGTGTAGTTATCTGCCTTACCAATGGTGGGATTTTCTTTCTCAAGCCTTCTGTTCTCTCGGGAAGCAGCACACCGACCTTTGTGGTAGGCATGGCTTCTAAGCAGGCTCCAGGAAGGGGCACTGAGCACCCTACCTGCCTGGGCCTGCACCACACCGCCCTCCCGGGGCCTCTGCCAGAAGAGGACAATGAACAAAGCTGGCCATGAAGCCTGGGAGAAGCACCAGGCTTTTCCCCAGAGAGGGCAGGCACCAATCACTAGGGAAACCCAAGCTGCTTTTACGGAGAGACCAAAAAGCTGAGAAGAAGGCATTTTTCCCAAACATGGAGAATGCAATGACTTTGTCCAGCTTTTGCAAGAGCAGAGTAGGTCCAACACAGAGTGAGCCCTTTCCTGTCCACTTTTTTGTCAAATGTGCCTTCCCCAAGTGTGTGTTGGCCAGGACCTTCTGGGAAAAGCCTGGGACTCAGAGGGAGGGGAGGGCAGGTCTCTTCAGGCCTCCCCCATCTGAAAGGTCAGTCTTGTGACAAAGTGACAAAGTGCTCGCTGTCTATGTGAGGCTGTTTTATAGCTAGAGGAGAGATGGGGGGGGCATCCTGTTGGCTGAAACAAAATCTTCAGAATTAAATGGCAGAGAGCTGGAAGCCGTGTGACTTGGAGCAACACTAATACCTCTGAGCAAAATGGAAATAAGTATGTCAGCACTTCGAGGCTTCCAGTGATGTCAGCATCATACCTAGCAACGCCACAGATACCGAACACCTGATTTGCCTGCAATTTTCCTGTGAGGGCACGCAGATCTTGGTGTGTGCTCAGTCCAGCATTAGTCTGACAGGATTTTAGGAGCATCAAGGTACAGTGATATTTCAGTTACTTCCCCCTCATCGCTCTTATCCTAAAAAAAGAGGGAGCAGGAGAGATTTTTTTCCTTAAAAACTATCTAAAAATAAAAGCAGCGTTATCAAATTATTGAAATAAAATAGAGCGGCTAGAAGGAAAGTCATAAACTGGAGGAACAGATCAGGTGGGAAGGGACTTTACAGAGTCTGGTTTCCTTATGGAGTTGATTTTGTTGACCCACAAAATATGCGCTCCCCCCAAAGATGGTGTCAACCATTTGAGAATCCAGCTTCATAGAGTGTCTAGACCAATGTTTCTCAACCTGTGGCTCTCGACCCCTTAGGAGGGAAGGGTTGAACAACCCATTTACAGGGGGCACCTAAGACCCCACACATCAGACATTTACATTATAATTCATAACACCAAAGTTACAGTTATGAAGTAGCAACAAAAAATAATTTTATGGTTGGGGATCGCCACCACATGAGGAACTGTATTAAAAGGTCACATCAGGAAGGTTGAGAGTCACTGGTCTAGACAGGAACAGATGGAGACACTGGGCTTGTGAGGCTCTGGCTATGTGGTCAGGACCTAGCACTGTGGCTCTGGGGACAGAGCTTCCTAATCACACACTGGCTCACCTCAAGGCTATTCCGCGTGCTCTCTGGCCCTTTGGAAATGCCTGGGGGATTATTGCCAGCACTCTGTGTCTCGAAGGAAAAATAAAACAAACAAAAAGAACCAGAAGTCAAGACAAAGTGAATATTTATGGCTCTCCTGAACTTGGCCATGCGCGGAGCAGAGCACATGGTGAGAGGGAGTGCTGTATCACCGGGAATTCCATGGGGCCACAGGGGACCCAGTTACAGGACCCAGTTAAACAGCAGTGGGACCTGGAAGAACCCCAAAGCTTGGTGGTTCCTGAGCTCCGTCACCGTGTCACTATAGACAGAGGCCAGCACGGTAGAATCTAAGCAGTGTTTACACATTTGACCGAGGGAGACAGCGTGTCACTTCAGTTGTTCACTGATGGGGTGGTGAGTCCCGAACCTGGCAGAGGAGTTTCCAAGCCAGTGCTGAAAGGAGGGCAGGCAGGCAGTGGAGGATCCACCAGGGACCACAGTGGCTCTCTCCAGGAGATCTGCTTCCTAGCAACAACCCGGGCATGGTTGTTCCTAGCCTGAGGCCAGAGGCTCTAGACACAACAGTGAACCTTGCAGCAGAGCCCATACCTGCCTGGCCTTGGAAAGGTCACACTCAGCCACCCTCCCTGACTGGACATTCCTACCACATTTGAAGCAGGGGTCCTGCATTTCCATTTTGTGCCAGGCCCTTGCTGATAGCTACTGCGCTGTGGAAGCCGTCGTGCGGAGGCCCCACGTCCCACCCTGCCACCTCTCACTCAATCCTGTCATTCCTCTCCTGACTACTTTGCTAAAGACGTGGCCACAGCTCCTTCCTTTTTGTTTAAGGCATCGCATCCCTGTAGAGTATCTGTAGATGTCCGAAGGGAAAGGCCACCAGAGAAACTGTCCACCTCCCCCGAAACCTACACAAAGAGAGCCAGATCCTACCGAGGAGGCTTCCTCCCGTGGGCAGAGCCAGGCCTGAGGAGCACCCTCAAACAGTGGGTCATTTCTACTGAAAGATGGGGTGCCAGGGTGGGGAGTGGCAAGCCCCAGGGAGGCTTTGTGTTCTGGAAATAGAAGGTCAAGTTGCTTCTGAGGCAGCAGCTCATGGGAAAGAGGAAAAGGAAAAGGTGGGTCAGGCCGTGACTGCCTGGAGCTCCAAGCTGCCTCTCTCCTGCTGGCAGATCTGGTGGCCCATGGTTCAGTGTAGCACTTAACATGGCGTGGAAATGCCCTGCTTGTGGCACTTGCTGTCTGCCTCTGTCTCTGTCTCTGTATCCCTGTGTCTGTCTCTCTGTCTCTCTCTCTCTGTGTCTCTGTGTGCCTCCCCCCTCCTCAGGTATGAAGAGGGTTGGTGTTTGTGGGCCTTCTGTGTTGTTTTGTTTCTTTGTTTGTCCTGTTTTCTCTCTTCCCAGGGCAAATTGAAGTCAGGTGCTGGTTGTGAGGCTGCCCAGGGTAGCTTTAGCAGCTTCAGCAAGCTCAAAGCTCGGTGGCTTTCAACAGCTCTCGTGCATCTTAGCGTTTTAAAACCCACATTCCCCAAGCTGGGTGCTCTCTGATCCTTTTGATCCAAATTTAACCAGACGAGTCAGGAGGCCCCTCCCATGCCTTGCACAACCCCAAGGTCTGACTGAGTGAGAAATGATCTTACCTGTGTGTGGACGCACAGCAAGGCTCAGCAAAGGCTGTTTTTTTGAGGATGACAATCCAGAGATTGGTTCAGCTCAAGTCACTTAAGGGATTGCCCGGAGGCTTTGTGCTGTGATTTAGTTGACTTAGGCACCTGCCTTGAAGTCAGACTGGAAGCCCTGGGTCCCCAGCAGTCCCTGCATGCTCCCCGTTTCTGGTGGACACACCGGCCTTGTTAGTGGTGCCCTCCTTGCTGCCCACAGGGAGTGCCCATGTACACTGTGCACACACAAATCCCTCCAGAGCCCACAAGCACATCCAGCTCTGACTGCACCCAGCAGAGTGTAAGCTTTGCATCCCCTGGTGACCCCAGAACGGGGCATCACCAAGGATTGGTGGCAACTAGAGGCATGTTTCAATGGCTCTGGGCTCCCCTGCTAAGGGAGCAGCCAGAATGCCCGTCTTGAGCCAGAGAGCACCAGCTGCTCAGGGAGATGTCTCCTTTGTGTTGTCTCCCATCCCCAATGCTTGCTGTCAGACACCTAGACAAGAGCAGCCATGGAAAGGGCTCACTGTGGACAGGCGCAGACAGTAGATTGCAGGTTCTCAGTGTGACCTGGTTCTTACCAGCACGGGAGAAGATGAACTGGAAGAGCACTCCTCAGCCTTCCTAATGCTGCCGCCCTTTCATACAGCTCCTTATCGTGTGGTGACGCCATCCGTGAAATAATTTTTGCTACCTCATATCTGTGATTTTGCTACTGTTCTGAATCGTAGTGTAAATATCTATGTTTTCTGGTCGTCTTGGGCAACAATTGTGAAAGGGTCATTTGACCCCAAAGGAGTCGCTGCTCCCAGGTTGAGGACTGCTGGACTAGAGGCAAAGACTTCTGAAGCTGCTGTGCTTCATCTGAAAAACAGATAAAAATGGTCCTTTTAGGAAGGGACTTTTCGAAGGTCAGCACAGGCCACAGGACCCCATCCTGTCACAAGCCCTTATACAGTAAGCCCTGTGCTGGCTGCAGCTGGTGTCTGTGTTTGCATGTCTGCTGACATGAGTTCTACCATCCACCACTGGGCGGTGTGTGAGAGGGTATGTGTGTGTGTGCATGTGCCTGTGTGTGTGTGTTTCTGTGTGTGTGTGCATGTGCCTGTGTGTGTGTTTCTGTGTGTGTGTGTGTGTGTGTGTGTGTGTGTGCGAGAGAGAGAGAGAGAGAGAGAGAGAGAGAGAGAGAGAGAGAGAGAG
>NW_021620862.1:6082274-6091380 GCF_004785775.1 Grammomys surdaster
GAGAGAGAGAGAGAGAGAGAGAGAGAGAGAGAGAGAGAGAGAGAGAGGGAGAGAAGCCATGCCAGCTGGCAGTGGGTCCCCTCTACTGTCATACTCAACACCCCATCACATCACCCAGGAGGCCACTGAGTGACCACAGAGTCACGTTGGAGGGCCTGATGTACACAGAGGTCAGAAGGACTTGTCATGCATGGAGCTTTTAGAGACACTCAAGAGAAGGTCTATGGAAATTGTGTAGACGTTGTGGTGATTAGGAGAGAAAGGCATGGGAAGGTGTCTGAAACCACTTGAGAAGTTCAGAGCCTGGGTTGGTGGTCTGAGTTCAGATAGAATCTCTGCTGGGAGAGAACCAGAGCTAAGCAGTTCAGTCCCTTGGTGAAATTCCTCTAGGTTGTAGGTAGCTTCTTTCCCTCCCTTGTCACCTGTCCTAGTGGGCAAAGAGGCCTGGAACCTTCTCCTGGTACACTGGCTTCTGGCAATAAAGTGCTTGGAGGGGACCTGCCCCAGGCCTGGAAAGCTGCTTCCCCTGGGAGTGGACCAGGCTGCTGAGGAAATGCTATGCTTCTCAAGACATTCATGAGGGCCTGAGTCTGTCTCCTCCTGCCCTGTCATCTGTCTCTACTCCTACAAGCAAGGAGGATGCAGTTCTTGCAGCCTCTTCCCTTGCCTGGCCCCAGCCATGGAGAGAGCCTTTTCTGATGCTGCCTAACGTTGTTGCTTAAAATACAAGGGAAATCCTGTGCTGTTGCCAGCAGAATCTCAGGGTCTCTGAGACAAATGCACAACACTCCGTCCAAAGAAACATTCCACAAGCATGGATCTGGTCTTGATATGGTAGGGGCCCTTGACCATGGGACCCTTGCTCGTTAGGTGTTTCCTAATGGAGGCTGTGTGGGAAAGGCAAACCCAATGAAGTCTACTGGTCTCCTCAGCTTAGATGTGGAAAGACTCTGGAGCCCCCAGAATGTGGGGCTCACTTTCTGCTCACACTCATCTGCTCGTGCCCACTCCCCACTCACGGTCACTTCCTGCATGCACACATCTCTCCTGCTTCCAGCCTCCATGCAACCAGCTGCCTCTAGGTGTGTCAAATTTATTTTCTCCAGAGTCTGTCCTCAGCTGCCCCTTCTGGGCAGCCTCCAGACCCTTTCTTTCCTAGAAGATGATTTTGGAGTGTGTGTGTGTGTGTGTGTGTGTGTGTGTGTGTGTACACGCGCTTTAGGGGTTTCTCACTATATTATCTGAGGTAGACTCAAACTTTTGAGCTTGTGTGACCCTCCTGGGTAGATGGGAGTTAAGGTTGTGTGCCACCCCACCTGGTACTCATCAGTCATCTATGAATGCCCCTCTGTGGAGTGTTTCTTCATTAATACTCATTTACCAAGACATCTACAAATAAAATGTGTGGTGACACCTTGCTGCTGGGTGACAGTGACCCCTCTAGTCTGAGATCACTTGTTTTGATACAAAAGGCCATTTTCCAGCGTCCTAGTATCCATGAGTCCCAAGAACCTGATGGACCAGCTGTCTTCCCTTGGTAAACAGATAGGAGTTCAAGGCTTGGGGAGGGTATGTGAAGAGAAGCAATGGGTTTAATTGTTCCTTGCTGGGAAGGGTCTGTTTAAGGAGCCCTGGATTGGGAGCCTCCTTCTCCTGTCTCTGAGCAGCCCCTAAGAAATCCCATGCTCCTTGTTCAACCTGTTTGTAAACTGTGGCAAAGCTATCTGTGACTGTGCCTGCTAAATAGCCAGCGCGGTGTTCGGAGCCTACAGTCACCTGAGCTGTCTCTGTATGGCCTCTCAAGTCCAGTGGCTGTGGGCATTGAATCAGCTTGTTTAAACTGGTTTATGTCTGTCACTCAGAGCACTCTGTTTGCTGCTTTCCAGAGCAAGTCATGGAGGAAGATAAAGAACATGGTGCAGTGGTCCCCCTTTGTCATGTCCTTCAAGAAGAAGTATCCCTGGATCCAGCTGGCAGGACATGCAGGTAGTAGACTCTGCCCTCCTAGAGAGGTGCCAGGTGAATGTGGGCAGATGCTCCAGGAGCGGGCAGCTCTAGAACAGACCCTGGCGAAGGTGTGATCCTTACACTGCCTTGTAAGCAAGTGTCTGTGGACAGCTGATCTTTCCAAAGTCCTCGACACACTGGCCCCAAGAATACACCCACCCCACCCCCACCCCACCCCACCCCTCATTCTCCCACTCTTTGTTTCCCAATCTCACTTCTAGTCTCACTTAATAAAACTTTTAGATCAATTCTTTATAACTTGTTTACCCTTTCTAATCCTGGACGAAGAGACTAAGCTAAACCACTTCAGTGTGCAGCCACTGCGCATGCCTGCATCACACTGTTCCGGGAGTTATAATATCAGTGATGGAGTCTCTACCAGGAAGGAACATGAACTGGAGGGAGATGTGACCAAGTCACCCCATAGCCACCAAGGTGCTGACAGAGTCAGCTAACCCCCATATGAAGCCCTTTATCATGCACTGTCCTCTGGGGACATCTCCACAGCCACCCCTGCACTTTGGCCCTTGTGACTTCACTGACCTGTAGGTTCCTTACAGGGTAATACAGACTTAGACCAAGACATAGATGGACACAGTTTGTTAATACTTCCCACTCTGTCCCCTGTTCAGGCACTGAATTTTTTCTCCTAAGACTCAGGGACACCTTCGCTAAGAAGTAGGGCTCAGGTGGGGCAGGGTACTTGTTGTAATCTTAGGAGTAGGTAGAACTATATACAGTCCCATTGATAATTTCAGGGGTGAGGAGCTTAGAGTCAGAAGAGAGAGAACAGTCAGGGTTGCAGTCAGTGAATGGGTGGCCAGGACTCAAAGCATTAAGGGGCATGTCTACAAATGGCCACACCTTCAACCCTCAGCTTAGCTGTCACTGTAGCATCTCTTGTCTGGGGTAGGGGTTGGGAGGAGGAAGTGGAGTCAGATGTAGCTTCTAAGGGACTGTTACAAAGGGTCCCAGATACCCCTGGCTTCGCTGAGGCTAGAGGTCCTTCTCCTACTTACTCTGCAGGGAGCTTCAAGGCAGCTGCAAATGGCCGAATCCTTAAGAAGCACTGTGAGTCTGAACAGCGCTGCCTGGACCGGTTAATGACAGATGTGCTGAGACCCTTCGTGCCAGCCTACCATGGGGATGTGGTGAAGGATGGGGAACGCTACAACCAGATGGACGACTTGCTGGCTGACTTTGATTCGCCTTGCGTGATGGATTGCAAGATGGGCGTCAGGTGAGCCAGGCTTCTTGCAGGTATGGCCCGCCCCATTCCTGCATGGCTGTGCAGAGGACATTTGGAAGCTGGCCCACTCTGCTAAGAGCCTCTTCATCCAGGCAGCCCTGGCTGGATGCTGAGGCTGTTGGGGAGCAGGCAGAAGGAGATGCACACTAGTCGGGTGGGAGAGTAGCCAGCAGGGAGGAAGGAAGACAATGACCTCCTGTTACAGGAGGAATAGAGAGGCACCACAGAGCTGACTTGTAGAACATGCTGATTTCAAAACAAGAAAAAGAAAAGAACCAGACCTGACACTAGGGTGCAGCTAAGAATTCAGGCTGGGAGCTCCAGAGACCCCTGTGGCAGGTGGCAGATGGGCCTGTGGTGATTCCAGACCTTGCCAGGAGTTCCCGAGCCCATGCTAAGCTCCACAGTCTGGAGGGCCAGAGAGCCTCATGCAGAAGTGGACACCATCCCTATCTTCAGGCCATCAGCCTTTGAGGTTTCCAGCATGGCATGTCCGGCCCAGAGAGCGTGATTTTGGCTTCAGACATGCACACTGGACGGTGGACTGAGCTTAAAGCTGATGCTTAAATCTGACTGGAATAGTCTACTGAGCTATATCTTCAGTACATGGGTGGGTGCACATGAGTGTGTGTTTTTATACATACATGTGCATGTGGATGCCAGAGGTCAGCTCTGGTCCTGTTCCTCTGGAACCATCCAACTTGGTTTTTTAAGACATCATTCGTGGCTGGAGAGATGGCTCAGTGGTTAAGAGCACTGACTGCTCTTCCCGAGAACCCAGGTTCAATTCCCAGCACCCACATGGTGGCTCACAACTGTCTGTAGCTTCATTTCCAGAGGATATGATACCCTCACACAGACATACATGCAGGCAAAACACCAATGCACATAAAATAGAAATAAATAAATTTTAAAAAAGACATCTCTCATAGTCTCCTCTTCTCTGATTAGGCTGGCTGGGTGGCCATCCAGCACCAGGTCTCCACCCGCCTAGTGCTCAAACGATAGGCACACCACCTTATTTTACTTTAGTGTGGTCCTTGTGTTTGTGTGCCAAGCTACCTCCCCAGTCCCTCACATGTAGTGTTTTTACATGAAGATGACAAGAAGGAGGGAGGGAGGTCTCAGTGTGCTGGGATCACACCAATCAGTTTCCTTCTTTCCTTCTCATTCCTCTTAGGAGTTCTGTCTTCAAATCAGCCCCTGGCAACTGGCCAAAACCAGTCCCCTTGCCCTTCTCCCGAGGGTAGGGATGGATGGGGTCATGGAGAAATACAGGGCCTGCTATTGGCTCCTCCCCATCACTGCCACCCCCTCCTAGCTCCAAAGCCCTGGATGTCTTGACTCCCAGGGAGAAAGCAGAATGTCCCTGTAACTCCCACACAGCCTTGGATCTCTGGCTATCTTATTTTTTGTCTCTAGAAAACTCTTTCCACAATGCACTAGAATATGCCACTCAAGCAGAGACCCCGCCCTTCCTCACGACATAGGAAGACTGGGACCCAGTCTACCCGCAGGAGAAGGTGTGCACGAGCCCAGACAAGTGCAACTGCATAAAGTCAGCACTGCCTTGCTTAGTTCCTCGTGTGGCCGTGTGTCCCTGGGAAGCTGCAGGGACAGGGTACCCACTCCCCTCTCTTTAAGCTTAATAGCTTTCCTCTCTTAGTACCTCAGAGCTCCCCTATCCAACAGGGCTTAGGCAACCCCATTCTGGGTGGAGTTAGGGAAGAGGAGATCTCCCCCAAAGCAACACTCACCCCAGCCCTTATTTCCCCACACACAGACCCTAAGGCCTCCTGAACTCTGAGCTCTGTACTAGGTGCTTCAGCCATATTGTCCCTGCCTGTCCCATGGCAAGCCACACTGTGCAGGTAGCCTGTGTTACCATTTGAGTAGGAGTCTCCAGGGACACCTTCCTGGGTAGCAACATAGTACAATATGGCCAGGTCTGTGAACTGCACACCAGGACCTCAACCATGACCTGCCCTCCATGGAGACACCTAACGATCCATTCTTCATTGTGCTCCCTGGAGTCCTCTTTGGGGCATAACTTGTGACTTTCTCCCAAACACAGTAGCACAGAAACATAGCCCTCTGTGCCCACACCAAGATAGGCAGTTCATGGCTGTCCCTAGAGCATGACCTGTCCTTGCTGTGGAAAGAGGCTGGGTGTGTCCCTGTGTGGTCCTTGTCAAACACCAAGTCTCAGGGTGTGAGGCAGAGTCTTACAAAAATGGTGAGAAGGCCCATTAGCAGAGCCAGCCTTAGCCATGTTGTATAAGGGTCCTGAGGGAAGTCATAGGGACCTGGAAGCATCTTAAATTGGTGTTTCTAGGACCTGGAGCCTGCTTCCAGGTAAGTGGCACTAACACTGCACCCTTGGGCCTATAACTTCCCACTCGCTGTGAGTACACTCTGTCATCCAGACCTAGAGGTGGTTCCAGACCCTGGACCCTGAAGAAGTTGCTCTGGCCCTGACCTGACACCTGTTGGTCCCTCATGGACTCACCATCTCTCTTTCTTTATCTTGGGCCAGCCTCTTCTCCAAAGTCCAGCCATGGGAGCAGGCCTCTGCCACCCCAAGTTAATTCTTCGGAAGCTGATGCATGGGTCTCTCTTCCCTATAAGGGGAGCTCAGGCCTCCCTCTGCAGTGACAGGGTCTGATAGACCTGTTACCCAGCTAGTATCTATTGGGAACATCTCTTCCAAGCCCCATTTTGTGCCTGAGGAACGCGTGACTCTGCCTAGCTGGAGCTGTGGGGACCCCTTTTGAAGAAAGGTCCATGTGAACAGGGCTGTGACATTGGTGTCTGCTTGCTGTTTAAGGAGCTACTGAGAACTATTTGTCACTGCCTGCTTTGCAGGCCTGTTTTGCACACTCACGTGTGTTAGGCATAAGTTCCTCCCCCATGGCACAGGGGTTCATCTGCATGCACAGCAGTGTGCTGTGTGCATGAGTGTGCATGAGTGTGCATGAGTGCATGGGATGTATGTGCATGCAAGCACCCAACCAGAAGCTAATGCACTCTCCCCTTACAGCCTTCCTAAACTACCAGGACACGTTTGTACACCCGTATCCCAAGCCATCGGGAGTTTCCTTCTGTGTAATACCAATGGGTGCAGGTTTCTGCATCGTCTCCTCTGTAAGATACAGATTTGTGTTCTGTCTGTTCTGAGACCCAGAATGGAAGTCTGGGGAAGATTGTGGTGGAGAGTTGTACTGGAACAGTGCCTTGGGGAGAATGGGAGAAAAGTGGACAGGAGAGAAGGGAGTGTGCCTCTGAGGGCAGCTCACACCCACGCAGGTCACAGGGGGCCCACTTCCCCATCTGCATCAAACTGTTGGCTGCTGCCTCCTGAGGCCCTGGCCAGCATGCACTTGGGTGGAAGGGCTCTAGCAAGGGAGAAAGGTTGGACTGAGTCATACTTCCAACTGGAAGAGGTGGTGGGAGTTTGTGGTGGTCATGGGGTAGTGCTAGGACCAGAATTGGTCTTCAGGGTTCTGGGCCAATGATTCCACCCCCGGGTGCTCTGAGCGTGGCCTGTCTCAGGCTGTCACCTCTCCTAGGGGCTTAGTGTCCTCACCTGGTCAGCCTGCAGACTCTGTGCAAGGAGAAGCACAGGAGACAATGGAGTATGTTTTAGTCTTCCTGGGATCAGAGACTTGGTGACCTAGTACGGAGACGGATAGGCATGCCAGTTTTATCTCTGAAACACAACTGAGCTACAGAGCCCTGGGTCATCCTGTCCAGCAGAGGTCATCACAGATGCCACTTTATTCTCTGTCCTTGGTACTTCCAAGAACCTAACGGCAAAAGCCAGAGATGCAGCCCCACCTCACACTGCATGAGGACAGGGAGGCAGACTGGAAGGACAGAATGCACTTTCCGGCCTACCAGGGTATGACGGAGTCCCAAGGGGGAACCCCGCCCTCTATCTCTCTTCCACAAACTGACCACTGTCCCCCCCCATCTTTCTTCTCTTGCTGACCCTAGAAAAGCTTCCCTGTGGGCAGTTCTGAGCTTCTCAGACCTTCACAGTCATCCGGCATCAAGGTGCTCTGGGCCCAAATGGTGCATGGCTTTCCCAATGAATTCACCTCATCTTAGAGGTTGTCATATTAACCATTGTCCTGGGACAAAACACGGCCAGCTCAAGGCCTTCATCTATCAGATGTGACTCCAGGGAGTTGTGGCCCAGCCTCAGGACTCATGTCCTTCACCTCCCATGCAGGACATACCTGGAGGAAGAACTCACCAAGGCCCGGAAGAAGCCTAGCTTGCGGAAGGACATGTACCAGAAAATGGTCGAGGTGGACCCTGAGGCCCCCACTGAAGAGGAGAAAGCCCAGCGAGCTGTGACCAAGCCACGTTACATGCAGTGGCGGGAAACCATCAGTTCCACAGCTACTCTAGGCTTCAGGATTGAGGGCATCAAGGTGAGACGTGTAAAGCATGGCCTGGGGCTGCTGAGGACTCGTGGTTCTCAGTGATGAAGGCCTTGTGACACTGGAGTCTGTAAGCCTTGTCTATGCAGGCCTAAGTTTGGGCAGCCAGCCTCAGGGTGTTGGCCCATTCTGCAGCCTGAGGTTCAGGTAGACTAGCTGTAGAAGGCCATCAGACCTTGAGAGTGGGGTGGCTTATTTGTACAGCTATACAGAGGCCCCACATAAGAGCCAGCTTATATACGTGCCACAGGAAAAATGTTGATTCTGTGCTAGAGAGGTGTAGGTAAGGGGAAACCTGTAGCTGCCCAGAATCACCTTGGAAGCTTCATCCTTCATCCTTTCCTCTTGAATATCCTGAGAAGGACCTCAAAAGACTGTCTTGTCCCTGTGTTCCAGTCCAGGTCCCTAGCTACTAGATTTGTATAACCCAGCTTGGGGAAGGGAAAGGAGCTACACAGTCCCCATTGTCTGGAGTAGCCATTCCTTCAGGGAAGGTGGCAGTCCCCTCAGGGGCCCTGACTCTTCCTATCTTGACCCAGGCTTGGTCTGCCTGGCCCCCTCTCCAGCATGGAGTTGGAGTTGGGTAGCTAAAATAAGGGGGGCTCCAGTAGTCATGTCTTACACAGTGTAGATGTGATCACCAATGTCTCACTGGCTTCTAGAGCCAGGTACTGAGAAAGGCACTTGTCCTCCTTTGTCTTTAGAAATCAGCCTTCCCTCTTGGCAATATTCAGTTCTCAGACTGGGTGCAAATTATATACACGCATCCTCTCCATCCGTTGTCTGTCTGAACTGCCTGCCCTGGCACCCCTCACCCAGGCACGACATGTTCCCAGTCTCTGGTCTCTCTGCACCATACAGCCAACAACATCCACTGGCCTAGAGAGGCTGAGTGGATGCACCATCGCCTGCCCTCCTTTGCCTCAGCTAACAGAAAGGTCCTATGAGGAAGGCTCCCTTGAGGTGCCATTCCCTCAGACCTGTGGCTTTCCTGCAGGCAGCCTTCCTAACATTACAGCTGTCACCTGTCTCCTAGTGGAGGTGGACTGGTGCAAGTGTGAGGGTTCCTGCTGGACCCACTCTCTCTCCTGCTCTGTCTAAAAAGAACACAGTTCTGTGTATTTGCCCAGGCCAGCCTGAACAGAGGGAGTGCCGGACTCAGCCTGGAGAGGGTGGTTTGTGGAGTAGAGATACAGTGATGTGGGCTTACACCTTGGCTTTGGGGGAAATCATCATAGCAGCCCCTTGATCTGCAGTGCATTACAAGGCCCAGATCAATAGGAATGTAGAGCACCAATAGGAACATGTGCACCTATATACATAGATGTATATATGCATGTACACACTCACAATACCACACATACACACCACACATATCACACACACGTATATACACCAAACA
>NW_021620862.1:6091390-6173746 GCF_004785775.1 Grammomys surdaster
CACACATACACACCACACATATCACACACACGTATATACACCAAACACAGCACACATACACACACCACACACACACACTACATGTACCACACACACCATACACACACACACACACACACACACACACACATACTTATTTTTTCCCTTTTTCCTTCAAGGAGATACTTTACCGCTTCTGTTTACCATATCATAAAAATTGCTGGAATTGTTGCTCTCATGCTTGGGGCCATTATTTAATGACCATCACTTGACCACAAGCCTATGACAGGGTGACTGTTAGCTGATCGTCCATATGGCCCCTATCACATTAATGGGACATGCTGTGAGTCACAGGTCCAAGGGCAAAGCTTCTGAGAAGGAAGTGAAGCTGTCTATTCCTCTGGGCCCTTGCTGCCCTTACTTAGAACAAGGTGCTTCTCCATTGTTGTCTCAGATACCACTCACACCACCGAGACTTCCTAAAGTGGTGTGTGGCCAGGGGTCTGGTGCCACTGTGTATACTCCTCAGCTGGCGTCTGGGATGGGCTCTTCTGGGCTAGATGACAATCACCTGGTTACACCTGGCTTGCTTTACCACCCCTGGGTACCTGACCACCTCCACAAAGCCGCAAGAAGGTCGTGATCATGAGCAATCAGTCCCATGGGCCCTTTGCTGACTCCCTGTGGGTGACTCACTCCTCAGAAGGAAGATGGCTCTGTGAATCGTGACTTCAAGAAGACCAAAACAAGGGAGCAGGTCACCGAGGCCTTCAGAGAATTCACTAAAGGAAACCAGAACATCCTGGTAAGTGAGGGTTTGGGGTCAGGGGCCATCCCTTCTCTGACCTAGCTAAAGCCAGGCAGGAGTGCTTCTGAAACTCTAACCCCATGGTTCTGTAAGGTAATGTGGCTGTCCCCAGAGAAGCTTGGGGACACTGACTCATTCTCCTCAGTCCCTCTGCACAGCACACTGCCCTTCTATGTCAGGAAACAATGACGGCAGGAGTTCTTTAGCATCTGCTGGTAGCTGGAGCTACTGGCTGTGGCTGTTTTTGCCACAGCCCCTCAGAAGCCCTCTGGTGAGGACAAGCAAGCAGACAATCTGTGTCCATTTGACAGATCAGAGACTTGAGAGGTCAAGGATGCATGGGCAGGAGAAGGCTGGGCAAGGAGTCACACCTTAGTAGACCTGACACAGATCCCTGCCCTTCCTGATGCCTCCAGGCCCAGACCTATAAGGTTGGAATGCACACAGTAGGTCTGCAGTGCTAGTCCTCTAATTCCAGGGCACCTGTCCAGATCATTTCAGATCCTCTGAGTCATGCCACTGCCTGCATTTCCAGCTGATGCTAGAGACTCCAGCACGGTGCTGACTAGCCCTGCCTGGCTGTGTCTCTATCATTCAAATAGTCATTGAAGGACCTTGTGTGATATGCGCTTCTGTAGTGGCTCTGTAGTCCTGGGTGATGGGACTCGCAGAGCTGGCCCTTGGGGATGATCAGGTATCCCATTGCCAACACAGGAGGATCTGTAAGGCTCCGTGGAGGGTACTGTAGCTTTCCTCCTACCCTGTCTTTACTCCAGGGGGTTGGGGGGGGGGGCACAGCACTCTGTGGTCAGGAAGTTACCATGGCAACCGGTTCTGGGCTCTGCCTCCCTTGGCCAGCACTAGGGGAGGATGAGGGGCCACATAGTCTTCTGGGAAAGATGTAACTGAGCTCAACTGGGGTAGATGAAGAGGTCAGAGTAAGTGATTGGTACACGGTCACTGATAGTTGTAATCCCGTGAATCTAATGAACTAAGTGGATCTGATGACCCCTCCGCACCATCCACACACAGAGTGTGTGAAGCTCTGACCATCTCTGCCTTCAGATCGCCTACCGGGACCGGCTGAAGGCCATTCGAGAAACCCTGGAAATCTCTCCCTTCTTCAAGTGCCACGAGGTAGGGTACTGAGACTTCAGCTCCAGACACACATTGGCTGCTTGACTGACACCCCTCCCCAGCACCCCTGGTTCCAAAAGGAAGTGAAATTGCTGATCTAAGCTTCTCTCAGGATCCTTACAGCCTCAAGCCTCCCCTAGCTCTTGCCCTCAGACCCTACTCTACTCCTCCAGGCTCTGCTCTCCTTCCCTCTGGCCCTGTCATGTCTGGCCCCCCAGTCCTGCCCCCTCCCTGTCCTGGCTCTGCTTCCCTGCACCCTCTCTTATGGCACTGCTTCCTTCCAGGTCATTGGCAGCTCTCTCCTCTTCATCCATGACAAGAAGGAGCAAGCCAAGGTGTGGATGATTGACTTTGGGAAAACTACACCCCTACCGGAAGGCCAGACCCTACAACATGATGTCCCCTGGCAGGAGGGCAACCGGGAGGATGGCTACCTCTCAGGGCTGAACAACCTCATCGACATCCTGACAGAAATGTCCCAGGGCAGCCCACTCACCTGAGGCCACCGCCACCGTGCCTGCCACCTTTGCCTGTCGCCTCTCTCCTCCTCTAATTCTTTCTTTTCCTGTCTGAGCACCTACCTAGAACAGAGCCTCCCATCTGCACTACAGGACACTTTGGAGAAGAAAAGAGAGATATTTTTTTTCTAGGTCTTTATTTTCCCTGCTTCCTACACAGGGGCCTGGGGGTGGCGTTTCTAATTCTCTCTAAATAGAACTACCGTCTCAAAGAGAATTACACAAAGCTAGGTAGGCCCCACATCCTGTTACACTTTGAGCCAGCACAGGTCTAGAAGGCTGTGGGATCCCTGGCTGCATAGGGTCTTGAGAGATTGAGCCTCCCTCTGGAAGTCTGAAAGACTCCCCCCACTCCCAGAAAGTTCTGGCCCAGACTGGCTACCAGTGGAGGCCTTGCTGCCCCCTGGTGGCTGGTGCCATCAGTAAACTCAGTCCTATTTGTACCTCCCACCATGGGCCCTGAAGTCAGGTCAGGGAAGGGTCCTGATTTCTGAGAGTTGTGAATAAAATCTCTGGGGGATCTGCATGTGGGTGATGAGCAAAGTCTCCTCCAGTGAGAAGCCCCAGCTCCCAGGGACAGAGTGACTTCTCTAGAGATGCTAAACAAGGCCCCACCTTGCTGTTTAAACCCTTGGGAGCCAGGCCAGCCTAGAAGGAGTACAGAGATCAGCTCCACTGTTTCTAAAGAATGTGGCCCTTCCATGGGAGCGCTGCCCATGAGTGCAGAGGGGACGTTCTTAAAGCTTAGCCTCGGGATGACGTCACCTCCTAGAGCTACTGCCCACTGCCTTTGATCTGCTTGCTTTGGGAAGGTCCAGAGCTGGATACAATACCTAAGGCTTGGACCAACCTCCAGAGGTCTGCAGCCAGAGCAGTCACTAGGCCTTAGGGAAGCGGAATTCTGGCTTCCTGAAATGATTTCTAAATTTCCCTTGAAGTCACTCGCTCTCCCAGCTTGTAGGACTAAGACCCGTGTTTCTCCATGTGTACTTGCCAGGGTTCAGAGAGCTGCCCCGGGCTGCCCCAAGCCTCCTTCTTCCTGGAGTCCTGAGCTTCTGGAAGGACTATGGTGAGATCATTGTTAATCGCCACTTCAGCTGGGAAGCAAGTAGCCTCTCTGATTGAAAAGGGTGTACAATTTGTATGACTTTTAAAAGACAAAACTCCTAGCTCTGCTGCCATTTGCAGCGATCCTCTGCTCCACTGGGCTTGTCACCCCCTCTCTTAGGGAGAGACTCTGGCTCACATGTACAAAGGGTCCTCTGAGTTTCACACCAGCCTGCAACACTGATTAGGGACCAAGGGAAATGGGTAGACCAACGTGTACACACCTGGCAACGTAGCTTTGGCTCTTTTGGCTGCCCACCCGAGCTCCCTGGGGTTTCTAGAGCTATTGGCCCATGTGGTACGCGTGCTTCCCCTTCCTGCTGGGTGAGTGAGTGACAGTTGGTGGGGGCGGGAGGTGGGACCCATGAGGATGTATAAGTACAGATTTTTAAAAAGGAACTTGTATAAACTTCCTGGCTCCTATTCAGATGGGAGGTGAGCTCCCGTGTGGGCTGACTTGCTAAAGATCACACCCCCCAACCCCCATCATCTAGCCCAGACCTTGTGACAGCACATGATTGAGAAGACCAGCAGCCTGGCGTGGAGGGGAGGGCAGTAGCAACCAGGCAGCCAGCTCTGTGCTCTCCAGCTGTAGTTGCTGGAGGACCTGAGGTGACCTCATGGTCTGTACACCAGCCATTTGCTGAGAAGGTCTATTGTTAATTCCACAAGTCTACAGCTATGATCTGGCCAAAAGTTCCCTCCTGCTGTCTCAGAGGAACATTTGCTAAAGCAAACCATGCTATGAACAAAACCACTAGGGACCAGTTTAACGTGTGTAAAGAACAAAACTTGCCAAGCACTTTAGGAAGGTGCCACCTGTCACAATAATGCACTAAGATACTGTGACTAGGAGCCGGGTAGCAAGAGCCTCCGGACAGTGCTAGGCAGTGCTTTGCGCTGGGTGTGTTGTGGGTGGGAAGGTAGTGTGGAGAGGCATCTTTCTAGGGCTATTCTGTTGCCAAGGGTGTCTTGCTTAGTTTGAGTTTGTATTTACCATGCTAATACCCACTCTCTATCTCCCAAACCATTCTCACTTCTGTCAGAAGCCCCTCCTTCTTGCCCTACTGGGATAGACAGAACTCAGACGGAATTTCCCATAACAACCTCTGGCAGTCTGATAAACTGTGTTCTAGGAGTCCTGGTGGGGACTCCCAAGGTCCCAGCCATACAGGTGCTGGGACATGGGACAGGCTACATGTATTTAAGTGCAGATCCCTCCTGCTCTTGGGCCACCAGATTTCTCAGTGGTCAGCTCTGCTTTGCACACGCTGAAGGTTGCTTCAATTACTTCCCCCAGACTAGACTTTAGTGCTCTTTAAGAAGTGTTTAAGTTATATTTATTTTGTTTTTGTTTTAATTGCACAAAACACTAAGATAAAAGGCTGGGCTGTTCTTCCTAAGCTCTGTCTGCCTTCTGGGGCCTTTCCTTCATGGCTGTAGGAGCCCTAGGCAGGTATGGCCTCAAGACAGATGTGTTTACCTTTGGCTGGCTGTATTTAGCTTCGAGATCACCTATTCTGACAACCCTCTGTGTATAGGCCCCACCTCTTGATCCAGGGTGTTTGCCCATCAGTGCCTTTTGGGAGGAGAGGCTCCTCCCTGCACCCTGACAGGCTTCTTCCTCTGAACTCCTCTCCCCTGGGGACCGTTACATCCCCTGCCCTGTGCCCCTCAGTCAGCTGTAGATGCTGTCTCCCTTCCCAATAAAGGCTTTGGAGACCATTTCCAGCTTGATGTGGTCCTTCTGCCCACTCCACCCCCACCCCCCAACTACCACAGACAAGCTGTGATGATCTCCAGCAGTGGATGTGCAGAGGGTTAACATTCTAGTCTATAAACAAAGTGAGCCAGTCTTTATAAGGAGTCTTTTCTACACTCTACTATACCTTTAAACAGTGGCTCAAGAATGCTACCCAGTGACAAAGTTCCCCTGCCCATGGTGACCTCTGTGCTGGGTGCATCCAATCACCCACAGTCCATCACCTGTAATAACAAGACTTTATCATCTTCATTGATCAGATCAGGAAACTGAGGCTTAGAAAGTCAAACAACTTGGCCTGGGTATCATGAAAATATCTGGAGCCAGACCTTGTCACCTTTACTGGAGGAGTGTCAGGGGCAGAGAGCTGTGTTCTAGACCCATGAATAGCTCAGTTGAGAGCCTTGGCTATGTTTCAGGAAAACCCTTAAGAGCAAACCCCTGGCTTCGTAACAAGGGTCATGGCCCTTCACAGCTTCTCTCTGATTCTGCCATAAGCTACAGCCACCGAAGGACACTGGCGTCTACATTTTAGAACACTGTCCAGCTCAGACCCAAAAAGAGAGATTTTAGCCACTGTTGTATGGCTAAACTGTTGTATGGGAAGCTGCAGACTGTTCTGAGCAAAGCCATTTCACAGGCCCCTACTCCCACCTCGTGCTTGCTAAACCAAGCCCCTGGGAGAAGCCTGCAAGTGAGCTGCCAGTATGTCAGGTGAGTGCCCTCGTAACTAGCCACAGGTGACCTGTGGCTACGACCCTGGAGAAGGAGATGTTCCCTAAAGAACCCTCCGTAACAGCTTACGTTGACTGAGTGACTGAACCATCTTTGTACATGCTGTCTAGAGACATCTGACAGACCACATCCCTGTCCTCAGACATGATATTGCTTCTTGTCACATGGGCCCAGGTACCTCATCTTCCACCTGTCCTCCAGGCTGATTCCCACTGGAGACCATGGTCACCTCGTCACAGAGCCCTCATCCTCTTCACCTGTGGTCCTCTTTCTAGCAGACCTGGGAGCATCCAGAGAAGTGGGTGGCTCATTGCCTGTTGTATCTCAAGACCATTTTTGACACCAAGTGCCTAAGCCTGGGCTCACTAGAAACTGGTCTTGCTGACATATGGGGCAGCAATTGTGACCAACTTCATTTCATGGGACATCTTCAGGGGATGGGTGCTCTTCCTGGATGGGAACAGAACAAACACCTCAGAGAGGCAGGGCAGGAATCTGTATCCAGTTCAATCCTGCTGCATCAGCCCCTGGAGAGGAGTCTCTGCAATGGCCCAGCCATGTCTGACAGTCCAGACTGCCCACTTAGCCACTCATTCCAGGAGGTGAGGAGGGAAGGCCATATCACCACCTGTCATTACACCCCGGGGAGAAGCACACTCCTGGCCACACCCTCTGGCTAGCCGTTCCTCCCAGCCCACCCCTTCCATCTACCCTGCGGTCTGGAGGGAGAAACAAGCTGAAACAATGGGGCTTCAAAGGCAGCACTGGGCACAGCATGGAGAGTTCTGCGCGGTGTGAGTGACAAGAAGGGGCCAGGACCACTCTGAATAGGCGGTTATGCAGGAGAAGCCTGGTGAGTTGGGCACATTTCAGTGTCTGCCAGCTCCATTAGCCCTACTACATGCCCTCCATGTCTGCACAGGCTCATTGCACAGCAATGTTGTATACATATGAGGAACACAGGGTACCTGCTCCCCTAAGTCCCAAGGTGGTATCCCAGACTGCCTTAAGAGGCTCCTGCCTGTACCAACCCTTCTGAATCCTACACAAAAATATCTCTCTCCTTCCTTCCCCATGCTGCATAGCTGACTCTGCATTATCGGCCCTCTCTCCCACCTTTCAGCTATGTAGTCACCAGAGCAAGCATCATCTTAGAAATTAGACCATACAAATAAAGTTTTATTAGAAACAACCATGTCACTACTTTATGTAGCATCTAGGGCCTCTTTTGTCCCAAGACCACTGATGAGACAAGTATATCACCATTTGTATGGGCTACAGAACTAAAATGTTTATCATTCACCCCCTTACAGAAAAAAAAGCTGCCAAATCCTGCTCAAAAGTAGCAGGGACCAATGGTTGTGAGTTGCTAAGTGTCAAATGGTTGAAGATAAAGTAGTTTAATACTTGTACAAACACCATGAGATGAACCTTGCCATGAGAGAGTTAGGAAACAACAGACCCTGGGTTTTGGGCCAAACTCGAGACCTGCCTGTGATTCTGCATGTTTCTGCCTCCCTGGACAGTCCAGGGAGTGTGTTCTGGTACCTGGCTGTACCACAAGATTCCTAGGGCAGCCCACGAATGCTGGTGCCTGGGGTATGTAGAGCAGAGCTGCCAAGACCCAGGGTCAGGGTACCTGGTAGTCCCTGTTCTCCTGTAGGCCCGGAAGTAGTGCTGGAGACCTAAGACTGATAGAGTGAGGGGCTGTTTGTTCTAGGCTTGGGATGACTCTCCAGGCAGCTGAGTGTTAGCATCAGTGACATCCAGTCCCCTTTCTTGGCAGACTAAGGGTTCAGAACCAAGTCTGTTTGCCATTCACAGTCTGAATCACACGCCCTACCACAGAAATGCAGAAAACACATCCAGTTCCCGAGAACGCCAAGAACCAGCCTGGGTGTCATTTTTTTTCAATTCCGTTTTCACTGTGACAGCTGTGGCTCAGCTCCTGGCATTTAGCTCACCATGCACAGGCCCGAGATGACACATTCAACAGAGAAGCGGGACTGGGAAGCAGACAGAACACCAAGACAAGGCACCCTGCAGACAATGGGGGAGGGTCAATGGGAGCTTTTATAAAACCAGGAGACACCTTAGGTGACAGCCACAACCCATAATAGACCCCAATAGAAAATTCACAGAAACAAACCCACCTGGCATTGGGGTCCTACGTGTGGTCCCCTTACTCTGCACATTTGGTCCTGGGGACAATTAGAGGCCACAGAGTTCAGGCCACAAAGGTAGACATTTGCAACCAGTGTTATTATCTGACCCAGCCTGTCCTCCCTGTACTTTCCACACTTGTGAATGAGCAAAGTGGGATTTAAAGTGGGGGCAGGGGAGAAAGTCCCACATGATTTCTGTGCTTTTCGGTGTGGTAGCACATATCATTTTAAAAATAGTTTCTGCACATTACAGACAAACAGGGTCTGTGACAGCTTTTTTGACAGCAGCAGCCCTATTCTATTTCAATGAGAAGAAAAAAAATGCCCAATTTTAGTCATGTTTTCTGAGAACACATGTTGGTGTGAATTCAAGACAGCTGAGAAACAGCGAGGCCCCATTAAAGAGACTGCCCCCTTTTGGACATCAAGGTGCATTGCAAGATGGCCCTAGGACAAGGAGGCTGATCAGGGAATGCATTTAATTTACAAATGATATCTTGCTCTAGTAAATACCAGAGCCCAGGTTTAAGACACAGTGGAGGTGGTGGACAGATATCAGGATATATGGTACTCTATAAGAACACCATGCAGAGAAAACAAGAGGTCCCATAGGACAAAAAAAAGAGGCCTGACCCAAGACAGGGACACAAAGGCCATTTAGGAAAGGCTTTGCAAAGGAAGTGCCACCAAAATGAGTTTAGAAGGTGAGTTTGAATTATCCAGAGGGTGAAGGATGGAGGGATGAGACAGCCACAGAGACACATGGAAGGACATTGTATGTGAAGTAGCTTCAGTTGGCCAGAGCAGAGGATCCATGTGTAGCTCACAGTGTGCTCATGGCCAGATCTCAGGTGTGGGCAAGGAACAACAGAGGCAAATGGGGCATGTGGAGTTTCTCCCAGTGACAAACAGGTGTCCCTGCAGGCTTCACTGCAACGACATGAGGTGACACTTCTGCCTGGAGGAAATGATGCTAAACCAGTGGAGAGATGCCAAGTCCTGTAACGAGGTCAAGGCCGTAAGCTAGAGGGAAATTAAGGCAGTCTGGATGTCATGGCCGCATTGAAGAATGTCTCAGGAGCCCACAGAGTGCAGAGAGCCGAGCTTGCCAAGTCAGCCGAGCTCGTTCCAGTCGAGCCAGAAAGCCCTGCCATCTTCCTTAAGATTCGGCTTTTCATCATCTTCTGGGTGTTCCCTTCCTACCCACCTCCCTTTGGGTTCCAATGAAATTATTTGAGCCTCTATTCTTGCAGGCTTGCGGTTAACTGCATGGCTAAATAGCCAACACTTCAAAAAGGTATTGAGCCAAGGAAAACGAATTCCACTTCTACATTAGGTGCAAAGATTCTTTGCATAAAAGATTTTCCATTTTAGGGAGAAAGTGGGAGGGGTGTGTTGGGAGCCGACTCCTAGCAGAAAGCGGCTATCATCTTTGCAGCCATCTCAGGCCATATACCCTGACAAGAGACTTGTTTTCAACAGCCTACAACAGCTGAGCACACTCTGATAAACATCTTGTTTTTCTTACATATCTTGTTTTGTTGTTTAGTGCCCCCAGCTGCAAGGCGCACGTGGTAAAGTGTCTTCAGCTGCGTTCCCCTGCTTATGCTTATATATACCCATGATTTCCTTTCAATAAAAGGGGCTTGATCACACACCCTGTCTTGTCTTCATTCTTCGCATCTCTTGCCCCTCCATCCCTACTCTCTTTCTTGCTAGACCCTGTTGACTGACCTGAACAAGTCAGGACATAATGGCCCCCAAACATGGGACAGAACAGGCCATTACAGGGGTGGTCCACAGGTGTGTCTCATGTCACTCAGCAGCCAGGCAGTTTTAATTCCAGTTACCTGGCTCAGGGATGCAGCTGGCAGGAGAGAAAGAAATGTGTTCAGAAGTCAGAGCTATTTCAGTGGCTAGTGTGTGTCTGAGACACTCACCCCTCTCTGTAAATCGACCTGCATTGCAGCTCCTGATCTGTGGAGAATACCACAGGAATGGATGGCTGGATACTGGCTGAAAGACTTGGGTCTTAGAGAATACCCAAAGCTCAGATGCTGCACTCTCTACTCATTTCCTAAGGGCTCAAGGCAGAGGCTTAGATGACTGTTACCTCAGGCTCCAGCTCTTAGTCCCAACTGATGCCAGCTGACCCCAAATGGCCCAATTTGCCCAGAAAACAATGTATGTTGCTTTTACCATCCATGGTAGGTGTCTGTTTTATAAAGTTACTTCCAACCTATTTCCTGTTGTCAGCACTTACTATTGTAACATAAGTAGACACCTGTATTACTCTGGGTCGGGGGCATGGAAGAGTACAGTAACCTGAGATCAAAGCCATTCCGTATCTTAGTTTGCAAACACTGGTTACATGGGAAATCCAAGGCAAGTAAGGTTGGTTGCTACATAGTTCTCTTAAAGGCAGATTAAAGAAAGGGGTAGCGGGGATGCAGTCTTTCAATCTTAGGTGATCTCAAAGATATTAATTTTGTCTGTGAGATCCAGCAGAAGCTCCAGTATCTTAGACTATAAGAGATATTATCATAATATTTATTGCCATCATGGATAATGGGGTTTGGTAAACATAAACAGGACGACTCTTCAGAGACCATCAGAATAATGGAAACAACAGTGTGTGTGTGTGTGTGTGTGTGTGTATGTGTGTGTGTGTGTGTGTGTGTGTGAGAGAGAGAGAGAGAGAGAGAGAGAGAGAGAGAGAGAGAGACTGACTCAGTGTTATACTTTGGATCTTGAATGTTTCCCCCAACGATCATGTGTTGAAAGGTGGATCCCCAGTCTGCGTGGTTCTACCAGAGGGTAGTGGTTGGAGCCTTTAAGAGCTGGGATCTAGGGTAAAGTTCAGTTCATTAGGAGTATGGCTCTGAAGGGATCCTGGGACCTGCCCCTTATTCTTCCTCCCTCTCTTTGACTCCTGCCATGAGGTGAACAGCTCCCTCTGCCACACACTCCCACCATGATAGGCTGCCTTACCACAGACCCAAAAAGCAATGTAGCTAATTGGCCAAGGACTGAAACATTTGGGACAATGAGCATAAATAAACCTTTCTTCATTATAACCTGATTGGTCTCAGCTATTTGTTACAGTATCATACCTCATCTGTGTCAGGCACCTTGTAGCAGTTCATACATTATAACTCTTGTTTTCATGTAAGAAGGGAAGCAGAGAAGACATTGAACCAAAGAAGTCTTCCAGGAGAAAGCACTGAGTTAGGTGCATGTGTGAATGATCACATGTGCACACACACACACATACAAACAACACCCGCACACATATACACATGCTCACACACATGCACGCACACACGAGGGAGAAAGGAGTGAAGAGGAGGATGAAGGAAGAAGAAGCAATGAAGAAAAAGAAATAGTAAAGAAAAGGGGGAGGAGGGAGAGAGCGAGGAAAGGACGGAGGGAAGAAGGGAGAGATAGAGGGAGAAGGACTGTACAGCTAGCACTGGCTTCAGCAGGAAGGATGGACCATCCTCCCTGCCCCTCTCCTTTCTGCCCTACTTTGCATGTTGGTATCTTGATTCAAGGAATTAGGAATATTAGACACAAGTAGCTTTAGACTTGCAAACTACAGCCTAAGGACCAAGGCAGGATACTTGCCCAGGTAGGAAGACTTACTCAGGGAAGCCCCTAGGCTATCCAGGCAAGTGCAGTAGGAATGGAGGTTGTGTGCTAGTGGCCTAGCTAGGGCTGCAGGCCTTCTGGGATTGACAGCTATCCAAGCATCACATGAGTGTGAGTAAAGCAGGAGTTTGCCCCCTGGAGGAGCAAGTCCCACTTGTGTCACACTGGGGAATGTGACTCCCAGACTCCAGGTAGCCAAGAAGGACCTGAGTGCCAACACTGAGGAGAGTCTATGCAACAAGCAGCAGGTGCAGAATGGGGGGGGGGGGGACTGTGGTGTTGGAGGAGACACATGTATCTCTGCTTTTCCAAAGGATCTGGGATATGTGCCCAACTTCCCTAGAAGCCAACAGCAGAGATGGTCCCTCTATCTCCTGGCTTCCAGACTCCCTTGCTAGCCTGGAGACCCTTTGTATGGGGGTGGGGGAGTGGGGGGTGGATTGTGCTCAAACTCAATGGCCATCATTCAAAGAAGCTCACAGTATCCAAATCTCTAGCAGGAACACAGCCTCAAACTAGTATTTGTGTCCCTAGGTTTAACCCAGAGATATCCAAGACTCAACTGAGCCTCATAGACACTTGGTGTGGTGGTTTGGATATGCTTGATCCATAGGGAGTGGTACTGTCAGGAGGTGTAGCCTTGTTGAAAGAAGTGTGTCAAAGTGGTCTCATATATATGCTTAAGTCTGGCCAGAGTCAGTCTTCTGGATGCACTCAGATCAAGATGTAGAACTCTCAGCTCCTCCAGAGCCATGCTTCCTGCTATGAGGAGAATGGACTGAACCTCTGGAACCTCTTGAACTAGGGCCCTAGAGTTCAAATCATCATCAGCATCAATATATTCCACATTCCTATTAGGATAGTCCATTAAGCCCCACTTAAAGCATTCCATTCTTTCCAAATTAAAATCCCCAAATCTACATTCTTCCAAACAAAAACATGATCAGGCCTATCACAGCAATACCCCATTCCTGGTACCAACTTCTGTCTTTGTTAGGGTTTCCATTGCTGTGAAGTGACATCATGACCAAGGCAACTCTTACAAGGACAACATCTAATTGGGGCTGGCTTACAGGTTCAGAGGTTCAGTTCATTATCATCAAGGTGGGAGTGAGGCAGCATCTAGGCAGGCATGATGCTGGAAGAGCTGAGAGTTCTGCATCTTGATCTGACTATAGCCAGGAAAAGACTGACTCTGGCCAGACTTGAGCATATATATGAGATCTCAAAGCCCACGCCCACAGTGACACACTTCCTCCCACAAGGCTACACCTCCTAACATTACCACTGCCATTGGGCCAAGCATATTCAAACCACCACACTGGGGAAGAGTAGACAAAGGACTATCCATGGTTCCCTGGACCCAGGGTTGTCTTCTGGGCCATGAAAGTGCTGTCCCATCCATGTGGCCTGTCTTTCTTTGGGACACTCTCCTTCTACTGTACTGTTAGTCACATGACTATCTCTGTTGTTCCTGGTTTGTGCCACAATAGTAGTTGGTTCCAGCTGCCATAACAAAGAATCATAAGCCTTTGACTCAAACAACAGAAAGCTCACAATGCCAAAGGCTGAAGTTCAAGATTAAGATCCCCTCTTGTGAATTCCCTTCTTCCCATGTCACCACACAATCTTCTCTTTGCATGAGTCTGTGTCCTGGTCTTCTCCTCCTCTTCCTCTTCTAATGATTTATTTAGTCTTATTTTATGTGCATCGGTGTTTTGCCTGCATGGATGTCTGTGTGAGGCTGTTGAATTCCCTGGAGCTGGAGCTCCAGACAGTTGTGAGCTGCTCTGTGTGTGCTGAGAATTAAACCCAGGCCCTCTGAAACAGCAGCCAGTGCTCTTAACCACTGGTTTCATCTTCTTGGAAGGACACTAGCTATTATAGAATGAAACCAGCCTAATGACCTCATTACCTTTTTCATTATCCTGACCCCAGACACAATTGCATTGTGGGTGCAAGGAGTTAGGTTCACAGTGGGAAGGGCTGTGATTCCACCCATGGGATGGATCACTGTAAGAAGATCTTTGTGACCAATGGCAGCCAGCCTCCTACCGGACAGTTTGTTTCTGTCCTTTAGATTTATTAATTTGCTTTAAGTGTGTGAATGTTTTACCTGCATGCATGTATGTTCACCATGTACATCCCTGGAACTGGGTTTATGGATGGTTGTGAGTCACAATCTGGGCACTAGGAGCAGAACCCAGGTTTACTGCAAGAGCGAGTACCCTCTGCCGCTGAGCCATCTCTCCAGCTACCCCAGGCAGTTACTTATTCCATAACTTCATGAACCAGCACTGGCTTCACGTTGGGGAACAGATGCCCACTATGAGCCAGATAAATGGACCACATGCATAGGTCACACCACCACAGCCAGAGACAGCTCAGCCCTAGCGCTTGCTGGGCTGTGGGCCCTGCTGAGGCTTAGCAAGCTTACCATCACCTTGGCTCAGCCACACTGTAAAGAGCACACAGTGTGGCCAATCTGGCATTCTCATTTCCCACTCTATATAGTCAGAGCCGTGAGCATGTGAGACCAGGCACAGAGAAGGCACACCTGGCCCCAGACAAGGATATGGATGGTAGGTGAAGAGTCCTTTGCCCACCCTTCTGTCCTCGACTTTGAAATGTTGGACCTGGTTGGAGAAAGTGAGTTGCTGGGTGTGTGTTCTTAGGGGTGTCCTCTTGCCCCAGCCCCTCCTGGTGGCTGCTCTGTTCTTCTTCCCTCTTGCTATGATATGAAAGTCTCTGCTTTGCCATGCCCTCACCACTGATCCCCAACGTACATTAGAATCCATGAAACGATTTGGAAAACAAATCCTTCTTCCTTTGAGTTACATTAGACAGTCTCCCAGCTCTGGGGAAGCTGGCACAGGCTGTGGGTTGCTCTGATGGATGGGAAGAGGCCGGAAGAGGACGCTAGAGAGCTTCCCTTGGTGTATGAGGAGCTAAGTGCTGGTCCCTGATCACCCCAGCTCTGTGGTAACATTGCAGGCATGTCCCTCTGTCTTCCAGCTGCTGCTCCTGAAACAACCGCATTAGATGATGTCCACCGCCTTGATGCTCATGAACCCTGAGATGCCCCAGGAGAGTGGCTCTCAACCTGTGGGTCCCAACCTCTTTGGGGATCAAATGACCCTTTCACAAGAGTCACCTAAGACCACCAGAAAACACACATATTTATATTACTATTCATAACAGCAGAATTACAGTTATGAAGTAGTAATGAAAGTAATTTTATGGTTGGGGGTCACCACAACATGGGAAACTGTATTAAAGGGTCACAGCATTAGTAAGGTTGAGATCACTGCTCTAGAATACTCCACAGTGTAGGGAAGCCCAGAAGCTAATTATCCCCAACATTGATCTTTCCATAACTCATATGGGTTCCATCTTGTTAGATTTTTTTTCTGCCTATTCAGAACTTTCTAGATTCTTCATGAATTTGTATGTGTTCTAGAGTTTCTCTTGCTGTTGGTTTGTAGTCTTATACTCTTGTCATCAGTCAGAATATGGAAATTATTTAATTTTTCCTGTATTTGTTGAGACTTGGATTGTGTCCTCATATGGGAAGATGTTCCATGGACTGCTGAGAAGAATGCATACTATACAGCGTTTGAATGAAGTGTTCTGTAAATGTCTGTTAAGTCCATGTGATGTACAATGTCATTTAATTTGAATGTTTCTGTTTATTTTGTGTGGGGATGACCTATACCCAAGAATCAACTCACAGACCACATGAAACTCATGAAGAAGGAAGACCAAGTGTGGGTGCTTGGGTCCTTCTTAGAAGGAGTAACAAAATACTCAAGGGAGCAAATATGGAGACAAAATGTGGGACAGAAATTGAATGAGGGGCCATCTGGAGACCATTCCACCTGGGTATACATCCCTTTTGCAGTTACCAAAGACAGATGCTGATGTGGATGCCAGGAAGTGCATGCTGACAGGAGCCTAATATAGCTGTCTCCTTAGAGGTCTGCTAGAATCTGACATATTCAGAGACGGATGCTCACAGCTAACCATTGAAGTGATCATGGGGTTCCCAATGGAGAGGTTAGAGAGAAGTAGCTCAAGGAGCTGGAAGGGTGTGGGGCCCCATGAGGAGAGCAAAAATATCAACAACCAGAGCTCCCAGGGTCTAAACCACCAGCCTGGGAGCACATAGGGAGGGACCCATGGCTCCAACTGTGTATGGAGGGGAGGATGGCCTTGTCGGGCATACGTGGGAGAGGAGATCCTTGGTCCCATGAAGGCTGAATGCCGAGTGTAGGGGAATTCAAGTGTGGGGAGGTGGGTGCACATCCTTGTAGAAGCAAGAGGAGGGGAGATGGAATAGGAGGTTCCTGGATTTGGGGGGGAGGAGAAATGGGGTAAGGGAATAACATCTGAAATGTAAATAAAATATCCAATAAAAAAAATCGGAAAACAAAAACCAAAAATGAGTGTGGTACTGAAGTCACCCAGTACTATCATGGTAAGGTTAATCTGTGGCTTTCCATCTAAATAGCATGTGTTTTATGAGCTTGTGTGCACCTCTACTTAGGGCGCATACATTCAGAATCATAATGTCCCCCGATGGACTGTTGTTTTGTTCGAAGTCTATTTTGTCAAATTTTAGAACGCTTTTGTGCATTCTCCTATGTTCATCTGCAATGTATTTATTTCCCTTCATTGGTAAATTTATTAGGTTCCCCAGTTCTCCATGCAGCAGCCAATGAAGATGTTGGCTGGGCTGTAGACTGCACCTGCCACCCCCGCTGCGTTTCAGAAGATTCCCTCATGATGGCAACAGCCAGCTCTAAGTTCTGACTGCTCATACCCAGATGCTCATTTGTGGAAGGCAGCGTTTCAACATCTATCTCACACACATTTCCTTTGCCAGCCAGGCCAACCGGCAAGAAAGGAAACGGGCTCCCCACTGTGTACCATTTGGGTCCTGATGCTTCATTCAGAGTATACATTCTTGGTTACAGGGGACCTGCCCAGTGAGCAGAGAAAACTTTGGATCAATCCCCAAGGAAAGGGGAAGGAGATGGCCTTCCAAATGGAAAGACCCACAGGTGAGGCTGTAGGGAGAAAGACATGAAAGTGTTTAGGGCAGCTGGAGATCTGTCTGATTACAGAAACGGAAAACACGGGAATTCGAGAAGCCACCAGAAAGATCACATAGATGTTTATTAAATAAAAAAGAGGAAAGAGAAGAAGAAAAGCTTACCAAAACCGTATTTCCAAGGATTAAAAAAATGGAATGCTAAAGAAATGTCATGCGCTGCTATCTTTGTAACATGGGAAGGTGTGTATGTACACTTATGTACATGGAGACGTGTACAAGGGCAACAGTCAGACCTGGGCTTCAGCTTCAGCTAGGTAAATCTAGAATCTTCCCTAGGGCTGGGATAATCCACATAGTCTCCAAGAACACTTGCAATCTTCAGAATGGGCTGGCAATGCCTCTCCCTGGCCCATGGGCCAGCGATGCCCTCCCTGCCCCCACACCACACCGAAGCTGGACTGTGGGGTCCCTATGAATAGGAATGAGAAAAGAAAGCCCTGCACATCGTCAGAGAACATGAAAATGTACAGCAGTTAATTTAACAGGGAAAAGCCAATGGCAACACCAAAACAGTAATTCCCAACACAACACCACCTGCTCATAATTCAGTGATGCAGCCAGCATCTTCCAAAACAAAAGAGCTCCCGGTACATCGGAGCCTGGAAGGGCCAGCTACAACTCCACAGGAGCCCGCTGAATTCTCATAAGCAAGCCCTAACATCACATCGTTTGTCTCTGCTTAAAATTTCCCTCCTCATCTACTTGCTGGATCCTGGGCTGGGGCAGGCAGTGTACAAATTCAGAAATAAAAATCCTGCCAGAGCCACAGAAAAACATTAGGAAGAAGTCACTGCCCCTCCTCCCCACCCCACAGCAGACTACTCCGGAGCCTGGGGGGACTGCAGTAGATCTGGTTAGGGTGGAGTGGAGATTTTGATTCCACAGACCCCAGGAGAGAGGGCAACCGGTGTGCACAGTGGACAGAGTTGAGGAGGATGACTGACCGGAGTGAGGACAACAGTTTCGTGGTTTTCTTGAGTTGTCACCCACGCTGGGGTGGGGCTTTTCAGTGACATGGCTTACCAAGAGCCACCGATGCTTCTGTAACTCCATAAACTCAGTGGGTCCCAGATTTAACTTTGGTGGAATCATTTCTTTTGTCTCCTATGGGGGATTGTGGCATACTGGACCAGTGTTTGTTTTACCAGGAAGAGTCTGGGCTCTCCCAGCTTTGGGGTTGCCAGCCTTGGAAGTCATGCGGTTAGTATGTCTCCCCTGCCTGACTGGGCCTGAGTTCTCTAGACCCTTGGCTTTGGGAAGGTTGGGGAAAATGGCAGACTGGCTTTATTTCTATACTGTAGATGATTAAATGGAGGACAAGCAGCTGAAGGGCATTGCTGAAACAAAACTATAGTCACCCCAGAACGTTTAGGGCACACAGGACCACTCTGGTTGGGATTCATTCTGTCCTGGCGCATCATGGGATTGAGGCTGGGTCACGCTCTGAGTGGAAGTATACACTGCCTCTGTGAACAATTCAGAAGCTCTCAAAAGCTAACAGGAAGAAAGGTGAAGAAGATAGACTCTGGGCCTCTTGCCCAGAGCTTAGATGACCTCTTTACAATATCACTGACTGAGATGACCTCCGCATCCCCTACAACCCAAGCACAGAACTCTCTGGAAGGAGACAGAGCTTCTGAACGTTGAAGAAAAGGTCTCCCCGAGCTTGTTGTCACCGGTGGAGGCTGGATACTGTAGGGATGTAACCTGGAGAGCATCTTTTATCTGAGCTCAGGACCTGAGCATTTTAGAGCTAAAGGAACACTTGCTTAACTGCAGAACCTCCGTCACAGCGCAGGGAGCGAACTCCACGCCTAGGCTTGCAGATGGTGTCCTGGCTCCTTGCTTCCACTAGGGGGAAACCTTGCTCTGCATCGGGCGCACTTCTGCCCGGGAGTAGGAGGTGCAGTGGCCAGTTTGTTCTCTAAGCCTTTCCAACCACAGAGCACATGGCCCCAGCTTTCTTCATGCAGGTCATTCACCGTCATTAAGGCCTTGCGTTTTGAATCTTATGGTCAAAGAAACACTCATTCAACCTCACTTTCCTACTTCAGAATCCTTGGGCCTTTGGGGGGATTTTTCTGGTCTTGGGGTTTCAGCCCACTGTATGCTGGCCTTAGACCTGGTGTTTAATGTATGAATGGCTTTTCTTTTGCACATCTTGATCCTTTTCCATCCGGGAGACATGCTAACCATGTGGCTCATTTACTTCCTATGTCTCCTGAGTTCTCCTGGCTGCTCCTCAGCCCCCAGAATCCTACACCCCACGATTCTGTCATACATCGGGGCATCCTTGGTCCTGTGAGGGAATGAAGGCCCTGGATCCCATGAGCCAGGCAGCTCTGAGCACCAACTCTGTCATGAGCCGCCATCTGCTTCCACCCTCTAACAGGAACCTGCCGAAGCCACCCGGCATGGCTTTGAGGGCAGATGAGCTCAAGGATGCAGGAGGTCCGATGGAGAAATACTGCTCTCATCCTACTGAGGAGGCTCGTTATCCCTCCCTGTGACTCCTGAGAAGCCTCTGGTCTCCTTGTGAAAGCTTAACAAAAACTCCCCACAGGTTGCTCACAGAATAGCAGGAGTTGAACTGAGCTGAGCAGCACCTGGGCCACGCCCACTGTGGGGGCGGGTCGCTGGGCCTGGACACAGGTCCAAAGACCACAGAGGCAGGGAGCAGACCAAGGTCTCCTGGACAAGCAGAGACTTGGTAGCAGATTTGGCAGTCTGAGGGTAGAGGGTAGGTAGTTCCATAGCAGCTTCCTGGCCACAGTCTGGGGTCATCAGTGGTCCCCACAATACACTACACACTGTTGAATAGTTTTAGCTTAACGAAACCTAGAATCACTGGGGAAGTCTTAAAGAGGAATTATTTTAGATCAGATTAGCCTGTGGGCTCCTCTGTGGAGGATTATCTTATTTGTTGATGGAAGTGAGGCGATCCACCCTGAATGTGGGTGACACCAGTTCTTGGGCTGGGTCTTAGACTTTATAAGTGTACATGAAACTGATGGGGGTGGGGCAGCATGGATGCATTTCTTTCTTTCTGCTGTTGATGGTGGATATGGTGATTTAGGTGCTTCCAGTTTCTGTCATCATGACTCCTCCCCTATGGCAGACTGTATATAACCTAGATTATAAGACAAAAAAAAAAAGCAACCCAACTTTCCTCTTTCCTGTTACATGTTGCTTTTTTACCACAGCAACAGAAATGGAGCTAGGACACTAGGACACTAGGCTACCTGATTCTCATTCTTGCTCCGGGGTCCTGGTTTGGTGGAAGGAATGGCCACCCTGATTACAATGTTACAATGGTCCTGGCAGTGTCACAGTCTCTGTGGATGTTCTCTGTTTGCCTGTGATGTCTGTCCCTGGCACTCGTAACCAGGGAATGTTCTTCTGAATTATTTCCCAAGGTTGGGACAGCAGCCCTGAGCTATTTCACTCAGGCAGCTTTGTCACTAAGCACTTTCTGGGTCCATGACCCTGCTTTCTAGATAGCTGGCGTTTAGTAAATGAACTCTGATCACCTATATCCAATGGCCTGCTTGGACTGTGTGGAGTGATTACCCTACTCAGGCCTTGCCTAGGGGCTGCTGCTTGGAGCTAGTAGCAGCCTTTAGACTCACTATTCTAAAGACTACCCACATCAGCCACCTGGAGTGAGGGGGTACTAGGGAGACAATTTTCCAAGCTCACCAACCCCTGTATTAAGCCAGCCCACATTGGAACTCATGGTGACACTTGTCACTCAGGAAAGTCCCACTCGAGTCTGGCTCATGTCACTAAACAGGCAATACAAATTGCTATCTCCTTTCAAACTCCCCCGGTAGCCACCCCCAGCCCAAGCCAGAGAAATAGACTTCTCCCTCGATGTGGGGGCCGCTCTTGCCAAGGCCTGTCATCACTGGCTATGTGGGATAAAGGGCTGTGGGCTGGCAGCATGGGAGGGCACACTGGCCCATCATTACTCTTTCTGGTACAGCTTTGTTACCTGAGGTAGCCTCCTTGAGAGCAGTGATCTGCTGTGAAGAGAACCAAGCCTGGCCCCTTAACCCAAGACAGGGGCTGCAAACAAACAGAAGCAACAAAAAGAAACACGGAAGAAACAATCCCTCGCAGGCAGACATTCCAATCCCACACCACCATGGAAGAAACTAATGGGTAGACACAGGGTAGGACAGGAAGCCAGCTCAGAGTCAGGGCCAGAAATGAGTACTTCATGGGACTTCATCTCTTCATGATGTCAGGGGCTGTCCAGCTGAGGGCAGACTTTCAAGGACTGCAATTAAGAAGACTGGCAGGAGGCTGGAATACCAGTGAAATGGGGGCTGCTTTTCGAGAGCCTCCACCCACCAAGGCAGAAAGTGCACAGCTCCTTTCTCTGGCCCCAGGCAGACAATCAAAGATTCTCCAAGAGGGACTCATGATGGCTCAAGGCTGATGTGACCGGGAACTTAGCCCTGGGCCTGTCCCACGTGTTAGCGCTTCCTACATTAGAATGAGAATGGAGAGAGAAGTAAATAGCCACCCCATTGCCAACAGTTTGGGTCGCCTTTCTCTTGATTTCAGATCGCTTTCACACTTTCTGTTGCTTTCTTTGCCTAGTAAGGATCTAGCTCTGTACTGATTGGTCCCAGGTTTGCTGCTTAAAGGGACATGTGCCATACCAATGACTTCAGCCTCTCGATGTGTCTTCTTGCAGCAGGGATGAATTTCAGGTCAAAGTCCCCAGCCTAGTGATGTCACGATGCAGGTCTCACGGTTCCACACAGTCCAGTCTCCAATCACCAGGACTCGCTCGGGCAAAACTCTTTCCATTTCACGAGCCCCGACACATCTGACTAGTCACAGGGTTCTCTAGCGATAGCAGCGTGTTTGACGGTGGGTGGGAAGCCCAGACTCGGCTTGGGTGTCAGGAAACAGTAATGAATGGATTCTATCATCTTCCTCAAAACAAACCATCTGGATTCAGAAACATTTGAGTGTCAGGGAAAAAAGGAGGGACCAGAGACAGTAGTAAATATATCCAAGAAGGCTGCTGGTCTGCAGCTATTCATAACTTAGTCTGGTCATTTTGCATATAAACATCCGGATACTAGCAGTGACATCCCAGAAGTGGAGTCGGTGCCACCCCCCTGAGTCAGGTCACAAAGGTCACATGCACACCCAGCAACTCGAACGCTGGGGCATCATCAGACTCTTGGAGGGACCCAAGGATTTTTTACACACTGGGCTATCACCTGGCCTTTCTACACTGGCAACCCCCACCCTGATACTGCCCCTGGGAGATCACAGAGCAAATACAGGGAACCACATGGTTGAGCAGAGCATGAGGACCCAGAGGAAGTGTCCCATGAAGTCCTGATGCCTGGGAGAGTGTCTGATCACCTGCACGGGACCTATAGCAGCCCAGCCCAGCCTGACAGGTCTGAGTGCCTGTTCAGGGTGTAGTTGGATAAGCATACCCAGCATCCCTAGCACTGGGTCACTATCCCACCTCTAGCCCAGTCCTGATGTTCTGGGCCTGTTCCTCCTGTGTGCTCTGGAGCAGGGAGAGAAGTTACCCTCCAAGCCTGCTAAGAAAAGCAGGTGTGTTTTCCAAAATAAATAATATTTTGTAAATATTCCCTTTCTACCCCAATCTGAGAAATGGCAGAAGAGAGTATGTGAAGGTCCTTGTGCCCAGAGCCACCTGGTGTGGCTCTCACAGGACCCTGAACTTCCCCGGCAGGTCCTGTAGGCTCACAGCTGTTGTGGGATACCCTGATCCTTGTACCCTGTGAGGAAGAAGGAGAGGAGAGGTGATTAGGGAGACACTTTGTCCAACATGGCCCCAGACCAGAATATACACTCATGAGACCTTGTCTATACTGTGAGACCTTATTTGTACAGGGAGCAGCAAACATCTACTATTTACAAGCAAGGCTATTGGCTACCCAGGAAGGGAACAACTGTCTGACATATGTTCAGCCAGCTGGATAACTGGGACAGGATACACACTGAGTCTTCAGAGCATCATTGCTAATCTTGAGATTTTTGTTTTTCAGTATCAGAGATGAGACCCAAGCCCTCACACATGGACTAGTACTTTACCTCTGGCTGTACCCCATCCCTCCCTGAGAAAGTCGAAGCACTGATGTCTGCACAGACTGCTAATCTAACTGGGTGAGATTACAGAGCTCAGATAACAGGGGAAGATGTACTGAGCTGTGATTCTTCCATCCAGTGCCTTTGGTCTGAGGGGGAATGCCAGGAGCCCCACCCTCTCTATAGTAGGTTACCTGTCAATCTTGGGGACTAATAACCCAATGCCAGTTAGGGACTTAGGAACAATACAAGAGATGAGAGTGACCAAAGATGGTGCAGATGTTAGGGACCTGTTGTGGTAAGTACTCCATTCCACAGAGAAGCTAAAACATGCAACCAACAATTAACCAATGAAGAGGATGAGATATCTGTGCAGGAGGGAGGGTGTGTATCTACCAACAGACTCACCTTGGGAGACTGCAGCAGCAGAAATTCAAGGCAGCAGAAGGAAGAGGAGAGAGAAGAGAGACAATCTGAACATAGGGCCAAGCACTAAGTGTGTAGAATGGGGAGGGGCTCTACCAAAGACACTGCAAAGGCAGAGCTTCAGCCGAGGGACCAGCCACATGGCCAGGACCAGCTCCGCCTGTGTCCCACGCCCCTGCCACTGTCTGCCCAGTGCCCCTTTCAGCCACACCCACACCTGTTCACCTCCTACCTCTTATCCTTTTTACTTTACCCCCCCCAGCCCATGCCCTCAGGGTGCATTCTGAATGATTTAAGAGGGACAGGCAGAGCCACGGCAGGTGTGACTGACAAACTAAAGATCCTGCAGTGACCTGCCTTGATCCCAGTACAGCTCTGCCTGGTCTTTCTGGTTAGTCTTTCTATGGACTGGATCCACACTTACAAAGCCCGATGTTTTGGGAAAGACCCGAGGAGAGAAAACATTTGCAGACATCTTGGATCAATTGGTAATGACTGCCCAGAACCTTGTGCTGAGACAAATGTCACAAACGATTACCAATGTCTGCCATGGATGTCATAATAGAAAAAGCAGTCAGGAGAGCTGCCAGGCAAGCACTGACCAGACAAGCTGCTCTCAGTGTGGCTGCTCATTAGTAATATGGATGAAGTGTCTATGTTCAGCCAAGGCTCTGAATCTTCTCAGAAGTTTTTATTTGATACTATGTTTCTTGTAGCATCCAAACGTGCCACGTGAAACCCAGCCTATATTTTTTGTTCATCTATGCAGTAGGAGTAAGCCTCTACCCAGCTGTCCCTGGGACAAAGTCAGTTATAGCTGTCCCCTTCTAAGGATCTATTCCAAGACACCTCCTCAAACATGGCTGCTCAGAACAACTCCCATGGGAGTGGTACATTCATCTTTTGAAGGTGAAAGCAATTTTTAGAAAAAGTGAAAAAGTAGTGGCTATTGAGATTGGTGGGTGAGTCTGGCAGTCTGGCAGAGGAGGCAGAGATTGATTTTCTTCTGCAGTCTCCAAAAATCAAGATAGAAAAATTGGTGCTGAGACAGAATCCCTGGATACATCCCAGATTCCTAAGAGGCTGACCAACCCACAAGGGAACTGAGAGGGCGCGAAGGAAGGGCTGGGCTGGAAGCCCTGACATCTGTTCATCCTGGCTCCTACACCAGTCCATAGAGTTCTGGAGAAGTCGGCAGCCTGGGGAACAGGCAGGGAAGGAGTGCGTCTTGGCTTCTGTATTATCTTATCTAGGGTTAACAGGAGCCCTCTGGAGCTTATGGCTTTGGTCTAGACCCCTTGTTCCTGGGTATGAGGGGGGGACAAATGACAGATGCAAAAGATTCCTGACTTACAGTGGCTCAACTCTTAACATTTCAAGATTAAGACGTGTTACTTGGGGTGCTGAGCTCATGTTTTGACATGATAGTCCTGCCTGTAATGGGTCCAATGGGTAGTAATCCACAGGAAGTCAAAGAGCATCTGGATACCAGGAAGCTGCAGGAATCAGATTTGGCATCAATATATTTATTGAGACCCAGTCTGGCACATTCCTCACTCCCATGGCAGACCTGGGATGTCCCGTAAAGGCCCAGGTATGAAGGCTTGGTCTCCTAACGGTAAGTCTTCATCAGCTTACATGGGGCATTTATTCCCTTGACGGGGATATGGAGACTCTTGTTTCTTCTCTTCCCTTCCCTCCCCAGGCATGAAGCGGGTGGCTTTTGTCCTGCTATGAAGTGCTGTGTGGTCACAACTCAGAACAGATCAGGCCAACCCAGCCTGGATTGAGTCCTCTAAAACTCAAGGTAATGTAACTCGTTTTTTCTTGATAAGTTGATTTCTCCCTGGCATTTGTTATAGTAACAGAAAGCTGTCTAATCCTCTTACTAAAGTCCCAACACTGCTGACCCCAATGCCAGGCCGAGGAGCAGACAAGCCAGGAGTGTGAGGATGCTACAGCCTTCCCAGGCCTTCTAGAGCAGCCGCAATTCCTGGGATCTAGCTGGGAATGGGATCTAGTGCCTGTAAATGTCTCATAAGTCCCTGAGGAAGTGACACAGTGGCCCCTGGGGAGTCTCCATGCTATCTTTGAGACTCACTGTGATTGGTGACACAAATGACAGTACGTCTCTCCTAAAAGCAATGCTCTGACCCTCTCCAGCATTTCAAGTGAGCCCAGTGAAGGGTCATCAGATGCAGGCGAGAGGGCTATACAGTCCACCTTGATCGGAAAGCTCGTCCCAGAAAACAGGGGTACATCACTTCTGCCTGATGTACCTCCTCCCCCTGACTGCCATTGGAGGGATTAGCTCTATCTATGGGACATCCTGACAATCCACTGACCCATTAACTTCCTCTCTAAATTCCCAGAAGTTCTCTGTCAGTGTCTGGCACCCTGGCCACCCACACTGAATCCCACCAGGCTCTGACACTTGAATTTTCTCTAGTGGGGTAATTTAACTAGTCCCTGACCCTGGTCCTAGCACTGTGTGTGCATAAGCGCCTGCATTTTCCAAGGAACTCTAACTAAGGCTAAGTAAGTCCTAGATCATTCTAGACTAGTCTAGATCATTCTGTGGCCTCTAGATCTTGGCTTTTCCTCCTGCTTCCCCTGATACATCTTGTTCTACACTGGCAATTTAACATGTGAATCCAGTGAGGAGTAGCAGATGGGGACAGAGTACAAAGAACAAAGTGGCTGAGGAGAGGTGACCTCAGTTATTGAGGCCCTCCAGTCAATGAGGTAGGAACAACTGTTATGACAGGTGATGTCTGAGGTAAGATTCTGCCAGATTACTTTTAAAATGATCGTTTGTCTCTGGTAGATTTGATTTTGCAACTTTAAATGTTTCCACAAAACACTTTTGTGCATAAATTGGTTTTGCATTAACAATGGGTGAATCATGAACACCTTTAATGATAGTGAGAATGCATAAGGCTTTGATGCCAACCAACCAAAGAGTGTAGTCTAATGTGGTTAAGACTCATGCAGGTCTATGTGTAAGACACAGTTACACAGCTTCCTGTGGGTGAAGACAGTTCATGGGCCTGCTCTTCCCCTAGAAACTGTGACAGAGACACACAACCACAGGCCAGGAGGCTTGCCCAGTTTCAGTGAGATGGCTGCTTCCTTGGCAAAGGCAAAGAGTGGTGTCTTAGCTAGAGAGGACCTCTCCCTTGGGGACCCACCCTGTGGGGCTGGCATGGTAGAGAAAATGCTCTGGATCTGGTGGCACTAGGGTGGAAGAACAGGCATGGCCTCAGAAACTGGGTCATGAATACAGGTGTCTTTGGGGTGAGAGGGCCTCCTGTTCATCCCAGGTTCCTCCACAGCTCCGGCTCCCTGGGCAGGCTCTGCCCACTATGCCCTCAGAACACACCAGCAATTACTCACTGGCAAGGATGACCATGTCCATGCCCCAGAAGATGCTCATGATCCAGCCCACCATAACGATGGCCGTGAGCACCTGAATGAGGGCTGCAGCAATATTCAGCCAGAAGACGCAGCACACGTGCCTGTCCGGGAGGTCAGTGCGTGCCCCACACAGCACAGTGAAGGCCGAGACGAATGTACCTGGGAGAGGCCAGAAGGGAGAGCTTCAGAGGAGGCTGCACAACCGACCCAGCCCACCCTCACTGCTGGGAGAGGAGCTGTAGGTCCTGCACCTCCTGGGCAGCCCTCCTGCTCTGGTCCCAGCCACAGCTTGTCACCAAAGTGAAGAGGTTAGGATACCACACGGAGGAGGTGTGATATGGGGACTGCCAGGGTCTAGCACCATGCCTATGGCTTCTGGAGAACAGGAGTCTTGGGGTGACCCAGGAGCCAGTCTCAGAGGGGGAGTTCCAGAGAGCTAGAGAGCCAGGAAGTAGTCAGCCCGTGTGCTGACTGCTAGGGGACAAGACTACTGAACCCTGTAGCGTGCAGGACTACAGCCAGGATAGTCTCAGCGTCCCTGAAGTTCCCACAACCACTCCAGCCCCAGGGGAGGGGTGTAGGAGGAGCCATCTGAGAGGTGGTCCCTTTTCCCTTTCCCCACTCACCTTCCCTTCCCCCTTCCCGCCAGTGTCTTCTGTATCAAGAATATCTTGTGTATTGTATGGATGCATCACCTGTCAATTAAAAAACCTATGGCCTATAGGAAAGGGTAGACTAGAAGGTGGGACATCCAGGAGGCAGAAAGAGTTCTGGAGTAGAGCAAGGCACAGGAGATTCACCAGGGAGGATGTGGCAGCACAGACGCATGGTGCCGGAGCCCAGGTGACCAGCCACATGGCAGGATGTAGATGAGAGTAAATGGATTAATTTAAGTTAGGATCTAGTCAGAGAAGAGTCTAGCTACATGGCCAAGGTATTTGTAAATATATTTTGAGTTTGAGTCTTACTTCTGGGAACATGGGGCTGGGAAGAAGAATCAGGACCTAGCTTCCCCAGTCTTACCCACACTGCTACGTTTACTGAGTTTTGCTTGACAACAGCTTCTCTCTGAAGTGAGCTCTGACCCTCATGAGGACTCGCCCAGGTTGGCATTCTCCCTATAGATGCTTCCTGAGGGCTCTAGCAACAAATACCACAGCTTAATGGCCTCCACAACACAGACGGCTCCTTCCTCTGCTTTGGAGGTCAGGGCACTCTGAATGGGGCTAGTGTAGGGAAACCATTTCCTGTTGCCCCAGCTTCTAGAAGCTGCCTGTGGTCTTGGCTCACAGCCCCTTGCTCCATAGCACGAGCCGGAAGCAGAGCACCTAATCCTTGACCAGCTCTGTCTTCCCATCCCTGGGCCTGCCTTATGTGAGGACACACTTGGATAATCTCGTCTCTCAGGGCCCCCTGCTTCATGGTGTCTCAGAGTCCCTTTCATCAGGTAAGTTCACACACTCACAGGTTTGCGGGCTGGTGCTCAGCCTTCCACCTTAGCTTACATAGAAAGACTCAGAAAGCATGTTGCCCGGGGTCACAAGCATAAGCTGAGCCCACACTGGGCCCAGAGACCAATGACCTTGCCAATGGCAGGCCAGGATCTAAATCAAGACTTTGGGGAAGTTGGGCAGTGGATGGGTGACCGTTCTCATGACCCCAGTCCTCTCTGTTCCTGCCTCGAAGACACTGAGATTGTCCATTCACTTCCAGCTGAACGTGGTTTCCAGCCCCACTTCCCAGCTCGATGGCTCCTACGTGTCTCTCGGGCTGTAGGCTTTACTCTAGCCTGCCCTGGGAGTCTAGCTGCTGATTCCTTATCCCTGCCCCCCTCTTCATCTGAGCTGCCTCCCCAGTGAAGGCCCATCCCATCACCTCCTCTCAGATCACCAACAAGGCTCCTCACACAGCAGGTGGTCTGTGGTGATTAAAGGAACACCCCTGCCTTGAGTATCTTAGATCTTAAACCAGCAGCAGCAGCATTTGCTATAGACACAGTGACCAGGTTCCCCAACAGCCTTGAATGTCTGAAGCGCCCGGAAGTCTGCATTGCCAAACAAACTCCCCTGCTCCATCCCAAGGAATAAAGAAGGTCACAACAGTATGACAGCCAGGAAGCTGGCCTTGCACTGACTACACTAGCACAGAGCATTGAAGTGCTATGGGAGCTGGAGGACCAAGCGCTTGTCCTCACTGAAAGGACAGTCTAGCAAGGGCACACAGTGGCTGAGGGCTTTCCTTTCTGGGTGCGGAGTACACCTGCAAGTCCATGTAAGTTGCCTCAGGCACTAATTCGGCCTTGCCCTTGGTGCCTGCTGTGCTGTAGAGAGACTCACACTACACCGGGAAGGTTAACTGGCTTTTGAGTTGCAGAAGGGAAGGGGAATGACTGGGACAGGAGACCCTTTTAACCCAGTGGGAGAGGGGTGTGAGCTTAGACATCGGGCAGACAGCAGTGGTGACAAGGGTTAGCGGATGAGGTAAACATGAGTACTAGCTGGACCATTGTGAAGGATTCTGAACGCTGTGGTACGGTGCTGCCCAACCTGCAGAAAGCAGAGCCCAGGGAGCTTGGAGCAGGAAAGGGATGTATGTGAAAGGAAACTGAAGGATGTGAGTCTCAGCAGGGCTGTTGGGTTTGAGTGGCACTGGAAGGAGAGAGTGCCTTTCAGGTATCCTGAGAAGTGACAAGGACACAGGGGACTTCGGTACATGGCTCCATCCTTTGCTGCTGATGAAGCATCACGTGCAGGGAACAGGAGAGGAACAGAAGCTGACAGCGGTACACAAGAGAACCCCGCAGATGTAAAGAGATGGTGGGAGAAGAACCCGGATGCGTGGGGGAAGTATCAAGTGAGAGTAGCACAGACGCCATTACAGTGTGCTGAGCACACACTACCCTCTCTGTACCTACATTGCCTTTTCGTTTACATCTGTTTATTTATTAGAGGGAGAAGCACATTCCTCTGCATATGCATAGAGATCAAAGGACAGCGTGAGAGACATTGATTCTCTCCTTCTATCAAGTGAAATCCAGAGATCCAACTCAGGCTGGCAGCCTTCGTGGCAGCCACCTCCTTAAGCACACACACTTGGAAGCATCTATATGGACAGATGCAACTCCCCAACACACACAAAATGGAGAAGACTCTTAACTGTGGCCTCCCTTCTTTCTTCCTGCCAAGGAAACTTTCCTCTAAAGTAGGAATTCTTCCCCTCCGGGGTATGTTCTATAGCCCAGGCTATCCAGACTGACATCTCTGCCTCAATCTCTCAGGAAAGCAAAGGGATGACTCTCGGAACTGCTTACTTAAGCATGAGACAGAGGCTGGAATGTGGCTGAGTATTGTGCATGAAGCCCTGGGTTCCGTCCTCGGCACCAAAGATAAACAGAAAACAAACATTCCCCCAGACGACGTGGATGGATCACTAGGCTTGAGAGTACTCCTGCTGTTTGCCTCACAGACACAACACCAGAAAACTAACTAACCAGACCATGGAGATGCTGAGAGGGTAAGAACATTTGCTGGGCAAGTAAGAGGACCTGAGTTGGAACCCCTAAGTCACAATTCCAGAGTTGTGGGGTTAGGGGTGATACAGATGAAGACAAGCAGAACCCATGCACTTTCTGGCCAGCCAGCCTAGAACATTGAACTTCAAGTTTGGTGAGAAAAGGAAGATGAACAGTATAGGGTACCTGCTCTTTTCCTTTGGCATCCATATGTACAAGCACAAGAGAAAGGTAGAGATAGAGAGGCTCAGAGACAGACAGAGAGACGGAGAGACACACACAGAACTCAACCTTATCAATAACTCAAGTGCCCATGGTTCTGGTCTTTTTAACATAATACAGGACAATGCTTCTCTAGGGCCTAGGCCCTGGGCATGCTGCTTCTGGAGGTGACCACATCAACTGGTCCAGCAAAATGATAACAGCAAAATGAAAGTGCTTTTCATCAAGCACTGACGTTTGTGCTACACAGCATGTGGTGTGAAGGCATGCATGTGTGTTCCACACATCCTACCGTGGCTGTGACAGAGATGGGCCAGTGGGAGCAGCTTGAGGAAGGTCTTCCCACAGAGTCACAACAAATACACGCCATGCCAGTTTGCTACCACAGTTCCTCTGGCTACTGTTCCACCTGATGAGGTATCTGTGCCTACCTCCCCCAAGGAACTTGGGATACAGGTCTGAGCCAGGGAATGGGAAGTGAAATAACCCTCTACCCCCCTCTTTCACTCTGTGGAAGTCCCCAAAGGGCTTGCCTAGGGTGGCTCTCTGGGCAGAATTCCCAGAACTTGCCTTCCATCCCCTCCCCCACTTCTGTCAAGAATGAGAAGTGGCAGAGCCTATAGAAGAGGGGGTGGCTATGCTTACAAGAATAGAGCCAGGAGGCTGGAGAGTCCATCCCTTGTACTCTCCTGGGGTTCGGCTAATCATGTACATCTCATGAGAGCTGTGAAGGTGCGGGTTTGGGTTGGGAGAGATCTTGCTGACTCTTTTTTGCTTAGAGAAGGGCAGGGCTGTGCCCCTCAGTGAAGCTGTTGTCACTGCAGTAAATCACACTCCTAGGCACTAGGCTGTAAATTGGACCTGACCCCAGATGTGCCCCACAGCTGGTTCTGCAGTCACTAAGATGTATTGGTGGTAATGAATGACTAATGCAGTTCCATAGAAGACACAGCTAAATACTTCCATCACTCAGTTGAACACAGCCATTCATCTTCCCAGCCTGACTGAAAATACACTCTGAGGGACAGGAAGAAAATGGCAAGGGAGCCCTGACCCAACTGTATAGTCATTTGGAAGTCCCACTGGTTAGTGGCAGAATAAAGGTCACACGCATTTCTGAATAAAGTCCCTAGGAACAATGTTCAAGGTAGCCTTGAAAGCAAACAGCCTCACTCTCTCTGGCCACAACCTGTTAGCTTCTCAGGACAGTCATCCTGGAGCATAGTCTGAGAAGAAAGCTGTGCTCATAGGGCAGAGAGGCAGGCCTGGGGAACCTAACTGGGACTGGCATGTAGGTTTTAGTGGAGTGCTTGCTTAGCATCATCAAGATCCTGGGTCCCAAGGCCAGCAGCAGCCTTATCTTCTATGTCTGAGTCATTTCATTCACCCAGAGAGAATTTCACAGAGCCAGCCTGGGTCCGCGGCTTTGCATCCCTGCTGGCAAGGAACTTTCTTTTTTTTTTTTTTTAAATAAATCTATTTATTCTATATATGTGAGTACATTGTAGTTCTCTTCAGACACACCAGAAGAAGGCACCAGATCTCATTATAGATGGTTGTAAGCCACCATGTGGTTGCTGGGAATTGAACTCAGGACCTCTGGAAGAGCAGTCAGTGCTCTTAACCACTGAGCCATCTCTCCAGCCCGGCAAGGAACTTTCAAGACCATGTCATAGAAAGCCAGTGTGTATGTCATGAGGAAAGTATGGGTGGGCCTTACGTCATCATCCCAACACCCTCAAAGTTCTTTAGAACAAATTCACCAGTGCGTTTGATACCTACAACCTGGACCAGTAGTATGAAGCAAGGGCCTATGGATAGCTTTCAATATTGCAAAGAAAGCACCTATGTTCTCATAAAGATACCACACCTTCATGAAGGCACCAGCACCCCTGACACCGTCCATCCCAGTATGCCTACTGGAGCTCTCCTGAAGCCAGCAGCTCCTACTGACCTTCCTCCTGAGGACGAGGACTGTGGAAATGAGACCAGCCCCCACCTCACCCTTCCCAGTGGCTCCACCTTGACTTAAGGGTGATTGTCCCACTGGAGGCCAAGCCAGCTGGAACCGGTCATTAATTTTAATGGCATTGGGCATTGCATCAGCTGCCCTGGGCTTAACAAATCTCTGCTGTCAGCCTCCCTTCCCCCTCCATCTCTGGACTTGGAGGGACTGTGGGGAACTGCCGAGCAGAGCCACACACCTGAGGTCTCCCTGAGGGTCTCTCTGGGATGTTAGGTGTGAGCAGAAGTTTAATCACCCAGAATGTCTTAGTCCTCTAGATCTGAGTCTGGCTCTTCACGGATCCCAGGCTTCAGTGCCGTAGGATACAGTGGGAAGAGGCCACAGGGCACGGGCAGGAGGAGCGAGGCAGTGTGAAGGCCCCAAAGCACCCAGCTCTGCCCTCATCCCCATCTGGCATGTCCCTCAGTGAGGACAGTCAGGTAGGTGAGAGAGTGGGGGATGCATCAGTGATGACATCTGCTGGAGAGGAGGAGGCAGCTTCCATTGCCTAAGAATTTATAACCTGGCCAGACGACATTTCCACGGATGGAGAGGCAGTGAGATTAAAAGCAGAGAGGGGCCCTACCCAAGCTGGCAGCTGCCAGGAGCCTTTCTGTGACCAAGGACATGAAGGATGCTGATGAAGTCCAATTCCCCCATGGGTACTAGAGATGCTGAAAGTGGAGCCTAGGCCGGCCTTTTTCCTTAATGGTGTCGTTGACAGCAGGGTGGGACTGAGATCCGTGGGCTGGTGGCTGAGATCCATTCAATTGCCTGATAAGTAACATTATAAAATGCCTATTAAGTATCAAAGTCAATTCACCCGTTGCTTATCAACTTTAGAGGGAGCAGGGGCCCTGGGTCTCCACACTTGAGAGGGAGCTTTGAGAGCCAGGGTTGTCAAACACTAGGAGGAGTTCAAGGTTAGGTGTGACTGATCACTAGGTGAGCTTGAAGGAGCTGTCCTTGGGTGTCTGAAATAGTGGTCACACACTCCAAGAAAAAAGAGCAGTATACCCTGAGGCCAGTCCTCTGGTCACAGTGGAGGCTTTGGGGACTGCTGATGAATGTCCCAGGTCATATCAGAACTCAACATCTCAGACTTCAACACCAGACCTGGAAGATGCAGTCCCAGGTGCAAAGTTGCTTCCCAGTGATGACTGCTGTGCCCTTTTCCCCAGGTTTGCGTTGAGACCCTGGTCTCCAATCTGATAGTATTATCAGCACACAGGCCTTTAGGCGATGACTAGGGTTTGCTGAGGTGCTCCTATTGATGCCCATGATGGATCCAGGACCTCACAGGGGACAGAGAGCCCCACACAAACTCCCAGTGTTCTGAGTCTTCCTTCTATGAACAGAAACAGGAAGGGGTCTTCCTGAGTTCATAGCTACTGCAGCTTGTTGCTCTCTGACTTGCAGCCAGCAGAGCTGTCAGAGACAAAGGCTGGCTCGCTACTGCCCAAACGAGAACTGCCTCTTCCACCAGACTCGGTCCATGTCAGCCCCCACATGGATTCAACCGACATTTATATAGCATCTTCTGGGGACCAAGAAAAGGGCAAAACTATGGATGCTGTTTCAGAAGGCCAGCATCCTGGCTATCAAGAGTCTAGCAGGGTAGCAGCAAGAGAGAGCCACAGAATGCAATGCTACAGAGTCAAGCACTGGAATGCCAGGGTCCAAACCCTCAGATGGGCTGTGAGACCCCAAGTGTGGCTGGAGGGTGACTGAGTGTCTCCCTCTATTGATCATGATCTTACTTTTTGAGACAGGGCTTCTCACTGAATCTGGAGTTCACCATCTCAGCCAGACAGATGAGCCGGTAGCCCCGAGAATCCCCCCTGTCTTTGCCCAGCACTGAAGTTGGAGGGGGTGTGCAGCAGCACATGGCTTTTCTGTGAGTGTGAGGTTGAGAAAACAAACCTGATCCTCACATTTGCACAACAAGCATCCTATCTTCCCAATCTCTTGTAAAAAATTACTTTAATTGCTAAGTTCGTAGGGTCCGTTTCATGGTTTCCTCCATATGTCGAAGTTTTATGCAGCTGGGAAAAGTCCGATCATGGCTACACAGAGAAATGGGAAAGCCCTTTAAAGTGAGATTGCAAAAATAGAGCACACACTGTGCACAGAGATTATTTTAAAATATTTATGCATGTGGACAGGGACAGGCATGTATTAAACAACGTGAAAAATTGTCTTTACCGTGAAAGAACTGCTGCTGTTTCTTTTCTTTTTTTTCCTAAAACAAATACTCTTTTCAGAAAGAAAAATAAAATAAAACATCACAAGCACCTGTTGAGATTCAGCTCTGTAAAGATGTCTCCCCATGGCGTGCTTCTTCCTAGCTACAGAGAAGGTGATGTAACAGTAAGGCAAGTGAGGAGACAGATGACACAGACACCTGACAGAAAATGACAGGTGCCCTGGAAATGGCCCCTGAGCATCTTTAAGAACATAGAGAGAGCTTCAAGGAACATCCTTTGCCCTGGAGCATCCAGGTCACCAGGCTTGGGCACCCAGTGCTGATAAAAGATGCGGGGGTTCTGAAGATTCCGTGCACTTAACAAAAGAGGGGAGGGGACTCAGCTGAGCTGGCTCTTCAGTCTCCTGAGGACCAGGGAGAGAGAGACAGAGCAGAAGCAGTGCAGAGAGCAGCCCAGGCTCAGACTCCCCTCAGGCCTGTCTCGCTCTTTCCAGGCACCATACCCTAGAGGGTGCCCTATGTATACCCCAATGCCAAGGGCAGTTCCCTGCCAGGGCTCATAGGAAAAGCTCAAGAAATGGAATTGCTGCTCACAACACCAGCATAGTCCATACTATAGGGAAGGGTTCCTCCACTGGGACCCTTATTTACAACATAACCAACTGAAATGGACTTAATTGTCCAGTGAATTCCTGGGAAAGCCCAGAAAGACAGACGGGGTGGTAGTTATGAGTTTTATTGCTGACTTTGGCATTCACTGGCTGTGTGAGCCCAGGCAAGCCTCTGTCTCTGCAGGCTTCACTCCACCAAATCTTACAGGGCCAGTCTCCTTTCTGGAATGATGTGGTGTAGACTAATACCCAGGCAGACAGAGCAAGGAGCTGATAGGGATTATACACTTAAAGTGCCTTGAGCAACCTAAGTGCTTAGTACTGGGTTGTTGGGTTTTGTTGTTGTTGTTGTTGTTGTTGTTGTTAATAGTTATTCAGGGCTGGTTCAATTCCTTGGTCCAATAATTCATTATAAACCTAGTGTTTTCCATCTCTGTTCCACATTCTATGCTTTTCACAGGACCAACATCCAAAGTTCCAGTTTTCACATCCAAATATCATATGTCCAGAGAAGAGGGTGTCTGTCCTAGCACTCTGACCAGGAGTCCTGAGAGCTACCCAGACTAGAGTCTGTGAGTCACAAGAATGCTAAATCAGCCATTAGCTTGAAAGAACGTGACTATGGTTTTAAGTAATGAAGCCTGTCCTCCAAGCTAGATGTGGCTCAGCCTTACCCACAATGCCTGGCTGCACAAAGCAAGTGCGGGTCCCTGAGAGAAACTTAAGGCATCTTGTGTTATAGAGGGAGCTAAATGATGCTGGGTGTCAACGAAGCTCATGCTCAAAGAGGAAGCCTGTCAGAAAAGCCAGCAGACAGACAATTCACTTTCTGTTTTCTTTAACTTTTTTTTCCAAGTGAGGTATTGATATCTTAAAACATGGCGCCAGATTCATTGACACTTCTTATGGATAGTCAGTCTTGGCCAGTAAGGTTATTAGCTATGAACATGGGCACTCCTGTTGGAGCTACCTTCTGACTGCCACCAACAGAAAGGGATGGAAAAGACAGGCTATTTTCCTGACTCAGGAAGCTGGTACCTTTTACAACCCTGATGCCGTGCTGTAAAGATGCACACTACCCCACATGAGATTTGAGAGGTCTGTGACAACCCAAGTCAGAATCAGCAAGCACATGTGGAAGAGAGGACACTTCTTGGTGATTCTACCCCTGCCACCAAGTCACCCTGCACTGTGCCCTCCTGTTCAAATTTCTGACACCCAGAATCTGAAAATTTGTTCACACCATGGAATTTAGGGGTGGTTTAGCAGGGCAGTAATAGATAGCTCTATTGGGTATCTCTAGGTAGATGTTGGCAGAAAAGAAGGAAGAGAGGAGGAAGTATGTCAGGTCGTGTGGCTGTCCAGCAGCTGTGTGCCATCTGTCTAGAGTCCTAGAGGCCTTCTGTGCTCTGCATTTGGACCCAAATATGTTTCTTCTTACTTCCCTAGAGCCCTGCCCAGAAGACAGACACAGACCTACTTCTAACTAGCTCTGTCCTAGTCAAGTATGGCTTCTTCAGGAGACCCCCAGTAGTCCCCTGGGTGTTCCTATTGCCTACACAGAACTCCACACTAAGTTTCACCCTTGCAACTGCCTACACAGTCTCTAAGAGCCAGCAAGCCGCCCTCCCTGAGAGGGGTATGTAAATTTTTGCTTATACCACCGTGTCCTTAGCACCTAGCCCAGCACACAACAGCAATCTCATGTCTGGAGTTGGTGCCGACTGTGATGACATGTGTGTTATAAAGTGGGGAAACAGAGAGATAAGTTTGTTTTGGTTCCTGCCTCCAGAGGTTTGAGTCCACAGTTGCTTGACCTCATTGTTGTGGGCTCATGGGAAAGCAGAGAGTCACAGTAGGGAGGCCTAGAGGAACAGGCTGTTCTGCTCATGGTATCCGGGAAGCTAGTGGGCAGAGACAAGGTTCTCTTCCAAAGAACTCCCCAGTGACCTACCTCCTCCAATCGGCAACCCTCACCCCCATCCCAGGTTTCTACCATTTTCCAGTAATGTCGTTGTCACAGAACACTGTCCTGCATGGCTCCAATAATGTCGTTGTCATAGAACAGTCCTGGCATAGCATGGCATGGCATGGCCATTGCAATCTTGAAAACAGAGTGGCTGTGATTACCCACAGAGACTTTCCCAAAATTGGGCTTGGTACCACTCTCCACAGAAACAGGGAGGCATTGGACCTTCACTGAGATTCCGGCCACTCCTTCCCCAGCTGCACCAGGGCTTGGGAGGCACTAGAGCAGAGGGTAGAAGTTACCTGAATGAATGACTCCATCCAAGCAGCTTGCAGGAGGTCGTCATCCAGCGGGACTTTCCAGTGTTACAACTGTTCTGAAGGCCCTGTGTTCTTACAGGCAACACCTTACCCACGCTCTTGTATGGAAGCCCGATAAACCCATCACCGCAAACTGGACTTGGATGGAGCTATTTCTTTGGTCGCTCATCAGTGTACTATCTAAGGTAAGTAGATATTTGTTCATATATCCAAAGTAAATGTCATTCAAGAGCCACCAAATAATGAATCCACCTATTAAGTCAAGTCCCAACACCCGACAAAGCCTATCAGCAAGCAAGCCTTCTATGTCTGAGCCTTCCAGATCACGGTGGACATGATGAGTCATTACCAGCTAGTCCAGCATCTCACTTCCCAGTCATTCCCTTATATCACTGAGTTGGTGTCTCATGCTGTCTTTTTTTCAACCTGTTACCAAGATATTTCATAAACCATTTGACAGAGGGCAGTATGAGATTAGGACCAGAATCTTTCCTCTCCAAGAACTGGCAAGCATGGCGAATGCTTCAGGTGCAGATCCTAAAGCAATGCATTGTGATGGGCCTGGAGGAACACACTAGCCGAGTGATACCATTGGGGTGTGCGGAAAGCACAGGTGTGTGTCCATTGGCTTAGGAAACCCAGGGTGGGGCCAACAGGATGACTCAGCAGGTAAAGTCCTTATCGTGCAAGGCTGGGAACCTGAGTTCCGGTTGAGGTTGGGTTTTTTGCTGTTTATTGTAATGCTAAATAGTGGCCTCCAAGTCCTGGTTCCTCAAGGATGAGAGAATCTGCACAGAGACCCAAGTGATGCTATGTTATGTTGACCCCCTAAGTTATCCCTGATTGGTGAATAAAGATGTTGACAGCCTATAGCTGGGCAGAATTGAGATTGGCAGGGCTTGAGGTCTGAGGAGGACCATGAGTAGGAGGAAGAGCAGGAAGAGGAGCAGAGAAGGAAGACACCATGGGTTAGGTGAGCCTTAGAAGCATGGCCATGAGGGCTGGCCAATTGAAATCAAAAGCATCCCAGACAGAACACGTCAAATTATAATTTGGGGTTATTAACGGGGAAATAGATTCTAATAGCTTACAGAGAAGATATCTGCACAGCTCTAGTGCTGATTAAAGCTTATTATAACAATAAAAGTTGTACGTCTTTTATCCAAGAACTGAATGATCAAATGTGGGGTAGAAGCCCCTGATTGAGATTAAATAATTTACACAAGTTCGCATCCCATCCCAGAACCCATGCAAGAGTGGAGGGAAGACTTGACCTCACAAAAGTATCCTCTGACTTCCATATAAGTGCTATGACGTGCACATACCCACATATCCAAATCTCTCCCCCCCTCTCTCTCTCTCTCTCTCTCTCTCTCTCTCTCTCTCTCTCTCTCTCACACACACACACACACACACACATACACACACACACACACACACAAATAATGATGATATTTTAAAATATCCAGCTGTAAGCCCACCCTGGAGGTACAAGACTGTAATCCTAGTTTCTGAGAGGCTAAGGCAAGGATATGACACATTCAAAGTCAGCCTGAGCTACAAAGGGAGTTCAAGGCCAGCCTGGATAACTTAGTGAGATCCTGTCTCAAAGTAAAAAATAAATAATTGGCTGGTGGTGTAACTCAGTTGAGTGGTTTACCTGGTATGCACGAGGCCCTAGGTTCCATCCACAGCTGGGTCATCGCTAAGAGGACCAGGACCTGACACAGAGCCAAAGCACCTACTTCTTGCCATTGTTTATACCTTTCGTTCCCTACAATTCTCTTTCAAAATGCAACTTTATTTTCAGTTAAGTCCCCCATTTTATTTCATTGCTTGGGAGAGAGCTCAAAAGAGAAGACCCTTATGCCGGAGGGACAGAAGGACTGTCTCAGTTAGAGTTTCTATTGCTGTGAACAGACACCATGACCAAGACAAGTCTTATAAGGACAGCATTTAATTGGGCTGGCTTACAGGCTCAGAGGTTCAGTCCATTATCATCAAGGTGGGAAATATGGCAGCATGCAGACAGGCATGGCACTAGAGAAGGAGCCGAGAGTTCTACATATTCATCAAAAGGAAGCCAGGAGCAGACTGTCTTCCAGGCAGCTAGGAGGAGAGTCTCAAAGCCCACTCCCACAGTGACACACTTCCTCCAAACAAGGCCACGCCTACTAATAGTGCCTCTCCCTGGACCAAACATATCCAAACCACCACAAAGGTATTTTGAATCACAGGGTGTGTGGTCTTCAAGGATATGCATGCCTGCCTAGAAGGGCAGTAGCAGCAGTAGTAGGAGCAGGAGGGGCTGCAGGCCTTTCCCACAGCCCCAGCTCCTCTTCCCCAGTGGGGCTCTGGACAGGCAGAGCGAAGACTAGCTTCATTACTTTGTCTAGTCAGTACCTGCGACCAGGAAAAACAGGAGGGAAGTCTGCCCTGACTTCAAAGGCAGGGTCTCTGAACAGCTATGTCTATGCCCCACACACCTGAGCAGAACCATCTCCTCCTGTGCCACTCCAAGGCAGAGCAGGTGGGCTCCCAGCACTCATCAGAAAGAGCTGCCTTTTGTAAGGGGACTAAGTTGCTAGGAGAGCATTTAAGACTATATTGTCTGTGAAAATAATTGAGAAAGGAACTTGGCAAGAGAGCACTCAGTGAGCATGTGTAAAACCCTGGATTCTACCAAAGGAAGAAAGACATTTGAAGAAGCCCATGCACCATGATGCTGAGACAAGCTGAAGATGCTAAGGTGTGCTGGAAAGGGCAAACAGCCATTACCTCACTGTCCTACATGGCCCATCTCTGGTCCCTTTGTTCTCTGGGATCTGTGCCCCACAGCACTTCTTATCAGCTGAGTGGCAATCTGCCCTGGGGTTCCAGAGGTGCCCTCTGTTTCCCTCCTGGAAGCTAAGGAAGTTTTTCATTAAGATTATCTAACCAGCCAGGCTTGGTGGTGCACATCTTTAATCCCTGCACTCAGGAGGCCGAGGCAGCCAGATGTTTTATGAGCTGGAGGCCAGACTGGTCTACACAGTGAGTTCTGGGACAGTGAGGCTATGTAGAGACCCTGCTTCAAACAAACAAACGGTCGTCTAGCCGTAAGTAATTCTTAGTGTGTGCCTGTTTCTGTGTGCATATGCCTGTGTGCATATATGTATGCTTGTGTGTATATGTGTGTCCTTTTTGTATATGCATGTGTTTGTGTGTGTTAACATTGACAGTGTAGAGCTGAGGGCCAGTGGAGAAAGCCCTGTTCATGAGACTCCCCGTCTTCATCTCCAGGCTTCCTTGTGGCCTGGAGCCATTTCTGATGCCTGCTTTGCTTTCTGTTCTCCTATGTACTGAGATCAGTGAAGCTGACCACAGTGAAGACAGTCCCTAGCTGAAAACCCATCCCAGGAAGTGGTGCTATATCCCCCCATGAGCTGCAAGAATGACCTGCTTGGTTTTGAACCTGGCTCTGCCTATGTAACCGTGGACAAGTCACATAACCTCTCCATATGACCTTGGACAAGTTACTCAACAATTTTGCCCTTTTTCCTGAAAATAAGAGTGCCTCTTCGTGTGGTTATAAGCAATAAAGGAAGCTCTGGGAGCCTCGACGAGCAGGTGGTATCCAGACAGCATGAAGCCATGGCTACCTAAAGAAACAAAGCACACTCTGCTTCCAGTCATGATCCAGACAGTAGTGCAATACACAGAAGCTCATGAAGAAACAGCTCTCCAGAGCATCATCAAGGCACACAGAAGGCAGCTGAGGGATTCTGCCACCCTGTTCTCAGGTAGCCGCCTAAGGATGCAAGGGTAGGGGTGGGGTGCACAGCTGCAGTTTCTGGAAGATGAAAGTGTTTTGGAGATGGTTGGTGGTGACAGTTACACAGATGTGAATGTACTTAATGCACTTAAAAATGGTTAAGACCGAAGAGATGACTCAGTAGGTAAGGGAGCTTGCTATATATGACTAGAGCTGGGGCACTGGAGGACAGTGGGTGCCCGAGTTCTATCTCTGGAACACACATAAAGATGGAAGGAGAAAACTGACACTACAAAGTTATCCTCTGATCTACGAGTGCAGCAGCGTTCAGATGAACTTGCTGTGGCATTTCTCACCTGCTCCCAGAGTCTGTCAGTGACTCCGTGCCACATCACCTCCAACTCCCAAGGGCAGCCAGTAGTCCAGAGCACAGGCAACACCTTTCCTGGTGTGAGTAGCAAGCTGACTACAGAGGCCCCTGAGAAGGGTTTGCATGAACACCAAAAGCGGGGCTGTTAGCCCACAACACTTCTCCAAGCCTGAGAGTCCAGAATTCCTGCCCCAGCTGTGCCCACAAACATACAGACTCCCCCAGCTCTTGGGGTTTCTAGCCAGCAGCTCCATAGATTGCCATCTCTCTTTCTTCTGAGATCTGGACTAAGGTAGCCATCAGTCTATCTGCAGAGAAGTTCCTGGAAGAACAACCACGTTCCTGCCCACTGAGGCTAAGGGGCTTTGCCACTAACATTTCCTCAAAGCAGAACTTGCTAGGAAGAGACTGCATAAAGTGACTTGTAGGCCAGGCTAAGGGTTTCTCTTTCCAGCAATCTTAGCAAGCAGGGAAGGAATGGAGCTAGCAGCCCCAGACAGGAGTCAGCCCAGCCAGATGCCACAGCAAGCCCTGGGGAGAATGTGCTGAGATGTTTCCTATTAGGGCAAGAAGCAGCAGATGAGAGGGCGGAGCATGAATACAGCACAATTTCCTTTAACATTTTCAGTCCTAGCAAGCCACTGGGATTCCAGTGATGCTAAAAAGGGCTGAGACACAGAGGCTGGTGGCTCTTATTTTTGTGTTGTTGTTGTTGTTGTTTTAAATGCTGCTTCTGCTGGGCAGTGGTGGCGCATGCCTTTAATCCCAGCACTTGGGAGGCAGAGGCAGGCGGATTTCTAAGTTCGAGAGTTCGAGGCTAGCCTGGTCTACAGAGTTCCAGAACAGCCAGGGCTACACAGAGAAACCCTGTCTCGAAAAACCAAACCAAAAAAAAAAAAAATTAAATGCTGCTTCCTTCTCTCCTCCACCCCCAAATGCCATGGCATGGGGAATCTGGTTCTTTGGCCAACACCAAAGGCTCTCTCATGTCTCCCTGGCCGGTGCTGTAGAAAGAAGGACTGGCGGGCTGCCAGTCCTCTCACCTTCTCTATTCAAACTCTTCAAGGTCACTCAGTCATACCATCCTGTTCTTCATCACCCAGTGATCAGCTAGAAACTGTCCAGCCTAGAGCCCCTGGGAAGTCTGGCAACCCATGATGGGAGCCTGGATGGCTGACCCAGCCTGCAAGGTCACCCTGATCCCGGACGCTATCTTGGCACTGTTCAGAACTGTCACTGGGTGGGAGGGATTGTCCACACCTGCTCTATTTGCTTGCCCCCTGTGCCTTACTCCCACAGACTGCTTGCTCACTCTACCTCTACTCTAGCTGACATCTCTACCCTCTGCGTGTCAGGAGCCCTGTCACATCACCAGCTCAGATGCAGCCTCAGGACATTCAGATGTCCCAGCTCCTCAGTAGATTTTAAAGGGCTCCAGGCCAAAAGATGCTACTGCAACTAGTTCCCAAAGAGAAACTTGTCCTTCCTGCCTGTGAGCTTCAGTGTCTCTGTCTATGAAGTGAGAGAGTCAGACCATATGCTCATTGGTCCCTTCGGCATGAGCGTTTGTGGTCATGGTCCTATCTTAGGTTCCCTGGTGTCCACTGAAGCTCAGCCCCCTAAGAATTTCCTTGTAGACCCTAGATATAGTTGAAAACCTTCTATACCTTAGACACTTAATAAGTGCATATCCAATTTGTGAAATAAATGAGTAGATTTGATGAGGTGGGGGTCAGACTGAAAATGTTTCCAAGAATCTCAAAGAGCTCTCTTCTCTTCCAGTTCAAATGACTTCTTGGAGGCCTTGGCCTTGGAAAACCTGTGCTGTGAATTCTCTTTGTGAAGAAAGGTAACTCGTGGACTTACTGAATGGTGCACTGACATGTTCTTATAGCAGTTGAAATTGTCATTACCTGTTTTCATCTGTCGTGTCTGTCTTGCTGCTCCTGTCTGTCTGTACACACCAGTGCAGGTGTACAAGAAGCATAGGCTTCTGGGACATGGAAAGAAGAGGGTAGAGACAGGGAATGGCTATGGGAGGTAGCCTGGTGCACATCTACAGTGTGACACAGAAAAAACTCTCAATTCCCATTAACCCTGGTCCCAGGATCTCTTTATACTGTGGGAGCAGCCGCCAAGCTGGACTTTTACCTGGACAGAGTTTATGCATTCCCATGAGCAGTGACAGCCTCAGTGACAGCCTTCATGCCACTACTTCAAATTATACTGTCATTACTCCAGGGGCTGGAGCTTCGTGCTTAATGTCATCACATACGATGAGAATTGCTGATGTTTTGAGAAGCCAACCTATTAGATACATTTTAAAATGTATTTTTAAACAAAGGTGGTGTTCTGAGAACGAGTCCACCTTAAAAGAACCTGATGGCACAAAATGGGGCTAAGAAACCGATTGTGGATTCCTAACTGCTCCCCCATCTTCAGGCTAACAGGCTCAAAGGCCCTTTGAATGAACACTGGGTCTCCAGGGCTGGGGAAGATGAAGCTGGAGGAGCAGGCTTATTGATGTTCACAGAGAGAACAAATCTCTTATGGGAGGGAGGGAGGGAGGGAGGGAGGGAAGCTCTTGGGTGAGCGATAAAAGGAAAGAAGGAGGGAGGGAAGGAGGGAGGGAGGGAGGGAGGGAGAGAGGGAGGGGAGGTCCTGTGTGGGGGAGGGACAGGAGAAAGGGAGGGAGAAATGGACAGACAGATGGACAGAAGGAGGGCAGAGTGTGGCCAGGCCCAGTACTCACCCTGATGCTTTAAACTCACTCCACAGCGTCTACATCTGTCTGTGGTCCTGAGTCCCCACCTGTTGAAGGAGTTGTGCTCAGGTCCTGGCTCCTGTTCAGTACTTTTTTTTTAATTTTACATGGTGCTTGTGGGCATCCAGCATTGTTGGGTGTTCTGACACTGCCGATGTGCTTTGGATGAGCCCTGTTGCTAAGAAACAAACCCCAGCTGCATCTTTAAACACTGCTCCAGAAAAGCACATTCCTCCTCACTCGACTCCACAGTCTTTTCTGGGGCCCTGTTGGTTTATGTGAACAGCTACTTGCCAAAGGCCACATTTCAACCCTCAAGGAAAATCCAACAAGTGCTCTATTTGCTCACTGGCACCACTTTCACGGCCTAGAGCAGTGGCTTGGAGTACAGAGGAAGACAGCGTAGCAACCACAGCCACCCAAAATGTCAAGCAGGGACTTGGGAAGAAGGATCTTCAAGGAGAAAGAGCAGTATGGGCCAGCCCAGCCTGCAGCTCTAGTGAAGCCAGGCTGGGGCAGACTCTGAAGGACCAGTGAGGCATGGCTCTGTCTGGCCAATGGCTTCTTGCATTTCTAAGATGGCAGACCTTACCACTCCTTGCCAAAGAGCTCCATGTTCAATTTGATTCAAACATTCACTTGTACCCTTGGTCCCCAGAAGGCTTGGATCTTCTGGATTGCTCATACCAGGCACAAGGGCTCCTATGTGGCTCCCCACGCACCTATGCAGTCCTGGAGACAGATACAGACAGGAGCCACAAAGTCAAGTTGCTGTCAGAAGCAATCACCTTCTGACAGAATGAGACTGCCTTTTCCCAAGCCCAAGTTTCAGGGTCACCTTCCACTGACACCTACCTGAAGTTTTTCCCACACTGTTCGGACCACAGTCCACCCATTCCTGATCAGTATCTTTGAAGGTGGGAGATTTGTCAGACTTCCCAGGGGATTCTGATGTGCCAGAGGTCAAAGGTCAGGAGTGTAAGATTACACATCATCTGTATCGCACCCAATGAACTAGGTATGTGTTTCAAGCCAGGCAGGGCACCAAGCTCAGAAAGAGACACAGGCAAAAAGAGGATCTCTCCTACAGTAGACAACTCCATGGTCTAGTGGTCCTATTAATTCAGACAGCATCAGGCCTGTGGAGTTGAAGTGACTTTACCACAGTGAAATTTCACGTAGAATAATCATATTTAATGTCCACTCTGTACAAAGTACTATTCTAGGACTACATATGTAATAACTCAAATAACTCTAGGAGGGTCCAAAGAAAGAGGTACTATTATCCCCATTTTGCAGATTAAGAAACTGATGCACATATAGAAACAGTATAAAGCCTACAACTATCAAACTTCTAGAAGATACACAAGACAAACTTTACAACCAGGCAGGAAAAACTGCTAAAGTAGAAAGACTTTACAAAGAAAAGAAATGCAAATAAGATAGGTCACTTGGCCAAGATCACACAGCTACCATGTGGTAGATTGCAAGCCAATGAGTGTTTTCTCAGCTAAAAAGAAAATACCCAGAAAATGATCATCAGGATTTGGAGAAGGACACACATAATTGTTTGCACGCGACCCAGCTCGGCGACCTGGGTTCCTGATGGAGGACCATCAGTATGCCTCCATTGGGGAGCCAGCTAAGGATGTTCCCTAGCAGACTCCTCTGTGTAGCAATTGGGTGGTTTTGTTTCTGTTTCTTGCTTCTCGGAGAATAAACCAGCTGGCTTTCTTCCACAAGGGCATTTCACACCTTAAACTGTCCACATCCATCCAGGATCCTTTCCACCACTCAGCCCAAACAGTGGTCCTCAGAGGGAACAACAGGCAGAAGGCCTGTGCAGGGCGATGCTGTCTCTCCTCACTCAGCAGGATCCTCTCTCTTCTGGCCACCCACCAGTCCCAGCCACACTGCCAGCTATGGGTGCTTTAAACATTTTCAATTAAATGTGTGTTGCAGGAAGAGGCTGGAGCTGCAAAGCAGGCGCTGCACCTGTTCCCACTTCCACCCTGGACTGGGTGGTGAGCCACACTCCTGCAGTTGCCCCTGCCAAATTACTCTGGGCTATTTTAGAACACACACAAAATGCCTGGGAAGTCCCCAAAGCAGCCCTGGCAGACCCTCAACAAGCCACTGCCAGCGTTGACAGTTGGACAGGTGGGTAAGCAAGAAAAGAAGCCACTTCTCCCTGAGCCTAGAATGTGACCCGCAGCCCAAAGCACCCCAGAAATAAGCCCTGTCCAGGTCTCATTCACTGTTACAGAAGCACAAAATCCTACCTAACACCTCTCATTCATCAGTTTTTGTTTTTAAAAAAACAAAACAAAACAGCAAATCGCACAACACCAGCAGCTACTAGCTGTCTGTGCCACCTGTACAGGGGAGAGTTGTGGTGGGCCTTTCCCACAGTATGAAGAGCAAGACCATGTGTCACAAGACTGGTATGATGCATCCTTCTAATATGTACAAACTTCCAAACGCACATTCGTCCTAAACACAGAGGAAACGAAAGCATACGTGCTCAGACCTGCACACATCAGGCACACACCCCACCTCATGTTTGGTTAGACACAATATCCTGCACTTCCTCTTCTGGGTGGTCCTCCTTGTGTTCCTGGCACTATAAAAAATAATAACAGTCAGCATGATGACTTTCTAGTAATTCATAATTCCTTATGAGTCATAGTTCTGAATGATTCAGACCCTTTGCCAATACCCAGGTGTAAGCAGTGCTGAGCCGAATTCTGACCAGCTCTGGAGAGCCCTGGTGAGGACTGTACTTCTCAGGCACTTTCAGTACCAATGGCGTTTCAAATTCTTTCTTCTTTGCCCCTCTACCCCTCCCCTCCACATCTTTGCATCGTTCGCACCTGTGGACGCAGTTCCTCTGTAAGTCAGCACTGAAGCCTAGCACTATTGATAAAAGATGTTGCCACTTATTGCCATCGATATAGCTCGTGTTCCTAAAGCAAAAGCCCCAGTTCTGGCAGCCCATCCCAGGATACCAATTAAAGACAAGAGCACTATATCAATCACAAAGAGGAGGAGATTTACCCATGTGGCTATACTGAGAAGAGAGACAAAGGGGTCCAGTGACCCAAAATCTACCTCTGGGATTTAAATACAGGAAGAGTTGGAGCAAGAGTCAGGAAGATGCATAATTAAACAGTCCTAGTCACAGTCTATGGTCCTTCCGTTATCCTTGAACAAGTCCTCCTGGGCAGTCCAAAGACACTCTTAAACGCTGGTTCTTGGGAGTGTTGCTGCCCTGGGATACAGCACCACCCTGTGAGAATACCCTGTTATGAGGTGGGGGCCTGTCCCAGAGGCTTTGGTCTTCCTGGAATTTTCCTGAGTTTAAGACATGACCTCTCTGAGCCTTTATCCCTGAAGAGCAATGAGACCAGTTAGGTAGCCAGGCATCACTGAATGATTACCGCGTCTACGATGGTAAACAGGAGTCTGAACCAAATAGCAGGAGACACAGCAGTCTTCCAAACAGCAGGGCCAGGCTTCCCCTCTGCCCTTACTGACTCTGTGGGTCCTTGTGAGGGATCAATGCTTTTTAGCACAAGCAACTGCAGAGCCTGTTTCACTGTTTCACTCATCTCTTCTGACAAACTTCGTTGTTGTTGTTGTTGTTGTTGTCGTTTTTATGAGACAGGGTTTCTCTGTGTAGTCCTGGCTGTCCTGGAACTCACTCTGTAGACCAGGCTAGCCTCAAACTCTCGAACTCAGAAATCTGCCTGCCTCTGCCTCCCAAGTGCTGGGATTAAAGGCATGCGCCACCACCGCTGGCCCCAAACTTCTTTTTCTTTAACCCTTGGCATTCCAGTGAGGAACTTGTGTCTTAATCAGTGCTTCTTGGTTTGTTTAAGAGCTCAGTTTTCTCTGTCTTCCTTTGCAAGTCCTTCCATCTTTAGGAGTGGGATGTACTCAGAGGAACTCTAGGCAAGCATGGTCAAAGTTGAAAAGAACCCCTCACTCCTTGGGTGGCTCCAGACTGTCTAGTCCCCAAAGGCTTTCTAAGACCTAGTAGTTTGGGGAGAGGCCTAGGGAATCGTGACCTGGACAGGTCATGTAGCCAACAAAAAGCCTTTCACCCTGTTTTTCTAGCCTTACTAGATCCAGAGCTGCAAGTGGTGTCTATGGAGACCTAAGACCCCAATGTGGCATGGATTCTTGGAATGTATTTGCAGCATTTGAGGGAAACAGTCATGGGGTGACTGCCAAATTTACCACCTACTCCCCCAACACTCCATATCAACCTCATCCCTCAATGTGCAAAACTCCCCACAAAAAATCATGTTTATGGAAATTCTATCACCATAGCAACAGTAAAGGTCTCACAAGTATTTTTAAAATAGCAAATTAACCAAAACCCACTTACAAAAAAAAAAAAAATCTAAAATCTGTTCCTCTATGGGCATTAACAAGTACATGGACTCAAACAAAACACACAGCATGTTTGATGGTGGAAAGTCAGTGGAAAGGGCTCTTGACTCTGGATTAACCTGGAGCAGAGGGACAGCTCCATACAGCTCAGTTCAGCTTTTCCAGTAAGAGGTTGGAATTTGGATTTATTCTGGAAAATGGCACCAAAGTCTTCTGGTGCAGAGGAATGTGGCTAAGAGACTCGAATTGCTGAGATACTCATTCCTTCCTTTCTATTTTCATATCACTGATATTATTACCTCCCCACTCTGCAAGACTATTCCATTTTTAACTCATAGGTTTTTAGCAGGTTGCATAAGCCTCCACCACTGTGATTTAGCCTGGTTGAATCTCTCTTATAAAACCTGTTCATCTCAGAAGTCTGCCCACAAATCATACGGGAAGGGGTAGGGGGTGGGGGCAGATTCATAAGAACCCAGTCTGAACCTCTTTGCTTTTTAAGTACGCAATTGATGTGGCTAGCAAAGGGGGGGGTGCTTTTAAATAAAAGATGCGTTAATTTTTGGTGTCTTTTCTAAGATTTAAAACGCAATAGGCGTGTTGTGATACCTCGGCTCATAACAAGGGAACCCTGCAAGCTAGAACAATGCAAACACCGGGAGGCTTTTTCCTTGAGTGCAGTGAGGAAACGCAAACCTTGAAACTCATGGTTTCATTCCACACTGGGTCTCCAGAAGGGGAACCAACCTATAGCTAGGCAAGCAAGCAAGCAAAATGGTGGGTCCTGAGAGTGGGCAGTACACTGGATGCAGTGAGTATCTGCCTCCCTCCACCTTATCTTCCATGAAGAGCAACAGTCTCAGCACCACCACAAGCAGATGCTGCACCTTCCAGAATGAGGGCTCCAGGATTGATACTCCCAAGAAGATCAAGCTGAAGCCTGAATCCTGTTGCTGGAGATGTTCAAGGCTGGAGCAGGTAGCACAGAGCTCCCAGAGCCAAGCAGCCAGGATCCAGACTGTTCAGAGAGGAGCTCAGGGGGAACTCCTGGGGAGTCCTATCTGCACCTTCTAAAGTGGCCATCCTTCCCAGAGTCAGTCTCTCTTCCCAGCCCACCTGGGATCATGGCATCTCCTGAGCACCAAGAGCCATCTGGAAGCTGGACACCCACGCTTTTCAGACAGCAGGAGGCTCAGGCTCCAGAGCTGGCTGTTTCCACAGCTTCCAGGAGGAAGAAATTGGAAACCAATTCCTTCATGAAAAGCAGAGGGAGGGGGACAAGGTGCAGTGTGAGCCAGGGCTGGCAGCCCAGGGTTCCATGGTCCAGTTGCGGCATGTGAGATGCAAACCCTAAATTGGAGGAGCTTAGGGCAGAAAATAAAAGCTTACATACCTAGACCTGAAGGGGTGGCCAGAAGGCTGGGGTAGAGAATGGAGCTGTAGACTACAAGCCACAGCCATAGCCAGCCAGCCAGCCAAAGGAAATAAAGACAGCCTGTGTTGGTTTGAATAGGAATTCCCCCGTAGACTCTGTGTGTAAATGCTTGACTTATAGGGAGTGGCACTATCAGGAGGTGTGGTCTTGTTGGAGGAAGTGTGCCACTGTAGAGGTGGGCCTAGAGGTCTTAGAAGCTCAAGGTTAGCCATTGTGTCTCAGTCTCATTCTGTGGCCTTTGGATGGAGGTGCAGAGCTCTCAGCTCCTCTAGCACCATGCCTGCCTGCATACTGCCACGTTCCCACCATAATAATGGATGGAAACTCTGAAACTGGAAGCCAGCCCCAGCTAAGTGTTCTCTTTATAAGTTGCTTTGGTCATGGTGCCTCTTTACAGCAGTAGAAACATTAAGACAAAGCCCAAACCCCACCCTCTCTCCTCTTCTCCTTTACCTTGCCAGAATCTTCCTTGGAAGAAATGGAGCCAAGAGGTATGATGCAGGCCCCAGAGGACAAACTTCAGGTTCAGAGCAAGCAGGAAATAAGAGGGTAAGGAGATAAGGAGACAGAGAAGGCAGTGGATGCCCATTCCCTGGTCTTCTCCACACCTCCGTGAGGGTAGAACTTCTCATGCATTCAGAACCGGAAAGCATAAGAAAGGTCAAGGAGTGGACCTGAGCTCCCATAAGACGGCACGAAGCGAGATAGCCCTGGACTGGAATTTATCTCCTTAACTATCTCATCACAAACAAGAAAGCAGGACTAATAACTGCCCCTACTTCAAATGGATAAAAAGTAGGGCCAGGCAGGCACAGTGGGCACCCAAGAGTATACTTATTGCAGAGTTGGAACAGGAAGCTGGAAATCCAGGCTTTGGCCCAAAGGCATCACGTCAGCAGGAATAGCTGGAATTCTATTTGGGGCTCTGCCCTGGGTCACATGCTGGAAGAGACACACAGAAGTTTCAAAAAGACCAGACTAACCCACCTGATATATCAGAATACCCCAAGTCAGAGCAGGAGCAGACGGGGTAACTTGGAAGAGTGAATTCCTGGTTTGTACACATACTGGCTTCTCACTCTCACGATCACTTCCCTTCACAGTTGGTGGCAGGCCTCAGAGGGCCCATAAAAACTGAAATGAGAAACCAGAAACAACCCATGGGAGTAGAACCATTCACCTCTGTCTTTCCTGAGTTGTCCTCCCCAGAGGACGTCCATCCTGACCCAGGGTAGACTTGGCTCTTGGGCCTCAGCAGAACCCACCACAGAGTTCCAAAACATCCTGATGCATGAGCCACAGAAAAAAATAGTACACAGTGCTGAGTCAACCATAGGCCTAAGCAAGTCAGTATCAATACGTGACAAGCCCACGATGCTGCTCTGTCTTCTTAGCCTCCAGTCCAAGTCAGTCCCAAAGCTCTAAAGCCCCTTAGGACCTATCAGCCTCAGTCTAACCGTGGGCAGCAAAGCCAGGACCGCACAGGCCTCTGGCCAGACCAAACCTCTGAGCTCAGGGCATGAGGCCACCAACCTTTCTGTAGAAGAATCCAGAAGCCTAGCAGTTTGGCCCTAAGATGGTCATGTTTACTTTTTCTTTTCTGAGTCAGCCAGAGGGTGATTCCTGGACTCATTCCTTTGGGTGTTCAACCCAAGTTACCCCTGCAAGCAGCCAAGGCCAAGGCTCACGATGCCTGAGCTTGGGCTGACACAGGCAATGACTAATGGTTTGAGCTGGTTTCTCTGAGACCCATGAATGATTTCTGGACTCCAAATGAGACAGAGAATAGCCAAGAAAAGAAAGTCATCCTGATGGTGGTGAGCTACTGACCGCTGGTCCTGTTCTGACCAAAGCATCAGATTCTTGATTGTTCCCAAAGGATCTGTCAGGCCACCAAGTGGAATCTGGCCTTGTGCACTGCCTTTGCATGATGGGAAACTTGCCAGAGTGACAAGTCTGATGGGTAGAGGGACACCTCAGACTCCCAAACAGTGGCAACTCTGAATGTCATGTACCTATAGAATTTTAATGGTAGGCACCCCAGGGGAATCTCCTTTGGGGACCTTGACAAATGCCACCTGTGTCATGCCACAAGGATTCTAAGAAAGAAGGTGTGACTAAGCAGGGACAGTATTTGAGATTTAGGTACAATTTCTCTGGCTGTACTTAGACTTTAGCTATGTAACTTTTTAAACTTCTTTGTTTTAAAATATGTTCAAACTGTCAAGGATTTTCCAAATCTGGAAAACTACCAATAACTGACTGTCTACTCTGTCAGATTACCAACACCTAACATTTCTCTGTATTTACCTGGCCTTTCTCTCTTCTTTGTCCTCTTCCTTCCTTCCTTCCTTCCTTCCTTCCTTCCTTTTTTCCTTCTTTCCTTTTTTCTTCCTTCCTTCCTTCCTTCCTTCTTCCCTCCCTCTCTCCCTCCCCCTTCCTTCCTTCCTTCCTTCCTTCCTTCCTCCTTCCCTCCCTCTCTCCCTCCCTTTTCCTTCCTTCCTTCTTTCCTTTATTCCTTCCTGCCTCCCTCTCTCCCCCTTCCTTCCTTCCTTCCTTCCTTCCTTCCTTCCTTCCTTCCTTTTTTTCTTCCCCCTCCCTCCCTCCCCCTTCCTTCCTTCCTTCCTTCCTTCCTTCCTTTCTTCCTTCCTCCCTCCCTCTCTCCCTCTTCCTTCCTTCCTTCCCTCCTTCTTTCCTTTCTTCTCCTCCCTCCCTCCCTCCCTCCCTCCCTCCTTCCCTTCCTTCCTTCCTTCATTTCTTTCTTGCTTGCTTGTGGTAGGGGACGTCTGGAGAACTGAGGATGAACTTGAACCCCTGACCCTGCTGCCTCTGCCTTCTGAGTGCTTGCATTTCAGGCATATGCCCAGCACAATGTTTTTGGGTGCTAAGGATCAAAGCCAGGTACTGGAGCTAGCTCAGCAAGTGTTCTATCAACTAAGGTGTATTTCCAGCCTCCCCCTTTTTTAACTATTTGTCAATAGGTTGCTGACTTCATGGTCCTGTATGCCTGCATACATTGGTATATGTTTCCAGAGAACATGGACACTCTTTTAAATATTTATAGCACAATTACAGAACTTAGGATGATTAATATTAATAGATTTTTCTACCAAGTCTACAGCCCATGGCCCTATTTTGTCAGTTTTCTCAGGGTCCATACTGGTATCTTTTTCTTCTCCAGCACAAGATCTAGTCCAAGGCCACTCTTGCATAGCACTGTGTAGATCAGGCTAGCTACAGCATAGGATCTAGTCCAAAACTTGCCTATGACTGTGTAGATCAGGCTAGCCTCAAACTTGCAGCAATCTTCCTGTGTCTGCCTCCCAAGAGCTGGGATTACACGTGTCTGCCACCTCATTTGGCTTATTGTCACATCTTTAAAATTTTAGTACTTTGATGATGATTTTCATGATTCAGTTTGAGTTTGATGTTTTCTCATGAAGCTGGTGTTCACATCAGGAGGTATGGGTACCTCCTGTACCTTACTTGGTGACATTAACCTTTAAGTGGCTTTAGTTATCTTTCATATACTATAAAACTGATCTGTTATTAATTGAGCCGCTTTTAGCGTACTCGCAGGGTTGGGCAAGCATTGCCACTCTCCTTTTCAAGATCCTGGGGATGCTCCATTGTCTCACACACATTAGTGTCCAGTCCCCACTTCCCACAAACTCAACACCACTTCCACCGTCTGTCTCCCAGTCTTGATTGTTTGTCCACTCTTCACTACCATAACCAACTACCTGAGAAAATGAACCTAAAGGAGGGAAGGTTTGTTTTGGCTCATGGTTTCAGGGCCTCCTGCCCATGGTTGTTTGGCTCTGTCTGATGCTCTTAGGCCTATGGCAGATGAGACACCACCTGTAGTAATGAGGTAGATAAAGTTGCTTACCCCTTGGCAGCCAGGAAGCAAAAAGTCAGGAAGTGGTTGGGAGCCAAACATCTCCTTCAAGGGCATGCCCCTATGATGTAACTTCCTACCACTAAATCCCACCTCTTAAAGGTTCCATCACCTCCAAAACCTATCACAGGCTGGAGATTAAGCTCCTGACCTCTGAGGGACACTTATTTCAAACTATAGCAGGCCTCCCCCACCCATCATAGTAAGAATGTAAATGTATCTCAGACATCCACTGGGAGAGCAGCAAGTGTCACAGGAGGTAGAAGATCAGTAGAGCACATATCAATGACGTGGTTTCACAGGAGAGGGTCAAGATGGTCACAAAAGAACCAGCATTTGAGGCAGAGAGTGACTGGAGTGGATTGACTGACCCATTCAAAGAAAGAGGAGCTGACCTTGCCGGAACGGTGACGTCACTATCTGAGGAGGTTGCTTGAGATGCACTTGGGGGCTGGCTAGACAGTGAGGCAGAGCAGAACAGATGGGGCTAACTAGACTTTGAAGTCCAGTGTGGATCATGAACTTAGTTCAGAGAGTGATGAGGAGTCACTGAGCGTCAGAGTGGAAGATGTAATGATCAGCGTTGAGACATGGACAGACATGTGCTTAACCTGCTACACGGAAATTCTACTACTGTTTCTCCTCCCTCCCCAGCCTGGCCTCATAGTGTCTCTCACTCTGCCTGATGGCACCCATCTGACCAGGGCCAAGGGCAGGGTCAGAGAGAGTTGTGTTCAGTGTGTGTCAGTGGTACTGTGTCATCCTATCCCTATTGAGAAAGGGCCCCACTTGGAAACATGCTTCTTTTTTTAGAAGAAGAAGAAGGAGGAGGAGGAGGAGGAGGAGGAGGAGGAGGAGGAGGAGGAGGAGAAGGAGAAGGAGAAGGAGAAGGAGAAGGAGAAGAAGAAGAAGAAGAAGAAGAAGAAGAAGAAGAAGAAGAAGAAGAAGAAGAAGAAAGAAGAAGAAGAAGCCAACAACCTTCCAGAAAATGGCCCTTAGCCTCTAAGCTGTGGTGCTAAGGTAGCTTCGCTCTCTGACCTGGGCACTCACATCCATGTCTGGTTCTGAGACAGCAAGGCACAAGACCTTTGCACATTGCTTTGATGCAAGGGCACCTGGATGAAGAGCTTGTTGGCACAGGAAGCTTCCAACTTTTTGACAAGAGATTTGTGTGGCATTGTGTCCTAATGTATATAAGCGTTTATGCTGACACGCTAAGTATAGTAACGACAACTGAGTGTAGTGAATTGACGTATGAAAATGAGACCAGAAGGTGCCGGCAGCTCCAGCTTAGCCATCCTCTGTTGGTCCAATGGCTGTGTGGTTGTTCATAGTGCTTATACTCAAGCGTTTCCTTAATTTAACACATATCTAGTGACCCTCCAGGAACCAGGCAGGAAAATCATCGGGCTGGGGTGCTGGGTGGGGAAGTGGGGATGAGCACCTTTTCTCAACTGTAAAAGGAACAGGTTAGAAGGCCCTCCAGTTCCCTTGTCTTAGAAAAGTTGGACTGTTTTATCTGCGCCAGTTTCTCCACAGATAAACATCCTCCACTCAAACCAAATTCCTCTTTGCTTCAAGGTCAAACTTCTCAGTCAACTAAATTAATGAAGTGCTCAGCTCAAGAGAGGAGCCTGGCCATGACCTCCACCCATTCCTGTTTGTTTAAGGACCACCCTGATCATGGCCCACACTCATTCATGTTCAAGGACCACCCTGGTCTTGTGTCTTCTTAGCCTTTTCAAGAAAAGTTGCTTCTCTGTGCTCTTTCATAAAAACAAATATATAATCAGTCCTATGTTCAGCCTCTAATGGGGAAAATATTGTCCCTATCCCATTTGAGAAAAAAAACTCCATCTAGCCTGTAACAGTAAACTTCAGTTCTCATAAGGTTAATCAAAAGCACACCTAACCTCAACTGATAGCTCCAAGACACGAAGACACTCCACACAGGCCTAAAAGACGCATGAGTAAGAAGCTTTAAACATATACAGGAACTTCCAATTTATAGCAAAACAACCATAGGCAAAGCTTCAGAGGTGTGTGTGTGTGTGTGTGTGTGTGTGTGTGTGTGTGTGTACACATCTGTGCCCCCCTCATTCACCACTTTACTGTCTCCATGGCCTTTTGACAAATTGTAAAGTTAGCCTCAGGACACATTTTCTGGATATGAAAGTGTCACAAAGATACATGACTTCTTCTTTGTGTGTTGAACTAAATCCTGGAGTCTCTTGGCTCTTCCTTTTGCCCTGCCATATTGGATGTGGCCTGTCTGGTCAGGTACTACTATAGTTTGCACCTTGGTCTAAAGGGCCAAGTGTCAAAAGTGTGGTGATCACCGTGAAACCATTAGCCTAGTCAATATGAACCTTTAGCCTAGTTAGAGGATCTTACATCATGGGACATGCCCTTGGAGGGACAATGAGCCCCCCCCACAGTGTTTCTCTCAGGTGAGAGCTTGACTCCACCATGTGTTCCTGCTGTGAGTGCGCTGCCTCACAGCAAAGCACGCACCGACAACTCCAAGACTGTAAGCCAAAGTAAACCTTTTATCATCTCAGGTACTCTACTAAAATGGCAGGAAGCTGACTAGCACAAACGCCCAGAAGGAATTCCCAGATCTTGGCTCCCTGAGATTCATGGGAAGAAGATGCTGAGTGGGAACAATTGCTAGTTAAATGCTGTGCCCAGATCTGGTGTCAGTCTGAGAAGGCTCCCTGAGTGGCACAGAGAACAAAGCTGATGCTCTGTTGATACACATGAATGGATCATGGTATTTCTAACCATTGAGCATCTTCCTTCCTTCCTTCCTTCCTTCTTTCCTTCCCTCCTTCCTTCCTTCCTTCCTTCCTTCCCTCCTTCCTTCCCTCCTTCCTTCCCTCCTTCCTTCTTTTCTCTTCTTTCTTGTTAACAAAGCATGATGATCTGTGAGGAGGCCAGGCAGGAACAGAGGCTCAGAGAGGCTAAGTGAGCTGCTCACAGGTCCCTGCCACCCAGGAACCACATGAGGGACCATACTCAGGTCTGAAGCCTCTGGTTCAAATCCTGTCCATGATGCTTTGTGGCAGTGTGAGTCAGACAGAGAACAGGAAGTATCCTGACCAGGACACACCCCGTTGTTCTACTGAGCTTGTTGCTTCCTCCTCTTCCTTCTTTTTCTTTCCTTCCTTCTTTCTTTTTTTTAATTATTCTTATTTTGATTTGAGATGGCTCTCACTGTGCAGCCCAGGCTGACCTCAGTTTTGTTATCCTCCTGTCTCTGCATCCCAAGTGCTGGGATCACAGGCACAGGCAACCATACCAGGCTCTCTACTGATCATTTTCCAGGTCTCCAAGTTTCCCAAGAAAAGCATCCTCTCACTGCAGCTGACTATATCAGTTAGGATGCAGCCTGCCCTCAGGAGAACCCACACCCCATTCTGATCTATTGGCCTTCCCTCTTGGGGAGACAACTAGCCTCTGAGTGCTGGCATCCATCTACTGTGCCTTTGGATCCTAGCTCTGAAGAGCAAAGCTGTCACACAGTAGGTGCATGGCACAGGTCCGTCAAAAGGCAGTCGCAAATTAGCTCCTTTGCTTGGCAGGTTGCCTACTCGTCACTGAAATGCCCCTGGCAGTACCTACTCTTGGCTACAGTTAGTTTCCAAGTCATATCTCAGAAGGAAACATGAGCACGGCTTACACAAGCACTTGAAATTCTGCAGGTGTAGAACACATGCTGGATTTTGTCAGGTTTTAAAAACTTATTACACACCAAAAGAAACACTAAAGTCTCACTGATAATTTAGTGTTGGCTATATATTGAAATGATAATACCAAATATATACATATGTTGAAATATATTATTAAGATATATCTCTTTTTTTAACCTTTTGTACTTTAGGTACTAGAAATTGTTAAAGTTCTATAAAATTCTTATAATGTGCCACTGAAAGTTCTGACTTAGGGTTGTACAAATTCTAACAAGACTTGAGATTTTACTGAGTGCTGTGGAAGCTACCTTGGGGAGGGGGATTAGTTTGGTTTAATTGTGTGTGTGTGTGTGTGTGTGTGTGTGTTTGCTTGTTTGTTTTGAGAGTTTGAAAACAAGAGTGAAATTGTCTAATTTAGTCACATTTTTAAAAACTTGATCTAGCTGAAATGTTGAGAACAAACTTCAAGAGACACCAGTAAAGGGCGTACCATGAAGGCAAGAAGACCATTTAAGAAGCCATCAAATGCTGGAGAGATGGCTCGATGGTTAAAAGCACTGGTTCAATCCCAGCATCTACCTAGTGGTCCAAAACCATCTGTAACTCCAGTCACGGGTGATCAACGCTCCCTTCTGGCATCTACAGGCACTGCATGCCAGGTACACAGACACACAAACACTCCCGCAGGCAAGAAACCCATACACATAAAATGAAGGAAATATTTTTTAAAGAAGCTATCAAAGATAAGCTCTGTAGCTCAGGAAGCCTACCTGGACCACAGGCCAGAGAGATGGTTTAATAGGTAAGAATGCTTGCTGTGAGAATGAGAACCTGAATTTGGACCCCAGAACTCATGGAAAAGCCAAGAGCACGGAGGCAGTACCCAGAAGCTTCTTTAACCCAGGGCTCCTATAGGCAAATGAGAGGTAGAGAAAGGAGAATTTCAGAAGCTCACTGTCCACTTCATCTGGTGTGTGTAGCAGAAAAAAACAACAGAGACCTCGTTTAAAAGTAGAAGGTGTGGACTGATGCCTGGGTGATTCTCTAATGCCCACATGCATGCTGTACACACTGTACATACACACACACACACATGTACATTCACACACACATATATGACATTCTCACATAATACACACATATGTGCACACACACACACAGAGACTATACATACACAAAGTACCCCTACATAATCTACACACGTATGTGTACGCATACACACACTGTTCACACACAGACACACACACAAACACACACTGCTATCACAGTAGTTTGGTTTAGGCCGGGGGTGGTAAGAAGTTGTCATGTATAGAGTTTGAAAGCAAACAGCAGCACCTCCCAGGTACAGGTAAGAGGGAGCATGGGACAAGGATGAGCCCTGGTTCCAGCCTGGGACATTCACTGGGCAGAAGGAAGGGATGAGAAAGGTAGGTTTAGGGGAAGAGCAGGCACTGGCTTCTGCAAAGGCCAAGTCTGAGATGCCTTGTGGTTTGGGAGGGAAGTGCTGGTTTGGATATGAGACTCTCAAGTTTGAGGCAGGGGTTGATCTTGGGCTCTGAGCTTGGAAGTCATCATCATGTAGCTGTGATTCAAAGCCAAGACAGAAAGTGTGGGCAGAAGAGAGAAGATCAAAGTCAAGATGGAGGCCCTAGAGAACTCCCACGTCTAGAGGTTGCAGAGAGGAACAAAGGGAATGAAGGAACCATGGGGAAAGGAACATGAAGCCAAATGAAGAAAACATTTCAAGGAGCAGGCAATAAGCACCGAGTCCAAGGCCAATCAGTCCAGGAAGGAGGAGCACAGGAGTGGCCCCTGGATTCAGCAACCTGGAGAAGAGTGAGTTTGACGAGAGCCAGCAAGGTGGGTAACAGAGGCAAAAACCTTAGAAAGGGGAAAAACATACCAAGACCACAAATCCAGACAGCTACACCTTCAGAGAGTTTCCTACACAAGAGAGTACAGAACTATAAAGCAGCCCAAGGCAGACTATAATCAAGTGTCTGTCTTTGAAGGATGAGACACAATTTCTGCATGTATACATGCTGCTGGGTTGAACCAGAAGACAGGGAATAAATGATGATGCCAATTCTTCATCTTCCCAATCTCCAGGGAGCATGTGTACTGCTCTTCCTGATTTATTACTTACAGACGCCATTTATTGGCTTTCTGTTGTGAAACACAACAATCAGCTTGGCGAGTCTCCCTTTATTCTTGTTCTGACTTCATCCCAGCATCCCACCATTGCTCTGTTGTCCTAACATGCTACGAGTGCAGTTTACCTACTGGTCATCCTAGTACCTGCTATTTGTGGGAGCGTGAAAGGATAGCTTGATTCCTGGTTGAACACAGGCCTTGAACCCTGGACCCTAATGGGACAAGAGCAGGTGTTCAGCCACGCCCCCAGACCTCAGGCTCCTGACACCCCATTGATCTGCACAGTTCAGTCACATAGGGCAACACCCATACCAGCCCTTCCACAGGTAGAGGGCATGACTATAGGTCTCAGGACCTTGAGAGATTTCCATATTAATGAGATACCTAAAGGCCAGAGGGTATAGCCAATTAAGTATTCTTTTCCAGACCCTCCTCCTTACAAACGGTATTTAACCAAAGGCCCACCCTGGGGGTGTGGGGGTGCATCTAGATCCATCTACCATCTGCCATGAAAATAAACCTTTTTGGAACCATGGACTTTCTCTTGTCTTTGAGGCCTGCCACAGAGAACCGTGGAGGGGCCCTCCGAGTATTGAGCCCGTGAGTCCTCCCCTGGAGGACTTCTCTGTGTTCCAGCCACGGGGACCGCCAATTCAACCAAGCTAGGCAACTTTGCCAAGCAAACACAGTAACAAAGAGTCTCTTCCCCACAGGGCGCCACGCCAGTTCAGCCTGTGAGTAACCAGTCTCAACTCTTCCACAGCTACCAGTGGTGCCTGGTTGTCCAAGAGTCTGAGACCAGTTGATCCCTGCAAGTCTTCTTGTCCAAGGGTCCCCATTCAAGTGTCCTGTGCCCCCATAGAACTTCAGACTGAGTGAGAACTCCCCTCACCTGGGAGTGAGCCCTGCAGCATCTGCCAGGCATGCACGAGTGAACTCAAAAATCGCACCTGCTTCTGCTTCTTCCTAGAGCCACGCCTCCCTGAGCCGACCAGTGGCAGACCCCAGGGAACCACAAATGCCCAACAGGATCTCGAATCCATGCCCACGAGCACAGGCAAGCTAATCATCCCACACCTATCAACTATAAAAAGCATAGCTTCACTCCCCACCATGTGTGATGACGTCATTAAGACCTCTGCCCTATCTGATACCTGCCAGTCAACTTTGGTGCATGATCCAGTACAGTAATAATAAAAATTAGCAACACTTTAGTCCCACCTTAATTCTCACAAGGTGTGCCCTACTTCCAATGCTGGGACTCAGGCTCTGCCGCTGAGGACACAACCTCAGTGCCTCTTACAGGATCTGTTCAGAACAGATCATTGCTTCTACTCATATGCAGTTGGACAAAACAGACCACGAGCCAAGCCCAGTGTCAGTGGGCAGAGGTGGAGGTGGTCTCCTCCACCAGAGGCGGACAAGCCATATGGCACCGGGCAAGACTGTGCAGCTTTCTTTCATGATAAAGAATTGGGAATTATGGTTTAGACCCCTGAGCCTTCTACGTCTCTTTTGTCCAGCTTCTCTAGGCTGTTTTTCACTTCTTATTATAAAGGTGGGAAGTCTTTATATGTTCCTCTGTGGGTAGTTTACGTGGTCTGGAGAGTGTTGCTGATTTTAGAAGGTGAACCCCACAAGGCAGTATTTACATCATTATAACCAAGCAAAGACTCCTACTCTAGTTCCAAAGAGCTCATATCCTGTAGCACTGCACCAAGGTTGCTATCACATAGGCTCAAACGATCCCATCACACAGCCCATGGCTTACACTACTCACAAGTGGACCATACTTTAGACAATCCCATGTTTAGCCCTGTCACTCATGACACTGGGCTTGGTTTGTTCTCATGAAGTTTCTGACTGCCTGTCTTTTTTCTCATTGATGGAGAAACATGCCTTATATGACACATCCCCTGATAACAGCCTCAAAAGTCTTTCCCAGCCATTGTTGGAAATCTTCCTCCTCTTCTTTCTATAGTCAGAGGACTTCTGATCTAGCTGAGCAGGCATCTCCATGCTTGGATCTCAATGCTTCTGCGTGGCCTTTGTATTTACTACAGTTACCAACTGTCTTTTCCCTTTTTTTTTTCTCTTTATTTCCTCCTCTCTTCCTATTTTATAGAGAGTCTTATTTGCTAATGTGGCTCAGCCTTAAATCTGGAATTCTCCTGTACCATTCCCCTGAGTGAAGGGATTGCAGGTATAAACCACAGCACTAAGCCAACTAATTACCTTCCGTTTCTCTGTTTGCAGTATTTTTTTCCCATTCGAATCTTAATTTTTTGTGGTTTCCCAGTAATAGTCTCTACTGTGTGGAATGTTGTGGTTTTGTGTCACCCTCAGAGACCTCTTTAATGGGGCCCTTTACCCCTCCTATTCTAATGAATACTGGCTGTCTTCCAGGCTGCTGAATAATTTCATCTCTTGATTGCTTTTGCTGGCTGGCTAAGTAGTGCTACCACCCAGATGGATGGGGTCCTTCTGCCCTACCCCAGGTAGAAACTGTAAGTAAGCAAGAAGTTCTTCACCTGTGTCCACAGGTAGTTTTTGTTGCCACCCTCCTGTGCCCTGCCCCCCACTCAGAGTTTAGCAGCAGGCAGCCACAGATCGCATCTTCCCATTAGAATTTTCATCCAGGCTTCCAGTACCAGGATCCTTAGCCCTATAAGGGTTGCAGCCTCTGTGCAGACCTAGGGATTCAGAAGTCAGCCTGGAGGGTCTTACAGCTTTGTTGTTGTTTAGACCCAGGAAGTTGGGGCTACTTAGCCCTAACATCACCAACGTCAGAGCTCTCCACTTGGATGTCCGCAAGACCTTTGTCCCTAAAGACTTTACGGCTCTCAAGCCAGGCAGTGGCAACTCAGCGCAGGAAGGCAGAGGCAGGGGTATCTCTGAGTTCAAGGCCAGCCTGGTCTACAGAGTAAGTTCCAGGACAGCCAGGGCTACAGAGAGAAACCCTGTCTCAAAAAAACTAAAATAAAGGAAAGAAAAAAAAAAGACTTTACAGTGCTCTGAAACTTCTGCCACCTGCAGTTTCTCTCCTCCAACTTGTGTAATATTGATCCTTCTTTAGTCTTGGCTTGCTGCCTTCCCTTGCCTTCTCTCTGCCTTGGCCACCTTCTTCTGATGCCCTAGCCAGGTGCCCTCAAATCCTTCAGCTCTTTCTTGGATGTCAAGCAGGCAGTTTCCTTATCATTAAAACCAATTGTGATCTTAAATTTTTGCCAGTGCTTGACACTAGCCCAATGCCAAGAAAGAGATGGGTCTCCCTCCTGTCTCTGTAAAGTTCATTATTCCCGAGACCCACTAAGGTCTTCTTCCATATACTCTCTTACTCTGCTGAAGAAGCATCTTCAAGGAACTCCCTTAAGAGATCCGAGTAGGAGATAAACTCCCTTGCTTCTCAAAACATCAGGCCTATTTCACTTATGTATTATATAAAGGTGCTGGACCAGGTGTCCTCTAACGCCTACTCAGGAAGTGTAATGTCAGGGCCTGTTCATTCATAGCGTCTGAGTTCAAAGAGAAAATGTTAAGTAGGTGCTGTTGCTCTCAAGGGATTTGCAGTTTCTTTAGATGAATGCATATAAGTTCTCAAACTTGTAGCAGAAAATCATCAGTATAGAAAACATTGCAAGATGGGGGCTGATTGGTCATCGATTTGAGCCTTGGGCTAAAGGAGAGAACTGGAAACTGAGCCTACCTGAGGCGTTCCTGCTGGAAGGAAGACCTCTGTAGTGTCTGAGTATAAGCAGTGAGTTAGAGAGGGATAGATGTTTATGTGACAGTCAGTGGATTAATGACCAACATTAGGTCTGATGGCGTAGTTAATAGTCACAAGGCTTCCCTGTCACCTGCTCTGTCTCTATGAGGCATCAGCACTCATATCTCACCAAATTACAACAGGTAATAACTTTGAAATATGATAATATAATAATGATGCTTACTGGCCGGGCAGTGGTGGCACACGCCTTTAACTTGGGAGGCAGAGGCAGGCGGATTTCTGAGTTCAAGAGTTCGAGGCTAGCCTGGACTACAGAGTGAGTTCTAGGACAGCCAGGGCTACACAGAGAAACCCTGTCTCAAAAAAACCAAAAAAAAAAATAATAATAATAATGATGCTTACTTATGTGTCATCAACGGACAAGTTTTCAGACCATTTCAGGACACACAATTAACTTTCATTGTATCTAGTAACATATGGGTGTGCTTATGTATGTGACTTCCACATATATATTCTTGAAACATGAGGGACCTGGCAATCACCTTTATCAGCAGTTTATCTCACCATCCCATCACCATCACCAATAACCAAATAAGTTTTCACTGGGACAATGGGAAAGTGATTATAAACCATGTCTCCTTCCAGTGTGTGCGTGCCCCAAGCAGGGAGCGTCATTCTTACGGCAAGATCTTATTCTCTAAGGAACACCATGCACTGGCTGGTTGTGTGTCAGCTTGGCACAAGCTGGAGTTATCACAGAGAAAGAAGCCTCCCTTAAGGAAATGCCTCCATGAGATCCAGCTGTAAGGCATTTCCTCAATTAGTGATCAAGGGTGGGAGGGCCCATTGTGGGTGGTGCCATCCCTGGGCTGATAGTCTTGGGTTCTATAAGAAAGCAAGCTGAGCAAACCGGGGAAACAATCCTGTAAGCAGCACCTGTCTATGGCCTCTGCATCAGCTCCTGTCTCCAAGTTCCTGCCCTGTGTGAGTTCCAGTCCTGACTTCTTTGGTGATGAACAGCAATGTGGAAGGAAACCCTTTCCTCCCCAACTTGCTTCTTGGTCATGATGTTTTGTGGAGGAATAAAAACCCTGACTAAGACCCACCGCATGGATGGAGAGAAGCCTGGAGGGTTTAAAGGATGTGGCCTCTCCAAGGCAGTCTCACAGACTGATGGTCCAGAGACATCAGCAACATGGAGTGGTGGGTAGTTTTTATTCAGCCAATGCCAGCTTCCCTCTTTGTTGCAAAAAATAAAAGAAGAGAGAAAAAGAAATTGAAAAAAAGAAAAAGGAAAGAACTTGTAAGAAAGGGAATTTCCAGCAGAGAGAAAGGGTCTTTGGTTGGAGCAGTCTCTTAAGAGTGGATGCTATGGGGCGGGGGGATGCAGGGAGCCACGGGACGAATTTTCCTACGACCTCTCTAAGTATCCTCTAACAACCCCACCCCACCCTAGGAAGAATTAACTACTGCTAAAACTCTCTGTCCCTGCTTCCCTCCTAACACTTAGCAAATTTAGTTTATATTAATTCTCCTGCACAGGCGCTGGTCTTGGTTGCTTAATTTATCCGCACATCCTCAGTGCCTGACATATGATGATGCCTGCTTTGGCCCAATGAATGGGTAGATGGATTAGAAGAAGCAGCATTTCATCAAAGAGTAGAAGAAGCAGTCTGAATATTCAATGGCTCTCTAGCTTAGAGTAAGCCAGGATGAGCAGATACAGACCTGAGCCAAGGGGAGGACTTCCAGGAGCTGAAGCCATCTAAACCACTCCCTAGCCAGGGCAGTAGAGGTAGCAAGAAAAAAGTACTTTCAAGGTCTGTGGTCTGTAGAAGACACCACTGCAGGTACAGAGGGAAGCAGAAAGACGGGGAGCATTCAGAAGCAGAGGTGCCAGTGTGCCAGCCACCCCACCCAGAAATGAGGCAAACTAGGCAAGCAGAATGTGATGGTATACAATTCCAGACTAACAGATGAGAAGCCCAACCTGCCAAGGGCCTGAGACCCCCATTCCTTATGGGTAGGTGTCAAGGCCTGCACACCCACGAAAGTATGCAGCAGCAACCAAGGTAAGTATGAAAAATACCTGGGCTAAAAACCATACTTTTCCACATTTCTCATTTCTGTATTTCTCGGGCAGTTTTTTTCTAAGTTTCTTAGAAAGACATGTGTGTGTGTGTGTGTGTGTGTGTGTGTGTGTGTGTGTGTGTGTTCATGTGTGGACTTCATAGGTAAAGAATCCCACAGGATTCTGATCTACAAATGGAACTGTGAAGGAGGGAAAGCTAGATCTGTGGGGTAAAGTTTTAGAGACAAGCAGAGCGGTGGCAGCAGGCTTAGGGTAGAAAGGTGTCTGCAGTCTTCACACTGAGGACATGCACTGGTGCATCCTGAGCAGGTGGCCCTGGCTACCTCCTCGGGCTAGTTTCCCACAAGCCCACTTCCCTCTCCAGCAACACCCCAGTGCACCCCTTCCCACCTGATTCTTTGTTTCTCAAAGCCTATGTTAGGGTGTTGTTATTTCAACACATAATTCTAACAGCATACACCATGCCTTGTGGTCTTGGTATCCTCAGGGAGACAGACAGGTGGTCTCTCTTTACTCCCGTAGGTGGACATTGCTGACACATGCAAATTAACACCAGCTTTCCTCCCTGCAGTAGCTTAGGGTTGGCCTGATGACTTGAACTGTGTGGCAGGCTGCTAGAAGCATCACTCAGGGGAGAAGCCCAATTAAAGGCTCTGATTTTTCTACTCAGATGGGACTCCTAGCCACAGCATCCCTCCTGGACTAAGAGTCCAGGCAAAACCAACAGGTCTGGTTTGAGTGGGTGTGGTCTTCAAATTCACCACAGATGAGGTCCCTGTTGAGCCTGCTAGGAGCGAGGCCGTGAGAAAGGCCAGAGTAAAACGAAAGGCCACTTCTAGCTGACCTCTGCTTTTGGGAACTTTGCAACCATGCGCAGGCACCTAGCTAGCTGGCAGCGGCAGGCTCTCTGAAGATTGCATGGGATGTCTGCTTCTGCAGCCCTGAACGCTGCCGAGGAAGACGCCTCCTTGGTGTGCAGGGTCCACCCGTGGCAGGAGATCAAGTTGGAAGTGGGGGAGGGGCGTGAAGGGAGAGATGAGAGGCTGGAGAGAGGCGATCAAGACAGCTCCCATTCCCTAACTCTATTCATTCTTTGGCACTATTTTGGGACAGCAGTGACACTGGGGTGTGTCCAGGCAGCCAGAGCCTAATGCAGACTTATGGGGCGCAGTCTTCGCTTTCTTAACGGCCCACTTCTCATGCAGTCCAAATCCACATACATGCAAACTGAATAATAAAATCATTCCCTTCCGTCGGTGTACTGGGGAATCTCGGGCAAGAAATTCGGACATTAGGAAAAAGAGACTCTGGCTAAAGAACTGTCACCTCCACAGGCTCTGTCTGCACTGTGTGAAAGTGTGACCTGATGCAGTGTCTCCTGAAACTGTGTGTCTCCCTTCCCCCAGCTCTCAGACTCCCTGGAGCCTGGTCAACCCCATCACAGCCATGAGTTCTTCCTGCTTGGCCTCCTCTCCTCCCGGAGTAATGGGATCACAGAAAGACGCGCTTGATGGGGAAGGGCCAAGATTCCACTGTCCTGGACGGTAGCCTAGCCTGGAACCAGTGAACCGTCGGGTCCCTGCTTGGAGCTCTAAGATTCTCTGTTAAGTTTATAGCTCTTCTCTGCCTGGCCATCTTGCTTGTGGGTTGGAGACCCCCAGAGTGGTACCTCTCATCTAGGATGCCCACTCCACAGGCTTCAGCCACCTGCTAGAGATCAACCGTGGGAGCACAACCTGAAGCTGGTGGGCACATCCACGGGTCTCGGTCAGTGCCTACCTCTGCCCCACCTACTCTCCATCAGGCCGCCCAGGTCGCAGGGACCGCAGGGGTTAAAGGAGTCACAAGGGTCGCCCTCCCCACACACACACTTCTTACCCAATCCCGGCACGAAAGTGTTGAGGAAGAGACAGATGACAGCCACCGGGAAGGGCATGTAGGGGATGGCGGCGCGCAGGGGCCCCTTCTTCTCGCGAACCTGCACGACCACCCCGCTGGACGACGATGCCCCCCGGGGATCTGCCGCTGCCACAGCCGCCGCCGCTGCCGCCGTCTCAGCGTCTTTGTGCAAAGGCTCCATGGCTGGACACGCTCTCCAGGAACCCGGCAGCCGCCCAGGGCACCAGGGCAGACGACGGCCGGCTGCGGGCTCCCGGCTGCGCGCTATGCGCCTTTCTCAGGAGGCCAGTGCACTCCCGGTGCTGCGAGGCTGGCGGAGAAGCCAGCCCTCCCGCGCTCCACGCCCCCACTCCGGGCGGAGGGCGGGAGGGGCAGCGTGACACTCTGTGACAGCGCTTCCTCGCCCCTCCCCTCCGGGCCCCTTCCCCGCCCCCTCCACACCTCTCTGCAAAGCCCTTGGTTCACTAGCAATGGAGACCCCAGTGAGGGAAGAAAGCGCAATGAGAGCACAAGGATGCTGGTGGTCCAGATACCTGGAGGGATGGACGCGCCTCACCCTCCTAGCACAGGTGAATTGAGAACCTCACTCAAGGTCCTCAAGAGCTGGGCGTGCACTAGGCTGATCAGTTGGAAACGCCTCAAGGTTGAGTCTATCTTCTGGAGTGTGCATTTAACTCTGGAGTGTGCTAGGGAGGTGGGGGCTAGGGACGTGTGGAGCCTGAAACCTAGAAACACTCTGGGTTTCAAGTCACGGAGAAAAAGCAATGTGTTTCAAGTCACAGATGTTGATAGGACTGGAAGCGAGAAATGTAGCTTACAGCTTTATAAACCCATGCATATCTGCAAGAGACGTTCCCTTAACGCACGCGCGCATACACACACACACACACACACACACACACTGTCTCAGGTATAAGTCCACACACATAGAAACGAAAAATGGAAAGGAATGCTCCTGCTTGAGTGAACAGGTAGTGGGAACCATGCCCTGACCAGTTCTGTGGGACATTTGGGCCAATTAACTACCTGGTGAAGATGCGGTGCGCCCACAGCGCCCCCTGGTGTTGACGATGCACCAGTAGGAATAAGCGAATGGGCTTGGCAAGAGTCCAAGCCAACAGCCTAATTCGGTCTTCTCAATAAGACCCTTCATCTATTCCTTGAATAAGTAAACCGATGAAAATAACCTCCTCTAGCTGGGCACGGTACTTCATGGCTGCAATCCCACCCTTGAGAGGTGGAGGTAGGAGGCTCTCTTCCTATCAAGTTCAAGGCCAGCCTGAGCAAGACTACACTTCTAAATAGAAAAATATTTTAAGTCTACAAGGTAAACTGCAAGATTGTAGTCATTACAATGATAGTACCACAGAGCCACAGAGCCAGTGACAAATATGGTGGCTGGGATATGCTGAAAGTGTTGAAGATGTTGGGACTGGGACCTTCCCATGCAGCCAACTGTAGGGGAGTCATCAGTCACTAAGGCCTCTCCCAGGTCGAGATTTAACGACCAAAGGAAACTACTTGTAGGTGTGTTTTATTTTAAACACAGGATCTTCTGTTGGGCAGCATCCCAAACTCTTAACCACATTTAATGCTTGCCTTAACTGTACGAAGCATCCATGATAATGTGAGCAGGTGATTCCTATTCAAAATCCATGTGCGTAAACGTCATTGCATCTAAAGATCCAGAAACTCACCTCCATTCTATGAATACCCCTTCTCAGAAGACCTGGATCTCTTTTTGGGTCCCTCTATCATTATTAGTCCCTGAGGAAAACAAACCAGAGAGGAAAATAGATTTCTATTTCCCCAGTTTCCTTTGGCTGTCTTTGTCACACCCAGGCAGAGCCGTTGTGGGTGCTAACGCATGGGGGTCTATGATAGCAGGGGGAATCCAGACCTGCAGTAAAGCTGGGCCTGGAGCTGCTAAAGTGGGCAGGAAGCAAGCTAGTTCTGGAGGGCAGAGGAGTTGGGACTTTATTCTATTATCTGGAGATCACCGATGTTTTAAGTGGGCATAAGGCATCATGAGTGGTCCATTTATTCCTATGTTGCAACAAATGACCCTGAAATTGATCAGTTTGACATGACTGTTTTTTGAATGATCATACTCTACCACGAGAACATAAGAGAGGCAGCTCTTCCCGCCTTCGTTGTGTGCAGATCTGTAGCTGGAAACTCAAATGGCTGGTAGCTCGAACTTCAGGGACCACAAAATTCTAGAACTATTCTCAGGTCAGTGGCGTCAGTGCAAGAGCTTGAAAGCCAGATACCCAGGGGTGGTCCTTCACGCCACCTCCACTGTCCACATGACCTGGAAGTTTTACAATAAAATGTGACTGCTGGGTTCTAAGACAGAACTTGCTGAGAGGAGCTGTCCTGAGAATAGAGACTGTAGAACCAAAAGAAGTACGACCCCAACTTCTCCAAAAGTTACACAGTATCCTTCTGCATCACCATGTCAGGCATTCAACTAACAACCAACCCAGACTTAAATACAGAGCAGCCCTCTTCTTAACAGAAGAATGAGGACCCAGGCTTTAAAACCAACAGCATGATTACATCATGATTACATCAGCTGGGAAGACCTCTTAGCCTAGTAAAGAGGACGGCTGGAGAGGATCAGGTCATATGGCCACAAGGACTGAGGTAGATAAGAAGGACTCTTCCTGACCTATAAGCATGGAGAATGGGAGAAAGGGTTCCCAGATGCTAATCGGACAGAATCAGCAGACAGAACGGAGCTGCTGTAGACAGAACGGAGCTGCTGTAGACAGAACGAGCTGCTGTAGACAGAATGAGCTGCTGTGTTTGAGCGCACATTGCTCCCTTTTCCTTTTGCTGTGATCAACTGCCTGACAAAAAGCAACTCTGGGCGGAGGTCATGGTTTGACTTATAGCTTAAGAAAAGACAACCTGCTATTCATCATGGCAGAGGAAAGGCATGGCAGGGGGACTCATGAAGCAGCTTGTTGCCCGTGTAGCTCCCGAGAGTTGCTGGTAAATGATTTCCCCAAGGCTTTCTCCTTAGGCCCACGCAGCCCCACTGGCTCGTTTCACTCTGCACAGCCCTCTTTCCCACTCTCCTTGGAGTCTCTCCTTGCCACACCCTGACCCATTTTTTTCTCCAGCTTTTAGCTTCTGCTCCTTTTCTATAACATATAACAAGCCAGCCTCACTCAGCCAATTACTTGCTGGCCCACCTAGCTCTTAATAATTCTATTAAGCTGTAATCAATCCTCAAGCATCCTTAAGACCAACTCTCTTGATGAAACCTGGTGGTGATTAAGTCTGAGGGTCTCTGTAATTAACACTGAAAACCTGAACAATAAGTCAATTTGGTTGGCAGCAGGAGAAAACAGTTCGTCTAGCCAGGCCCTGACCATGTACCTGTCTGCCATTTTTCTCCTACGTCCCAAAGGCTGAGGATGAAGATCCCAGTAGCTTCTGAGGAAGCAGTCTTTGAGATGGACAAGGAGCCTGCAGAATTCTAACTCCATCACTGGTGAGAACGTTCATCTTGCAGATCTTGCCTAACCAATTTCTCTCTATGCACTCCCTAGATCTCTTCCCTACCGTATGTACACAACTAGGGCAGGACTTTCTGGGAGACACCAGTCTCTGAACTGGCCTGGAAATCCCCTGGGATGTGGGGCCATTTCTGACAATAACAGAAGTGGTCTGCAGGCTTCAGCGACCTGACCAGACGGGGCATTGTGGAGAGGGGTTGCTAGGAAGCACAGATGGTGAGTATACCCCTGAAACTGAAGGTCAGGCTCCCCTCCCACCCCCACTTCACCAAAGTAGCAAGTAGAGATGGACCAAGGACACTTGACAGACACCAGCCATCCTTCTCCCTCTCACCTGAGCATCCTTAAGATTAAGCCTGGCTTCTGTAGTTGTACCATCTGGAGTCCCAACTCCCCAACCCGTGGCTGACAGAAGCTGGTACATCCCAGGCATCATCAGTGTGGACTTAATTCGCTCACTCATCCAAGTCCCAACCAGTACACCCCTGACACCCCACAATGCACTGATGTCTTCTCAGAAGTAGGAATCCCAGAACTGATGACTCCCTCCAAAGTGAGGACAACTGGGAAAATGGAGGCAGGGTAGGGACAGTAGGAAGTGACAATAAAGATAGGGAGTGCTTGCCTTTGACCTTGAAGGTCATTGTTTCCACACTTGCCTTTGACTTTGAGGGTCATCTTTTCCACACCTCAAGAGTGGTGTGTTGGTTGGTTTTCTATCACAGTAGCAAACACCTGAGGCACTAAGTTTGTAAACAGATTTATTTTGGCGCATGGTTTCAGAGGGTCCAGTCCATGATCCACTGGCTCTGACCTCAAGGTGGGAGCATGTGATGCGGCATACTGGCTAAAGAGAACAAAGAGGGTGGAATCCCACAGTCCTCTTTGAGAACATAACCCCCAATAGCCTAAGTGTCTTCCTCTTAAAGGTGCCACTACTGCCCCATAGTACCAAGCTAACCAGGGGCAAGCCTTTGGCACATGGCATTTAGGGAAGACTCTGAATCCAGTACAGTGGGTCACATGCAACCATACAACAGTGGCACAAGCAATATCCTATCAAACAAAGCCACAAAGCACTGTGGCTGCAGTTCAGCAGAGCGCTGGCTTAGCATACATAAAGCCTAGGATTTGGTCCCAGTACCACATAAACCCATCACGATAACACATACTCATCATCCCAGCACTTGGAAGGTTGAGGGAAGAGGATTAGGAGTTCAAGACTATCCTCTCTGATGTAGAACATTCAAGGCCTGCCTGGGATACCTGAGATCCTGACTGAAAAAAAAATGAAAAATAAGAAAAGAAAGCAACAAAAACATCTGAGACAACAGGTGCTGGGCGGCACCCACAAGCCATCAAGGGTGGCTTAGCAGAGACTAGTGTATTAGTGGGCTGCATTCAAGTCTGTCCCTGCAGCCCATCTGGGAGGCTGAGTCCTTCAGCCCCTAACCAGCATCCCTGACCAGCAGCTTGAGCTACCCAGCACAGTCCTTCTCCTGCCTCACGAGGCTGCACACTGGCCCCAGCTGCTCTGGCACGGGTTGCGTGGTCCCCTGCTTCCTGTGATGACACATGGGGACACGAAGCTCTGTTTTTCTGGCAGGCACCACAGACTGGTCTCTCTCAGCATCTAGTTCCTGGCGTAGGTTGATTTGTTTCTCTCTTAACCACCCTGCACATATGTCAGTACCTCTGTGGCTTGGCGAGGTGGGGGAGGGGTGCTGCTATGCAGCAAAGGGAGCCAGAATGCTCAGGGGCAGCTCTTTCTGCCCTGTTCCCAGAACCCTTAACACTTCTCAGGACAATTGGGACATTCTTGGGAGCCCTAGCCATGACTATGTCCTGAACTTGTAGAAAGCACATGAGACCTGACACTGAGGACAGAATAGACTCGGTCTGCAGAAGGATCGATCAAAAACCCAGGCTCGGTGCTGACATTCCAGGAAGGACCCACCTCCTGCCACTCACCAGAGTTAAATAAAACCTTGGGCCCAAACTTCGACTCTCAGAGATTTAGTGTGTATATTTGCAATATGGGGCAATAGTAGTACATGCTCCCTAAGGGATACTGGAGAGCATCATAGAAGCTAAACACTGTGCTGGTCCCGAGGAAATGCTCAGCTAATGGGCCTACTACCGTAACTATCTTTACTCACCCTTTAAAGAGGAGGTAGGACAACGCTCTTAGTACCAAACGTCTGCAAGACAGTGTCATGAGTGTGTTGGTAATGTCTGGACAATCACCCTCTGAGGTGCCAGGAGGTAGAGGGTCATCCTAAGACTCTGCAAGGGATGCTCTCACGGGATGCATCTAGAGGTTCTAAACAGAGTGACTCAGAGTGGCCTTTCAAACGCCCAAACACACCACTATTTGATCAACTAATGATGACTATCTTTGTCAACTCAGTCACTTCTTCAGGATAAGGCCCTGATGGTACTAACACACTGTTTCCTTGACCAACAGCTAGGAGGAAACTATGGAGAAGTATGATGAAAAACTGTGTCTTGGGTCACTACAGGGACAATGGATTAGGGGGTAACAAAAGGTCAGAGATAGGCTTAGGACATAAGTGCCTGGATTCTTCACAACAGATAGGGACGCCTCAGGCCTCCCACACCCTAACATTCACATCCTGTGTCACCCTGCTCTGAGCTGGTCACCCTGCTCTGAGCTGGTCAGGTAGCTATAACTTGTATAAAATGCAAAGGAGGTATCACTGAGGTCCCAAATAAACTCATTTGAGTCTATCTCGAGAAGATTGTCCTGGAAGGGCCTGTCAATCAGATAGCTATCCTCGGTGAGAAGCTGGGACCTCCTGAAGCAGAGACTCTCTGAGGGAGCTGGTGACCTCAGAGCTAGGCAAAGCCTCCAGTCAAAGCAGCAAAAGCAAGGTGGTCCAGCTGCTTAGATATGAGCTCAGTCACACCTGGAGGGACCTTGGAAGTGGCCTCTTCCAAACGAGGAATGCAGTGGCACCTAACCCTTAGTGGCAACCCAGGAGACACTAGGAGGAATTGAATAAGGAAGAAACTAAGAGCGTCTCAGACAACCAAGTTCAGGCTCTGGGCCTACAAAACCAGCCTTAGGACAATCTGTGCCATTTCCAATGGCTAAATCTATGACAATAAGAACTGTTGTGGGGTATCCTGGAACACAGTAGGGCTACAGAAGACAGGTGTGGACCTTAGTTTGTGACACCTCACTGGGAGGTGCTACTCCTATGGACTAGCATTAGCCCTGACCACTGCCCATTCTGTCATCACCAGGGTGGAAAGGGCTGGCTCTGTTGTCTTCTGGAACCAATTGCCTGAACCTGAGACCAGGCAGAGTTTCTCCTGAATCCCACTGCCAAGTCCCCAAGGATCAGTAAGTAGGGATCTAGAGCAGAGAGACCATACATACATATCTGCTCATACAGATGGGGACTGGTGTGGTCAGATCTCCCAGAGGACTCGTACCTTCACTCCTAAGGAAAGGCCACCCCAGCACTGGTCTGTAGGCATCTCACCATCTTTACCTATGGAAGCCAGGGCTTCACATACACTAAGCTCTAACCCAGCCATGCCCCAGCCTCTTACTACCTCAGATAGACCAGTGCCACGCTCACTCTGGGCAAAAGCGCCACACTCCCCAAGATCATACCAAACCAAAGTGCAGACTGTTCATGTGCCAAGGTGACTTGGGACCCGCCCCACCTGCCCCTACTTACCTCAGCTGCCATCACTAAATACCAAAGCATATGGAGCTGTCTAAACCCTGGGTACTTGTATGCAGCAGTAGGTATGGGGACTGGCAGTATTTTTCCTGTGGAATCTCTAGGTAGGTCCTAAGTCATTGGTATTTAGCCCTAGGATCCTCTCTTAAAACAACAGCATACTCAAAAAAAACTTGTGTCATCAAAACTCATGTCATCTCAAGAACACAAGAGTGGAGCTCTGACGGGCCGGATCCCTCAGGGAGGAAGCAGGGAGTTAGCCTTATCTCTGTCTCCTATCTAATGACAGGCGATTGAGAGACTCAGTGGGGCCTACCTGTTTTGTTTTTTGTTTGGTTGTTTGGTTGGTTGGGTTTTTTCCCCAAATTTGGACATTTCTATTCAAGGCCAAAGAGGTCTTTCTGATTGCTTTTTCTGCAAGACAGGAAGTCCCACCTTCTCATCTTTATGTAGCTGTCAATCAATAAGAGCACAGGGCTGGCTCTCAACCCAAAGAAGCTAACCAAAGCCTTAAATCCTCCTCTCTGAATATTTCCTACCCAGAAGACTACAGTCCCTATGCCCAGGCCTTGGCACGTGGCCTAACATGTGGACTTTCTATCTGTGAGACAAGTACTCTTGGCCTGCCAGGGAGGCTTTAAACAGATTTAGAACTGAAAGGTAGCTTGTCCATTATTTAGTCCAGCTCCCTCTGCACTCGAGAATCCTCTGCACCCCCAAGAGGTGGTCCTTAAAACAAAGAAAAAGACAATCTTTTCAAAGAGTCAAATGCTCTTTTCATATTTCATTTTATTTCTTGAGACAGAGTCTTGCCATGGAACAGCCCAAGGAGATCTTGAACTCACAATCCTCCTGTCTCAACTTCCTGAGTGTTAGGATTGCCACCGTGCCTGCAAAGTGGTAGTCTTTGAAGACTTAGTATGATGGGACGCTCACTACCTTATAAAGCAGATGTTCCACTTTTGGGCAGCTCCCTATTGCCCTAACCTTCTAGCTCTGCCTCTGGATTTAAAGACTAGGAAGCCATGCCAGGAAGGTCCATTCCGCCCTTGCTGGGCTCTGAAGTGGAGAGTGCTGTATATGTGGTTAAACTGGTGGCTCACAGGACCGTATATTTTGGTATCCATGACCATCTCCTGGACTCTTAGGTAGGTCCTGTGACTTATCACCAACAGAATACTAGTAAGCAGTTTTGTTTTGTTTTGTTTTGTTTGTTTTGTTTTTTGCTTTTTGTTTTTTATTTTTGGAGTGGCTTCTTGAGTTTTGTTTGGGCTTGAGGTTTTGTTGCTGTTAAGATAGCATTTAATTGTGTGTCTTTAACTGGTCTGAAACTTGCTATGTAGACCAAGCAGGCTTCAAGCTCTGTTCTGTCTGCCTCTGCCTCCTGACTACTAGAATTAAAGGTGTATGACACCATGCCCAGCCCAATCATTAGGTTTTAGATACACTTGCAAATTAGGGTTTGCCCACTTAGAAACCTCTATAGTGTTCCTAGTGTTCTGTTGCTACCCCAAAGGATCTTTGCATAGACCCCTGAATGATTTAAGACAATAAGAAAAGAGGCCCTGAAAAGTATGGGTTGGCTATTCCAACCTCTGATGAGCTCCCTGCTGAAGGCAGCAACTCGCATGCCTTAAATATGCTCACTGAGCAGAAGACCTGCCCTCTGACCCCAGCCCGATCACAGAACTACCATAATTATACCTACTAACTATAAATAATAAATCATTCTTTCAAGTCACTACAGGTTGGGATGGGGTCGACAACAGGCAACCTAAAACTGCTCATAAAATTTTTGTAGGAGCAGCTTTCTGTGATAACACAGGCATGATATTTTTTATCCTTTGCATAGAGCCTAGAGCAGCTGGCTCAGTGGGGATCCCTGCCACTCAGAACATACCAGTGATGGTGGGTGAAGCAAGGCAGAAAGCTCTGGCTCGGTGACAAAAAGGCCAGCTTTGCCTTCAGCATCAGTAGAAGATGCTTCTGATCTTTGATACAGATTTATTCTTCTTTATTTTGTTACCTGCCAGCAGCCTCTTGTGTATATACCCAGTGGATGGAGCCCTAGGAACCACCTCAAAACTGTCCCAAAACTCAATGAAATCTCTAAGGTGCTACTGAGCCCAGTCTACCCTGTCAGAGAGAAGCAGAACTTGTGGGAACTTGAAGAATCTCCTGGCTTCTCTGAGGTACTGTTGCCCAGGTGGTGTGGTCTTTGGGTAGCCTTATTTCTGACCAGCTACGCTTGGAATAGAGATTTCCCCCTGAGAAGTCAAGTTTGTGACTGCCCATGAGGGGCTGCCACCACAGCCGCTGCAGAGGTCTAGTAGTTCTTCCCAGAATGCCCTGGGAACATGAGCCCCAACCCTGACCTTGCCTTCCTCAACGTTGGCCTTCGTTTGAGGGGAGACTTCAACTCCATCCTAGGTGGATGCTGCCCAGTGAGGTGGAAACGTGGGGGTTCTTTGGAGAGTCAGTTGGGTTGGAAGGTGTTTTGCTGGAGTAAACACGTGAAGGAGTGTTTTTCTGAAGCAGAGACAGGAGAGGATGTTCTGCTGAAGCAAGTATGTGAAAGGATGCAATGATGGATTCTTCGCATTGTTCTGCCTGAGTTTGAGCTGCGTTTATCTGAGGCTGATTGGATGCACATGCTGAGGTAAGGCCTGTGCTGAGACAAGGCCAGTGCTGACACAAGGCACATGGAAGACACTTGATGTTTGGAGGACTCGGCGGAGTGACAGAGACAGAACTTGGCTTGCTGGTACAGCTAGCTGTGCAACACTTGTGAATCTCCAATCTTTGCTGATCTTCACTTCCCTGAGAAAGGGACAGCCAAGGACTTCTCTTGGTGTTCCTCCTGGTCCCTCCTAGTGACTCGTGCCAAGGCTGAAGTCCTGCTATGTCATGCCACTGCTGTTGCTAACCTGACCATACCGAACTGGACTGCTGGTGTATCTGTGAAGTGTTTGTGAGTGGATTGAGCTGCCGCTGTTGACCTCTGAACTGAACTACTGATTTCCAGACAACACTGACAGGAGTTGCTCCAAAGAACCTTTCTAAACAGGTGCACTTCTCCCACATCCTTTCTTTTCCACTACCTCTGGTGGATTACAGGGTAGTTAAAGCGTTTAAGAACCATCACTAAAAATAGGATTAGAAAAATTAAAGTTACAGCCCAACACAGCGTACTCCAAAAGAATTGAGTTCATGCTTGAAGAGTAAGCCAGATAGATCCCTCCCACTTACCCGCTCCTCCCTCCCACTTACCCACTCCTCCCTCCCACTTACCCACTCTTCCCTCCCACTTACCCACCCCTCCCTCCCACTTACCCACCCCTCCCTCCATTTACCCACCCCTCCCTCCATTTACCCACTCCTCCCTCCATTTACCCACTCCTCCCTCCCACTTACTCCTCCCCCCCACTTACCCACTCCTCTCTCCCACTTACCCACTCTTCCCCATCAGAGATGCTGGCGGAGGGGGGTAGCCCCTTAGTACCTCTGCTAGACCCTCTCCCACCCGCTGTGAGAGAAGAGATGACCCTGGAAACATGCAGCCTGGAGTCACACCAGACTCTGAGGAGACAACAAGAGAGGACTAGGGTCAGTCAGATCCAAAGATGTCAGGAGCTAGGGCAAAGTGTGTCACACCACTAACTGATGGTGTGACAATGTGAGCCTCCAAAGGGTAATAGAGACAGGTCAAATGTATTAAATTCGGGAGTCTGTGATGACTAAAGCAGCTCCCTGGGCTCCACCGAGGATACTAACAAACTAATTCATTGTTTTGACAACTAGCATATAAAAGAGAAAATTAAGCAAGCAACAAAACCAGAAAGAAACCGCTTTGGTCAAGAGTAAAAACAAACAGCGTACCCCAAACGAGTTCAGCCTGGACAGAGTCCAAAGTATGGAAAGAAAAGCAGAGTTCTCTGCTGATGCTCTGTGGGGCAGGGCTCGGGGTGTGCCCTCACCCTGAGCACCATGCGGGGAGGGGATAGGGGAATGGAAGGGGGTGAAGGTAGGAGTAGTCCAAGGATCAGGTCTTCCTGGTAAAATGTTGAGCTACAAAAAACAAGCAGAAAATCCCATCCCGCCGGGCGGTGGTGGCGCACGCCTTTAATCCCAGCACTCGGGAGGCAGAGGCAGGCGGATTTCTGAGTTCGAGGCCAGCCTGGTCTACAGAGTGAGTTCCAGGACAGCCCGGGCTATACAGAGAAACCCTGTCTCGAAAAACCAAAAAAAAAAAAAAAAAAAAAAATCCCATCCCAGTGATTTGGGAAGGGATAGCAGGCCAGAGTGCTCCAGAAAGCCTTTGAGGAGTGGGTGAGGAAAACAGGAAGGTAGGCACAGGCATGAAGGCACTGAGCTGCTGCTACCTGGACTCTGCAAAGCTCCAGGGGAGCCTGAAAGATGACAGCTGGGGCCACTACTGAGAATGGAAGGACCTGCCAGAGCAGGAAAGCTGAGGCTGAGGCCCCAGGCTCCATCTCCAGGAGAGGGAAACTAGGAGGAGGGTGCCGAGAAAGGAGGCTCTGAACCTGACCTTCTGTTCGTTTTTAAGGGTGAACACTCCTAATCCAAAATTTCCAAATACTTCAAAATCTAAAACATTTTCAACAACATCATGACACCACATGTGGAAAATTCCATGCCTGACTTCACATGACGGGCTGGTCAAAAATGCTGCACTAGAAATATTGTACAAAATGTGTGTGTGTGTGTGCGTGTGCGTGTGTGTGTGTGTGTAAGGTATAAGGTGAATAGGCTAAACACTCATTGCCCCTGGCCCAGAGGACAGGGCCCTTCACCTCTCCAGTAGTTTCCAACCAAGTTGGTTTTCCAGGGCAGCCTCCTAATTACCTTGCAAAGCAGTGATTCCTTCCTTCCCTCAAGTTCAAACTTCCCAAACAGAGAACACCAAATAGCATGGTCTGCTGCTTTTAGCCCTGAGCTGGTGCCTGGGACAGCTTGACCCACCCTCCCAGCTGGAGTGGGAGGGATGTGCAGCGCTCTGTCCCCCTGATGATGGCAGGGAGCATGGAGAGCGAGTCTCATATGCGAGATGTGGGGTGCGTTGGACCTGGCTGTGAGAGACAGGCTGCCCTCACCTAGGCTTTGGCCATGGTCACCATGGAAACCTTACTGTAAAGGACCAAATGGCCTCAGATTTTTCCTTTCATCTTTTAGAATGAGTTTTGAAATGGAGACAGTGGCTGCTGGGTTCTATTTCAGTGATAGTCAGGCAACACATGGGGGCTGTGCTGGAGTACCACTGGCTCACCCAAACACATGCTTGGTCTGACATCTCTCTGAGCAGCCGTTCACCCCTGGTTGGCCACATGCCCTATTGATGGACTCTGACCTGGTCTGAATGCCTCCACAAGAGTGTTGAACAGTGGAAGAGAAAGGCACTCAGTGAGGCACCAGAGACGCAGAGAGAATCTGACTCAAGAAAGCTACTAACGAGTCAGGGAAATACATGAATTGTGATGGTGAACCCCTATAGGTGGGTTCAATTTCCCTGGTTTCAGTCACCAGTGGTTACTCATGTCTGAAACTACTAAATGAAAAGGCCCATAAATAAACAATTCATAAATTTTAAATTGTGCACTATCCTGAGTAGCATATGAGATCTTGTCCCATCCTACTTTGTCCCGCTCAAGACACAAGCCGTTCTTTTGTCCAACATATCCAGGCTGTGCATGCTACCCACCCACAGTCACTCAGTAGCCATCTTGGTTACAAGTCAGCATGGTATCACAGGACTTAAGTTCAAAGAGTTTCCATTTTACTTAATAATGATCCCAAATTATAATCTTTTATTACAATAGATTGTTATAGGTGTTTAGCTAATTATTAATTGTGAAGATTTTACTGTAGTTAATTTATATATTAAACTTCTTTGGCCAGGCAGTGGTGGCACATGCCTTTAATCCCAGCACTTGGGAGGCAGAGGCAGGCGGATTTCTGAGTTCGAGGCCAGCCTGGTCTACAGAGTGAGTTCCAGGACAGCCAGGGCTACACAGAGAAACCCTATCTCTAAAATACAAACAAACAAACAAAAAACCCTCTTCATAGGTATATATGTGGGGGTGGGGGTGGAGGAATTACACAGCACACAGAGTTTAGTATCTGAGGTTTCAGGGGGTTGGAGCATCCCAGCGGAACAGCTACTGTCCCCATGTGAGTTGATATAGGGGTGAGAGAGTGGTAAAGGTTTGATGACAGTGGTAAAGCTTTAGCTGTTTATGAAAGGGATGCAGAGAAGCAACCAAAGTGCCACTGGATGACCCTGGAAGCTGTCCTGCAGGACTGTCTCCAGACACTGGGACTTCTTTCCAGTAGGGCTCAGCTAGGAAAGCATTAGTGAAGCTTGTGGTCAGACAAAAAAGCATTGAAGACCCCCCACTCCGAGGAGACTCTCACTCAAGTCTCGGGATGACACACGACCACCCAAAAACTCGAAAGGCACCGAATCTGGATGCAATCAGCAGAGGTTTAATCGGGATATAAACAGCTAGCTGCTGGTCAATTCGTCTGCTCATGCAGGAGCTGAATTGACAGAGACAGCTGGTCCGAGAAGGGTTTTTAAAGGGGAAAACCACAAACCAGGGTGGGGAGGGGGCAAGGGGGTTGCTAAGGAGACATTGTGGAAAATTCCAGAGGAACCCAACCTACATGAGTCAGGGTCATGTGAAAAACACGCTGTATACCTATTCTTCTCAAAAATGTGGTCCTGCCCTGTCATTGCGGCCTTGCCCTAAAAATTGTGGTAACCAGCTTCCTGGTTCCACCTAGCTGACTTGCATTCTTTTCTTCTCTTTTTGTGGTTAGCCAGTTCCTGTAACTAGCCTGTCCACATTCTTAGCTTGCTCCAGAGAGAATTTTCCATGCCCTTTAAAAAAAAAAACCTAAGGAAGAATCTATAGATCATTTTATAAAATGATCTTCATAATTTTTCACTCTACAGCATTACAGAAGATTCTAGAAGAGAAGCAGAGCTGAGAACAAAGGCAGGTTCAGGGCATGCTGGGAATGTTGGACTCTAAGATCCAAAACCAGGCGACGTGCTCCCACAGAAACTCACGGACAGGACTCGCTGCAATCAACATAAGGTTTGGTTTAATGAAACTAGTGCACTAGGACTCTCTCAAATGCAG
>NW_021620862.1:6173756-6194785 GCF_004785775.1 Grammomys surdaster
GTGTCTTCCATTTGCCCAGGTTTATTACATTAAGGGCCCAACTTCCTAATTCCTGGAATATGTCTGTGTGCTCTGGGGCTTCCTCACCTGCAGGTGGGTTCCCTCCTCTGTGGTCTGAGGAATGTTAATCAGCCTCTCCCTTCTTCCTCTGAATGTTAATCCAGCAAGTGTCCACTGACTAAGGAATGTGCCCCTCCCAGGATGTGTCCTGAGACAGTGGGATTCTTTTAATCTTAAATTCAAACTGAGACCCAAAAATCCTACATTTAAACCCAAAAGCCTTACATTTCCTCCCTTTTCTTGTGGGTGATTCCAATCCTGGAATCACAAACTGTCATATAATTTTGGGTATGCGCACCCTAAGCCCCACCCTCTAAGGCTACATCTGGGGATTTAAAAGTCTCTTATCTCTGACATTTTGGGTAATCTCTATACCTGTGCCTTTAGGGTGGGGATATATCAGGAGTCAAGGCCTTTTGCTCTTTGGCCTTGTAGAACAGCAGGTGATCTTGAGCTTGAGGGGGTTGCTCAGATGTCTGGCTGTTCTCCAGTTGGCATCAGGTGCAGGTGCTGGTCCAAGTCATACGAAGTCAGACAGTTACTCCATCCACCCCAATGGAGGTCAGGAAGGTCAGCAGCACCAGGAACAGCCTCTTATTAACCTGAAAAGTCATTTCTGGGAGGGGAGTGAGTCAAGAGCCAGAGTCAAGGAAGTAGGGGTCCTGCACAAGAGGAGTGTTTCAGGCTCAGAACAGGGATAGAACAAGGGACACAATCTAGCCAGCGCCAGTTTCCAAGGGCAATTTAGTTAAGGTCTCTTTTTAAGGTTCTGTTAATTTTCCCTATCTGCCCTGAGCTCTGGGGACAGAACGAACAATGGAGCTTCCTATTAGTCCCCAAAATCTCTGACAATCTCTGGGTTACCTTAGAAACAGAAGCAAGACCCGTTACCTGATTCAATCACCTCAGACACTCGAAATCTCAGGAAGATTTATCTATATTTTTCTGGCCTAACTTTTGCAATATTTGTCTCTTAATATATTCTAGGCTGTCTCCTGTAGGTATTTTTCCTGTTTACTCTAAGCCTCATAAGCCTTTGCTTGCTAGCATACCTTACACTGTTTTACTATCTCTCTGGCCCAAAACCTGAAGTCCATTATATACCTTAGATCTCTTAACTGCTTGAATGTACTAATTGTTTTAGGAGTCTGTGTATTTAGCCTAGTAAGTCTTGTTTGCTTTCTGGGGAGTATGGTTCTCCCTTCTCATGTGCACTATTGCCCCCTTTTCTCTAGGCAACAGTTGCAGGGTGGCTAGCAATCTGAGCCCGTTCTTCTTCTGTGTGTTTTAAGTGAGGCCGTCTCTTAATCTAGTCTCAGTCTCCAGTGGGTGTCTCTTGTAGGCCCATAACCGGGACAGGCTCCTGCATAGCCATTTCTCAAGCCACTTAATCTGTCTGGTTATTGCCTCAGGCCACTGAGTCTCTTCCCTTCTGGTGTCCTGGGCAACGAATACTCACAGTTGCTGGCTTCATCAGGGCATCCAAGAGATCTAAGATTTCTTCTGATGTGAACAGTCTTCTCTCTTGGTATATAGCCCTGTGGACATAGGCTGTGGCAAAAGCATATCTGCTGTAATTTTCTTGCCATCTCCAAGTCCCAAGGCTGCTTTTTGTGCCGATGAGCCCGGGGGATGAGGAGTAGAAGTTCAGCCCAGATGACATTTGCGCCGCCGTCCACCACAGCAGCACCAGCTTGTCTCTGACCAGCATGGAGAAAACTGCTCCCGTCTGTAAAACAGGTTGCCTCAGCTCCCGGTAGGGGTCAGGAGGAGAAGTTTTTTCCTTTTGGGCCAGTTAGTTGCAGCTTGTTGGGCAGGAAGTGTATCTGGGCACCCATCCTGGGGAATAAGTCTCGACCCAACAGAGGGTAGGAACAGTCTGGGATGACCAGAAATGAATGGGATACCCAGCCCATCTCTTGGTCCACCATTTTTCAGGTAGCCCATGAATTTTCACTCAGAGCTAATATCTTCACCATTTGGGGGTGTTTTCCCCAAGGCCTGGGATTTTTCTGTCCCTGGCTTCCATTTGTTCGGGCACTCTCGGGCTCAGCAGCTGGCTCCTTTGCTTGCAGTGTGCACACTGGTCCTTTTCAAGGAGTTTTCTATCTCCCTTTGATTGAAGTCTCCCTTCTCTGCTTTCCCTTAACTACTATAGCCAAGCTTCTCTGGAAATTCCATTCCTGTCACCTTTCTTTTTCTCATCTCTCTTTTATCTTTTTCTTTTCTCTTTCTCTGATCTTTCTCTTTCTATATCTACCTGTTATGCTAGACTTCTTCAGCAACCTACACTAAATCTTTTAACAACTTATCCTGCAGTCCCTCTAGCCTCTGAAGCTTTATCCTGGTATCTAATAGCCTTGTCTACACTAACAGAATGTCTCTCTGAGCTATTCTAGAAAGGCTGTGGGTTACTCATCTGATCCCTGCTTAACCTCACATGCCTCGGTCAAAATTAGTGGGGCCTCAGGTAGCCCCTTTGAGACCTGCCAGTGGAATCTGGCATAGGCTTTTAGATGCCCCTTACCTTCTGTCGCATGAAGGCCCCAGTCAGGTCTGGTCAGAAGCAACCCACTGTTGACCATGGTCTGGTCAATTGATGGTGCCCCCATGTCTGATGGAACATTCCTTCTTTCTGGTGTCCTCTCTTGCTCTTCAGTCCTGGAGAGTACTCCTGATGGCCAGAACCTACAAAGGTCTTGGGGAAGAAAGGCTTTTATTGGGGGAAGGGTGTTTCTCTACTAGATTCATCTAGGTAACTATATTGGGCACTTGGTCTGGGTGACCAAGGGATCCTGGCCTAAAGACTCTTCTCTCTACTGCTTTCATCACCTGTATGAAGGTCCCTATGGGTGGCTGCCCTAAGCAGAGAGTAACCAGCTTATCCTTTTTTACTATAAATTAGTATCTGTACCAAAACGGAGGCCTATTTTTTGGCTCTCTGACTCAGGACAGCCTGTAACTCTTTACAGCAGGCGACTTGCCTGCAAGCAGTTTTGTTGTTGTTTTAGAGTTCCCAAGATGGAGTCACATGACTTGTCTGAGCGCTATTCACTCACACTATTTTTAAAAAATAAAAAATATATAACTCTTGTAGAGTGAAAAATTATAGATACTGAGTATATAGAATTCATTTTAGACATATAAAATATTCTTTAGGCTTTCTTTATAAAGACATGGAGAAACCGAGCCATGAAACAAGTTAAGAATGTGGACAGGCTAGTTACGGGAACTGGCTAGAATACAAGTTAGCCAAGCTGAGAACCGCAGTGACATGGCAAGGCCGAAGTAACAGGGCAGGACCACATTCTTGAGAAAGATAAGCGTACAGAGAGTTTTCACCTGATCCTGACTCATGTAGGTTGGGTTCCTTTGGAATGTTCCACTATTTTTATGTTATGCCACCTCAACAACCCCTCACCCCCTCCCCATTCCTTGGTTTGTGGTTTTTCCCTTTAAAAACCCCTCTCAAACTGGCTGTCTTTGTCAATTCAGCTCCTGCGTGGGCATACGAATTGACCAGCAGCTAGCTGTCACACACCCTAATAAACCTTGCTATTGCTCCGGTACACGGTGTCTCGAGCAGATTACTGGGTGGTCGCGACTTTCTGAGACTTGAGTGAGGGTCTCCCCTCTGCGGAGGTCTTCACTCTCAGGTGAATAATCTTGCTGGGGCTGTTTTGTCCAGCAGCCATGGCTCAGGGAAGTTGCCCTTCTCCTCCGCCAGGTTCTTAATCACCTAGGCCCTGCCTATCTTTTTGTAGATGTTTTGGCCACAGAGATTAGGGAGCAAACCAGGAGCTGCAGCCACTGTGCTGTGGCTCTTCCTCCCCTCCATTGTCTAGGTTCTCATACCAGGAGGGGCCAGAGGCCAAGGTCCCCACAAGCGGCAGGTGGGAAACTGCTGGGCTGCTACAACAGTGACCCCAAGGCCCCCAGCCCAGCCATGCACACCAGGCTAAGTAGCTGTCATGCACTGACCCACCCCCACCTCCACTGACAGCAGAGGGACAGAGCTTCTTTCTCTTGGTAGCCAACCTGCACAGCCAGGTGGTTCAAAGGTGCTGCACTAGGGGAGCCGTGAGGGTGCCTCCCGTGCAGTGCCCCCTGGAGAACATCCTATGTGTGGTGGGCGGGCTGCCCGGACTGTGGTGCCCGCTTGCCAAAGGATCTGCCTCTCTGCTCTGCAGCAGCTCTCTTGTACCTACGGTTCTATCTCTTTCTCTGCCGGTGGCCATGTTACCTCTTTTTAACTCAGGATGTTTAACACAGTAGATTCAGTCCAAAATAACATCAATCAAAGTCCAATAACACGTAGAACGACAACCAACACACAGACAGTTCTCTAAGAAAAAAGAGAAAAACAACACAGACAGCTCATCCCTGTCATGGGCGGTGCATAAACCAGGTGATACAGACAGTTCTTGCCCCTGTCATGGGCACAGAAACCAGGTTACACAATCAAGACATAGAAAAACTGCCAGTTGAAGAATCCAATAACCAGACGATGTGGCCAGCCTATGCTGGATCTAATTTAACAGATTCAGATTACTTGGCCAGCCTATGCTGGACCAAATCAAACAGATTCAGATGACTTGGCCAGCCTATGCTGGACCAAATCTAACAGATTTCTAACACCACCAGCAATGAATGACACAGAATTAGACATGGACACATAGCCACGAGAGCTCAACAAACGCTGCCCCAGGCAGCGGTGGCCGAAGACTACCTTCAACTGGAGAAGGGTTGTTCCTGACCCTATCTCCCATACAATGAACTCCAGAGCATCCTCTAGAGAATTGTGGCCTGCAGTGTACCAACCAACACATCTGTTACACTGCTTCCACTACCCATGAATTCCCTCCCAGAATTCATAACCTGACCCTATTCCAGGGTCCCTGACCCTAGCCCAAGGTTGCAAAATGTTCTCTGTGGCTTGCTCAGTTCCCACTCCTGCCACAAATACAGAAACCAGGCTACACAGACAGTCGCCACGGCCATGGGCGCACAGAGACTTCACAGACACAGTACACAGACAGTTGCCCCTGCCACAGGCACAGACACCTCACAAACACAGTACACAGTCAGTTGCCCTTGCCACAGGCACAGACACCTCACAAACACAGTACACAATCAGTTGCCCTTGCCATGGGCACAGACACTTCACAAACACAAAAACAAAGAACAGACAGACAGCACACAGACCTGCTTGAGCGTGTGGACCTCTGAACCCGTGGGGTCTGAGAGAGCAAACATCTCGGTGGAACCTCCAAATGTTGGACTCTAAGATCTAAAACCAGAGGACGAACTCCCACAGAAACTCACGGACAGGATTCGCTGCAATCAACATGAGGTTTGGTTTAATGAAACTAGTGCACTAGGACTCTCTCAAATGCAGGCAAGAGAGCCCCGAACAAGAGCTGGGTACAATACTTACTCCACAAGGGCAAACCACAAAGTCTGATCTTTCCAGGTCCGGTCCATAGGTGACTCATATTATGACAAGGAGTGTCTTCCATTTGCCCAGGTTTATTACATTAAGGGCCCAACTTCCTGATTCCTGGAATGTGTCTATGTGCTCTGGGCACTCCTTACCTGCAAGTGGGTTCCTTCCCCTGTGGTCTGAGGAGTGTTAATCAGTCTCTCCCTTCTTTCTCTGAATGTTAATCCAGCAAGTGTCTACTGACTAAGGAATGTACCCGTCCCAGGATGTGTCCTGAGACAGTGGGATTCTTTTAATCTTAAGTTCAAACTGAGACCCAAAAATCCTACATTTAGACCCAAAAGTCTTACAGGAACAGGGCAGTGGGCCAGCACGAAGGCAAGTCCTAGCTGCCAGAGGAGAACAGGGATGCTGCCTCATGAGGATGTAAGGCAAGAGGTCAGCTCTGCAGGGAACTGACCATCAAAATAGGACATATTAGGGCATAATAGGTGGTGATGGTTTCCTCAGCTGGACCCTGAAGCAGGAGGTAAAGGTAACAGTGGTGGTTGACTTTGCTGAGCTATGAAGATAAGGGTCAATGTTAGACTTCAGTGCACAGCTTGGAACAGACAACACCATACCAAATGGTTCCAAAGGAAAGGGGGTTTATTCAGGGCAGAGGGCAAAGGTAGGGAGAGAAATGGGAGAAGATGGTAGAGAAAGAGGAGAGAGAGAAGAGAGAAGTGGAGGCCGGCCATGACCACATGGAGAGAGGGGGAAGGGAAGGGAGGAAGGGCAAGGAGAAGCTAGAGGCAAGAGAGTAAGAGAGTAAGAGAGAGAGGAGGAGACAAGCAGCCTCTTTTATAGTGGGCACGCCTACCTGGCTGTTGCCAGGTAACTGTGGGGAGGAGCATACCTGGGTGTTGCCAGATAACTGTGGAGGTGGAGTTTAAACAGAATACTAACATTCCCAGGTTTTGGTTTAATTAAAAAGAAAAATTAGAAAGAGGTGACGGCGAAGTGGGAATAGGGTCGTCATGAAATCTGGCTACTTCCTGCTGGCATTGGGGGTGACATGTCTTTAGGGGAAACCTAGGAGAATGGGTATGGGGGTTGTTTGTCCAGTCTTAGGAGAGTTGGCTGTTTTCTGCTGTCCAGGGTCTATGGAGCGAGCCATCTGAGGATAGGCCAGAAGGAACAGGTCCAGTAGAAGCAGCTGTGTGTGTGGCAGGAAATGGAGCATTTGGAGGTTGTTTTTCTGGAGCTGTTCTGGATGTACCTGGACTTGACAAGATGTAGGGAATAAGATTAAGAACACTCGGAGAAAGAAATTTTTTCTAAGATGTACATTTGAAACCCAGAGGGATCCCACCCTTTGTTATAGGTAGTGAGTGGGACCTTTACTTATCTGGATGGCATCTATTTGGTCCATGAGAGGTAGATCTGAGTGCGTTTCCTGTAGCTTATAAGTTTACAAAACAAATAACAGCATGAGTTAATAACAAAACCAGTCTCTAAGATGCACTTTTGTTGGATTGTATAGTGGAATATTTCAGAGTTAAGCAAGTTTATAGGCACTCAGATAATTTAGGACAGTGGGATAGTGAGAGGAGGAAATATGGAGCATTTAATTGATGGCAACTGAGTTTAGGTAATGAGGTCACAGATAATATCTGTGAAAGCTTAGCTGTCAATGTAGTCAGAAGTCTGAGAAAGAGTAAACAACAATCTACCAGTTATATATTATTTTAAAAAATGACAGAGTCCACTAGCCAACAGTTCCCGTGGTCTCCATAGTCTCTTGGGTGAAGTCAGTTTGGCTTCCGCTCAGAAAATGGAGGGCTTTTTTCTGTGGAATGGATACACGTGACATGAGAAATGACTTACCTTGATTTAGCCAAGTCATTTGACTCAGGGTATCCCATTGTGTTTGTTCACTTCCAATCTAGGCTGTATGTTCTAGGAGTCCGGTGTCCATCTTCTTAAACCATCTTGGGTAACTGTTAGAGGCTTTGGGCATTCTGTCAGCCATAAGCTTAAAAATACTATCAGCAGACTTCTGACAAGATTGAGAGCCATAAGGATTGGTTGTAACTGAATAGACTAATAGCAGTAGTAAAAATCTATTAAGACAGAGCCTTTCCTGTCCTGTCTTAAGTAACTTTGGCAGGTTGTGTAGGTAGAGAAAAGCACATTTTTGTATTAGCAAAGAAACATTTGACTAGGACCAGAATAAGAAAGCTGGATCATACGGCTGGTGGGGATGTTGGGTGACAGCGGCAGCAGGGCGGGACTTCCTGCTAGCTCTGGAAGTTGCTGCCCAGTGTCTGGCGGCTAGAGTTTGCAGTGGGCAAGGAAAAGCAAGCATATCACAACAATGTTCATGTTAGTTGTTTTTGTAGTGGAAGGCACCGCTAGCACTTACTTTACAGGTCCCGGGCAGAGAGGGAGACGGAACATTTAGGTGAAAGACCAGGAGTTAGGACTGGATATCCATACATGAGTTCAAAAGGTGAAATGAGGAGAGGTCACTTGGGAAGGGCTCGTAGCCTGAAAAAAGCCAGAGGTAGGAGTTTTGCCCAGTCAAGGTGAAGTTCCTGTGACAGCTTGACAAGAGTGGGTTTTAAAGAGCAGTTGGTTCTCTACCTTACCTGAAGATTGAGGATGATAGGGGATATGAAAATGTCAGGGGATGTCTAGAGCCTTAAATAGAATCTGAGAAACTTGGGAAGTGAATTCAGGCCCATTGTCTGACTGGAGGGAGGTGAGGACACCAAAACAGGGGGGGGGGTGATCTGAGGAGGAGATCAGAGACTGTCTGAGCCCTTTTGTTAGTTGTGGGAAAAGCCTCTACCCAGCCTGAGAAGGTGTCCACCAAGACCAGGAGGTACTTGACACGTTTTACAGCAGGCATGTGGGTAAAGTCAAGTTGCCAGTCAGTTCCAGGAAGGGAACCTCTAGCCTGATGGGTAGGAAAAGGGGTGCTATGATACCTTGAGTTGGGATCTGACATCTGACAGATTTTGCAAGAAGCAGTGATAGATTTTAGGAAACTTAAGTTCTCAGGAGTAGGCTGTAGGTGGATCTTAACTAAATAAGACAGCATTTGGCTATTAGAATGAAAGAGTTGGTGATATGAGCAGGAAGGGCCTGTGCCTCCACCACCTTGGTGTCTGACACTATGGCATAGCCAGCTTTCCTCACCCCTTCATGAAGAAAGGAGCTTCCATCTTTATACCAGGTAAAGGTGGCTTGAGGCAATGTGCCCTCCTGTATGTGTGAAGGATGAGGTAATAGTTCTTCTAAGGTTTCAGTACAGGAGTAAGATAGAGAGTAGTCAGTGTTAGGTCGGGGAAGAAGATTGGAAATATTAAGAGGTGGGCATGATTGAAAGATGAGAGTGGGCCGGGCGGTGGTGGCGCACGCCTTTAATCCCAGCACTTGGGAGGCAGAGGCAGGTGGATTTCTGAGTTTGAGAGTTTGAGGCTAGCCTGGTCTACAGAATGAGTTCCAGGACAGCCAGGGCTAAACAGAGAAACCCTGTCTCAAAAAAACCAAAAAAAAAACAAAAAACAAAACAAAAAAAAAACAAAACAAAAAAAACAAAACAAAAACAAAAAAAGAAAGGTGAGAGTGGAGTCTTCTATTAGGGCTACCTGAAGACAAAGAACCCTGCAGGGAGGTAGAGTCTGTAAGTTAGGAGCTGTGTCAGGTTGTGAGAAGAGAGGGCAGTTATAGGTGATCTCAGGGTTAGTTTCTTTGATTCTCGAATAAGGAATTTAGCAGCTGCTAAGGTACAAATACAAGGTGTCCATCCCTGGATGGTTGGATCTAGTCTTTTTGAAAAGTATGCTACGGGTGCAAAAGATGGTCCCAGTTGGTGACCTAAGGCTCCAAGGCCAAATCCCTCTTTTTCAGTTACGTAGAGGGAAAAAGGACGAGTCAGGCCCAGGAGATGTAAGGCTAGGGCCTTAAGGAGAGCTTGTTGGAGCCTTTGGAAGGGCTTAGTGACAGGTTTGAGAAGAGGTTCGTGGGTGGGGCCTAATGCTGCTTCATATAAGGGACAAGAAAGTAGGGAAAAGGAAGGAACTCAGGAACGCAAAAAGCTAGCCATTCCTAGGAATGATAGAATCTCTTCCTTTGTAGACGGAATAGTTAGAGACTGAATCAGATTCTTTCTATCTAAGGTAATAGCCTTGTGGGTTGGGGTAATTCCTAGTCCCAAATAGGTGACTTGAGGAGTGGACAGTTGGACTTTAGAATGTGAGACCCTGTAGCCCCAACTGGAAAGGAAATTTAGAAGAGCAGCTGTGTCAGCTTGGCTAATTTCTAGGAAGGGGCTACAGAGAAGAACATCATCTATGTAAAGTACAATCTTAGATGTAGGGAGAGATAAAGAGAGTAAGTCAGAAGCCAGGGCCTGCCCGAACAGATGTAGGCTGTCCTGGAATCCCTGAGGTAGAACAGTCTAGGTAAGTTGGATAGAAAAGTGGGTGTCAGGATCTGTCCAGGTAAAGGCAAATATGTCCTGTGACTAGGTGTCTAGAGGGATAGAGAAAAATGCATCCTTGATATCTAGGACTGAAAAATGAGAAGTCCCTGAGGGGATAGTAGAGAGAAGCGTATAATGGTTAGCTACAATAGAATGGAGGGGAACTACGGCAGAGTTAATGCACCTGAGATCTTGAACCAGTTGATAGGTACCATTAGGTTTCTTAACTGCCAGTATAGGGGTGTTAAAAGGGGAAGAGGTAGGTCGAAGGAGTTTTTTCCTTAAGAGGTCAGCAATGATAGCCTTAAGTCCCCTGAGGCTCTGGAGAGAAAGAGGGTATTGGGCTTGGCAGATGTACCTGGTAGAGTCCAGTAACTAGACGACAACAGGAGAATGATGTTTAACAACAGAGGGGTTCTGGATGTCCCAAACTCGGGGATCCACCTGAGAAGCTTAAAAGGACCCTGCCATTTGGGAGAGAGAGGTGATGGCTGATGATCTGGAGGGGAGAGAAGCACTTGGTCTCCAATGTTGACAGGCAGTGGACAGGAGACAGTGTGTGGTTGAGGTAAATGGTGGTCAGCAAAATTCCACAAGAGAGAACGGAGGTGGCAAAGTAGTGGGGTGAGCAGATGGTCTGGGAGGGGGAAACAGGAAGAACACATGGAAAGAGTATAACGAAGATAGATAAATGCTCAAGCATAGGGGATTTGTTTCCATTTACCAGACTGCTGGCAGTGTGTGTTAAGACCTCTTAAAATAGTTGGGTCTAGTGTGTCATTACGTGGCTACTTTAGTCCATTATCTAGAGGGTATCGAATCCAGACCTTATTGCAGAGGTGTATCAATTTGGAAGGCCTCAAATCAGGCGTTAATTTTAGAGATTTGAGGTTTTTCAGTAGACAACCCAGTGGGGTGTCTGTGGATACAGTCAAAGACAATGTGGTACCCATTGGGTGACAGCTGTCACCAAGCTATCAGTTGACGTCCCGAAAGAAAAGCTGGCAATGAAAAATCAGGCTCAGGCTAGATAATCAGGTCATCACGAGAATATCTAGGGGCCTCTGTGGAACTAGTCCAGCAGAAAATAGCTCACCTGGTACCAGGATTTCCAGCAGAGCTGCGAGAGCTGGGGAGGGGCTGGGAGCTAGGAGCTATTTCTGAGGTCGTAGTTCAGCTAGAGGCCAGTCATATGGACTGGGGCAATGAAAAGCCAACCCCTTAGCCCAGGGAAAGTTGGCCAGACCCTAACTGGGCGTGCAGGGTTCCTCCCACTAATCGGAAACTCCTTACCAATTAACATGCTGGTGTGTTTGTGGGCTTGTGCAGTCTGGTATCAGGAAAGGTGGAACCGTGAGGTCTGTGTAGACCTGTCTGGTTGCCTAGCTCATGTGGCAGAGCACCACGTTGGGGCTGCAGTGGCACAGCTCGCGTGGTGGAAGTTTTTCCAGCCTCTCAGCGGTGGATGGGGTTGGTCTGCAGCAGTGGTGGGAATTCACACAGTCGGTGATGGCAGGTAGCATCAGAAGAAATCCGTGTGGTGTAGTGGTGGCAGCTGTGGTGGTGGGGTTGCTGCAGGCCACATGGCGTCGGTCTTGTACAGTCACAGCAGCCTCACAGCAGCCAGCTGCAGGCGGCCGCATGGGTTCCTGAAGTCTTTGTATCCCGGGTTTTGGCACCAATGTTAGACTTCGGCGCACAGCTTGGAACAGACAACACCATACCAAACGGTTCCAAAGGGGAGGGGGTTTATTCAGGGCAGAGGGCAAAGGTAGGGAGAGAAACGGGAGAAGATGGTAGGGAAAGAGGAGAGAGAGAGGAGAGAAGTGGAGGCCGGCCATGACCACATGGAGAGAGGGGGAAGGGAAGGGAGGAAGGGCGAGGAGAAGCTAGAGGCAAGAGAGTAAGAGAGTAAGAGAGTAAGAGAGAGAGGAGGAGACAAGCAGCCTCTTTTATAGTGGGCACGCCTACCTGGCTGTTGCCAGGTAACTGTGGGGAGGAGCACACCTGGGTGTTGCCAGATAACTGTGGAGGTGGAGTTTAAACAGAGTACTAACAGTCACCAAAATGGCTGAGCAAGTAAAGGCACTTGCTGCACAAGACTGGTAACCTGAATTAAATCCCTCGAGCCCATGTAAGATACAAGGAGAGAACCAACTCCAGAAGTGAGTTACCCTCTGACTTCTACATGTATGCTGTGACTCATGCACTGCCTCGGCCCTGCGGGGGATTCGATGAGACCCTAGGGAAGGTGGGGAAAGAATGAAGAGACAAGAGACACAAAGGAGGAGAGCAAGTCTAGGATTCTGATCAAGCTCTGCAATTTTAATTTCAGGTGACAGGTAATAAAGACACAGCAAAACAGGAAGTTTAGGCAAGGGTCATTGCTTAGGGCTATCCCACTGTTGAATCCTCATTGTCTAAGACCATCCCACTGTCATATCTGGCTCCCAGGAAATATCAGACATTCTTTGATTTCCTGGGACCTGAGATCCATGAAAGTCCTTTCTTAACGTTGTACTGACTAGGCTTTCTAGAACAGTAAGTAATTTCCTGGGTTTGGCTTCCAGCATCTACTCCCTTTTAACAAATTTAAACAAGGCAGGCACGAGAATGGGGACATTAAGAAATCTCTTTGCCAGCTGGGCAGTGGTGGTGCATGCCTTTAATCCCAGCACTTGGGAGGCAGAGGCAGGTGGATTTCTGAGTTCAAGGCCAGCCTGGTCTACAGAGTGAGTTCCAGGACAGCCAGGGCTACACAGGGAAACCCTGTCTCAAAAAACCAAAAAAATAGAAAAGAAAAGAAATCTCTTTGGCAGTTGAGTGGGCCTCAACCGGGGGGGGGCGCAGAGAAGTATTTACCTGATCCTCCCAGTATCATTTGTAATGGTGTCTTTTGGGGGAGGAGAGTGTTATTTGTCTCATGGGTCACGTAGGATATCTAGGGTCCTAGTCGGCTGCTTTGAGACACAAGAAATCAACACCAACCTCTATGCAATCAGATTTGCTTCTCGGGGGACTCAGAAGCAGACAATTTGGGTCCTCCCCCTGTAGTATCTCATCACGCACCCCTTGCAGGTACCCACATTGTGTCTGCACCATGCCAAACTAATGTGCACAGATCTGAGTTCTATGCAGCTCCTAAAGGAGCTATGTTATCACAAGGCTCAGCCAAGCCTCTATCAGCCAGATCAAGTTTATGATAATGTACTTATAGAGGTTTAGATGCCAATTTAGAAGTCAATTTGTTGTTTTATAAAGCCCATGAGTCTTTTAAGGCCCAAGGGCCAAAAGCCAAAAGGAGAAGGTGACTGACCACAGGGCCCAGGATAGAGGGAAGAGGGATGGTAAGCCAAGGAGAGGCAGAGAACCAGTTTTTAAACCACTCCTTTTCTTGTTCTTGTTGTTTCTTTCCCCATTCTAATCTCTCTGATATTGGCCGTACTATATCTCTAACTACCGTAGTGTGGTCAGTATAAAAACAGCATTCCTCCTTGAGGGCAGCACAGAGCCCCCCTTGCTGAAGGAAAAGCAGATGAGGGATTTTTCCAGATTAGTGATGCCAATCTCTAGCTGTTTAATGTCCTTGTCAATGGCCTGCCAAGGTTCTGAGTAGTGCAAGTAGGCCTGTATCAGAATCACAACCTCCAACAGCAAACACCATGGGTGGCTCATTTTTATCTGGAAAGGAAAAAAGAAAGGAATTCTCAGAGAGATTTCTCTTCCCTGGATCTCAATTGTTATCCATTTTATCTACAGTTGGGTCTGACTTTATGGAGTTATCTGTTTGTCTCACTAATCTTTCTGCAGCCATCTAGCCATGCCTCCTTTGGTATCAAACAGACATATCAGTCCTCGGCCCCACATGAGAACTGGGTCCAGGCCATTCCATTTAAAGGTGAGAGAGTCGTTCCACATAACTGTGGCATAATTTTTATTAGTCTCAGGGCGTCAGAGGCGATCAACATCAGATTTCCCATGAATGTCCAGATTTAGAAAATTGAAAACAAACATGACATGATGGAAAATAGTTTTAGGGGACTCCTTCTCGGGGTATAACTCTCCCACTTTTGTTTTTAAAAGCCAATTTTTTAGAGTTCCTTGTAAAGCCAGGCCAGAAGCACCAGTAGCTACTCCTCCTACACTCAGAGAGTTATGAAGATATTATTTTAAAGTTCCATGATACCTGTTTCTTTTTTTTGTTTTGTTTTGTTTTTTTGTTTTTTCGAGATAAGGTTTCTCTGTTTAGCCCTGGCTGTCCTGGAACTCACTCTGTAGATCAGGCTGACCTCGAACTCAGAAATCCGCCTGCCTCTGCCTCCCAAGTGCTGGGCTTAAAGGCGTGCGCCACCACTGCCCGGCTTTTTTTTTTTTTTTTTTTTTTTTTTTGATACATGTTTCACAATACCTTGGCCTTGAGGAGTATAAGGAATACAGTAATATGAGTAATATTAAATTGTCAACAAAACATCTCAAATGTCTGACTGCAATAATCAGTTCCATTATCTATCTTAATCTGATGTGGAACTCCAAGCATAGAAAGATAATATAGACAATAACTAATTACATTTTTAGTTGCTTCTCCTGTTAAAGTAGTTTCAACTAGAAAGCCTGAAAAGGTATCAAGTCACATGTACATGTTTTAATTTTCCAAAATCAGAAATGAGTAAAATCCACTTGCCATAATTGATTAGGTATAACTCCTCAAGGATTAAGACCATTATGAAAAAATTAAGGACACTGAGAACAAATTTTTGCAATTTAACTTGCACACTCTCTAGAAATACCAAATTATTGTCTCAAGCTATTATTATTTTTGATGAACTAAAGAATAAGATTGTAAGCCGGGCGTTGGTGGCGCACGCCTTTAAGCCCAGCACTTGGGAGGCAGAGGCAGGCGGATTTCTGAGTTCGAGGCCAGCCTGGTCTACAGAGTGAGTTCCAGGACAGCCAGGGCTATACAGAGAAACCCTGTCTCGAAAAACCAAAAAAAAAAAAAAAAAAAAAAGAATAAGATTGTATGGACAATTGCTTTTGTAAGGTCTATAATCTGTCTGGTATACAAATCTGCTGTGGAATTGCCCTGGGGTCCAGGCAATCCAGTATGAGCTCTTAAAAGTCTTATAAAGTTAAGGGAAATTAAGCTGTATTTGTAAAATCTGAGAATTAGCAATATCTAAAAAAGGAACAATTTCAAGCAATTATAAACCATGAGCTATATACAGGCTATGACTATACAAATTGGAAGCTTGATTTTTCAGCATTTCAAGCAGTGGGAATAGCACATAATTCAAGTAATTGTGCTGAAGCAGGAGGAAACTCAAGAGAATGAACATGTGATCCAATTATATATATTGCTTTCCCATTAGATAAGCTATCTGTAAATACAGTGAACACATTTTCTATGGGCTGCATGGGTAAATTTACAAGAAATGCAAAAGTATGCATAGAGGAAAAATGTAGCAACTTGCCTTTTGGATATTGATTATTTTATTTGTCTAAAATGTTGGTCATGTAATAGGCCAAATATCAGTATTCTTTTATAACCAATTTAACTGGTGTTTGTAATAAGGAATACTTTATTAAGTTCTTTTTCAAAATACTTTTGTGATCCTGACCTACAATTCTGTACTAAGACAATAACAGTTTCATAATGGAATATTCAAACTTTACTTGAAGATGAAGAAGGATGAATTGACATTAATGGTCCCTTTTCCAAAAGGACTGCTGTGAGCATATGAATAGCAATAATGTAAACTGCCAACAATTTATCAAAGTCTGTATAGTCTGTATCTGCTGATAACTAACAGCTTACTCTACTTTCTGCAAAGCTATTCCTCCATCAGTTGATTGTCGAGGGGAATTAGGATTTGCATCCCCCTTGAGAACATCAAACAGAGGCTTAAGTTCTCTTGTGGTGAGCTTAAGGTGAGATCTGAGCCAATTAGTATCTCCTAGAAGCTTTTGAAAATAATTTTTTTTGTTTTTTTGTTTTTCGAGACAGGGTTTCTCTATGTAGTCTTGGCTGTCCTGGAACTCACTCTGTAGGCCAGGCTAGCCTCAAACTCAGAAATCCACCTGCCTCTGCCTCCCAAGTGCTGAAATTAAAGGCTTGTGCCACCACTGCCCAGCTGAAAATAATTTAAAGTAAGTAAACTATCTTTTCTTATTTGAATTTTCTGTGCCACAATTTGTTTAGGAAATAACTGATGCCTCAAATATTGAAAAGCTATTGCCTTTGTATGTTTTCTGGAGCAACAAGCACTCCCCAAACTTTTAAGCTCATTGTATGAGAGCAAAGGCTTGCTTTAAAACTCCTTCAGAGGGATCAGCTAATAAAATACCATACAATGAAAAATATACACTGAAAGGTTCAAACTTCTAACTTTTTGTAGTAAAGCAACAACAAATTTTTTATATAATGTAAGGCTATTAGTTATTCCTTGAGGCAAAACTTTCCAATGATATTGCTTCATGGGCTCTCCAAAATTACAAGCAAACTCACTGAATTCAAACCTCACACGTTTACCAGGATGTAAAGGAACAGTATAAAAACAATCTTCTAAATCCATAATAGTTCTATATGTTTTCCCTGGAATGTCAGCTCAAGTAGGCAAGTCAGGCTGTAATGCCCCACAAGTTTCATAAATCTTAAGTCTGAACTTAGTTTTGGATTAATGGAATAACCAATCCCTTGTAGCTGAGCTAGAGTATCAGATAAAGGCCAAGTTGAAGCCCAAAACTGTCTTCTCATATTCTTTGAACGATTCTTTTATTAGGAGGCACAGCTATGCCAAGGAGGGAAGCAGGCAAAATTGTAATTTCTCCAGCATAACCATTATCTATAACTCCTGGACCATAAGCTGTCTGCTGTGAATGTCTTTGGGTCTGAGGCTGACCTTCTCTCCCCAAGGAAGAAGCAAGGCAATAAAACAAATTCCAGAAAACAACTTTCTAGAGGCTGGTCAGGGTGACCATGACAAAAAGAATGTCACACAAGCTTCTGTTGAGCCCACTCTGAGCTTTATCTTAACTCAAATGTAAAAAGTTCTTAATCTGGGCCTATTTCTTGAGGCCTGGCCCAACAATTATCCTTCCTGCACTGAGAACAGATTCCAGGGGAGTAATTTTGCTACCTGTCTATGCCTCTATTTTTTGGACAGTCTTTCCTAAAATGACCTATGGCCCCATACTTAGAACATTCCTTATCACCTCAGTGCTGTGAAAGCCTGGCTTGGACTGTACTTAGCATTCTCATAAGCCAATTGTGTAACAAAAGGAACGCCTACCTGAGGGTCTCTAAAAATTCTACCAGCCCTTTTAGCAGCCTATCTAAAAATTCCTGAAATGGTTCAACAGGGCCTTGTTTGATCACAGATAAAACTCCCACTGAGATCTCCTTTTCAATCTTAGGGGGCTAAATTTCCCTCTACCACTGTATCTAATAAAGCTGTAAACGTGGCAGCAGGGCTATACTGTGCTACATTTGTTTTTAACTCTTTTATTATTCTTGCAATTATCTCCACCTGCTCCATCCTCTTCTCAACCATAAACATGGGTGAGCCAAAAATTTTCAAGCTCACGATTGAACTGCCAACTGCAGCCAATGAAACATTGGCAGTTAAACTATATTTCTAAGTTTCTTCTTGTGATATTAGAGTACAACCATAATTTGGAGAAACAAACCCAATTTTTAATAATGCAAACAATCCATTTTCTCTAAAATCAATACCAAGTACATTACTTTCATCTTACAAAGTTTGGCTGTGAGTTCTTATATATGAATTCTTGATAGTGCTGCTTTTAATATCTCATTAAAGAGACATTGTTTTAAATTTTATCCTTATACATCTGGTTTCTGAATGGCTTCAATCCTGAGTTACCAGTTTTAAACCAACTTTCTGTTACCAAATTTGCAAAGTTTTAATTATACCCAATAACTTATAGGCAAATAATCTATAACCAAGACATGCAGAACATATTTATACTTTAAAAACCAGTCAGAAACAAAAATGAAGTAGATGCACATCTTATACATTTTATCTAAACAAAATTTTCTTACTTTTTCTAGCTGTAATTTCAAGAGAAAAGAACCTCATTTAACCTTTTTTTAATATGAAACACAGAACAAAAATCATTCAAACAACAAAACAAAAACAGACAATTGACACACATGGACAGATTGGCACACCAAGCACAGAGAATAGACAGAAAAAGCAGAACTGAGGATCTCTCCAGTAGGAGCCAGAGAGAAAGCAGGATGTCTCCTGATTCTCTCCTGCTCCAAGGAGGGCTCTGAAACAGCCTTTTCCTTTTTTTTTTTTTTTTTTTTTTTTTTTGCTAACACAGTTGGAGAGCAGACAACTGCTTTATCCCTTTCTCTCTCTCATCTTCAAGGTTTAACTTTTTATCTCCTCCTTAGGAGGTGTACCATTCTTTCATCAATAGTCCCCTCTTGGGGAAACACCACCAATGAAATCAAAGAATTTTTAAAGATCCTTTTTCTTAACCCTTAATCCTCATGTCTTGAGGGACTCCCTGAGACCCTTTAAGAACAAATCACGTTTGCTTAATGCTTGTCCCAATGATTGTGTTGCTCTTTCTTACTTTAACCAGATCAATCTCACAGGCAGGCGACTCTGTGGCAATCACAATGTGGCTCTTCTCTCTTCACTTGAGTTTATGATGAAGCATCTATCCTATTCTTGGGGGACGTCCATGTGGGAGCAATGTTCAATCAGACCCAAATCCAAAGGCCACACTTGGGTGCCAACTGTCCCAGCCCATGGAGGATCTGACGAGATCATAGGGAAGGGGGCAAAAGAATGAAGGGACAAGAGACACAAAGGAGGAGAGCAAGTCTAGGATTCTGATCAAGCTCTGCAATTTTTATTTCAGGTGGCAGATTATAAAGACACAGCAAAACAGGAAGTTTAGGCAAGGGTCATTGCTTAGGGCTATCCCACTGTTGAATCCTCATTGTCTAAGACCATCCCACTGTCATATCTGGCTCCCAGAAAATACCAGACATTCTTTGATTTCCTGGGACCTGAGATCCATGAAAGTCCTTTCTTAACGTTGTACTGACTAGGCTTCCTAGAACAGTAAGTAATTTCCTGGGTTTGGCTCCCAGCAATCCAACCCCCCCACACACACACACACATACACATTCACATTACAAACACACACAATAAAAATAATAGTAAATAATCAAAAACTTATATAAAGATAGTGTTAGTGGCTGACTCTAGGTGAGCCAGCTCAGGACCCTAAAAGTAAGATATAAAGAACTGTAAGGGTCTGTGATTCACTGAAGAATGACACCCTGGACTCAAGTAGTATGTAAATGCAAAGAGTGTTTTATTCTGCAGAAGTCCTGCATGCTGGGGTCTCCCATTACCAGAATAGAGAGACAACCAACTGAGCTTGCAGGCCTGATTTAAAGCACATTAGGGAATTCCAGGGTAGGTGGGCTTTGTCTTACTCTATCTATAGGTGTTCCAGAAGCATTACTAGGGAAGTAGGGGTGGTGGCTGGAAACAGTTGCCAAGGAATCCCAGGTTAGGTGGGCTTCGTCATACACTATCTCTAAGGACATTCCATTACTGGGGTGTTGGGGCCAGTTGGAAACTGCTGACCCATTTTCCCTGCATCAGGCCAGGTTGTAGGGCAGTTTCTGACTAACTGCCTGAAGCCTGTGTTTTTAGGTCTAATCTCCTGAACTTCCAATTTGAAACCTTTCATGGAGCCAACCTGTCTCATAAGAATAATAGATGATCTAGTCAACTCTAGCTTGGTCAGATCAAACCAACTTCAAGACTTCCTCAGCCTATTCCCCAATCAGTGCCCCAGCTCAAAGCCTGGTGCTCTCTCTCTCACTCTCTCTCTCCCCTCTGTGGGGTCAGCTCCTAGAAGTGGGGTGCAGCTCTAACTGACTTCATGTCTCCCAATCAGAAGACCTAGATTGAATCCCAACCCTAACACCTTCTGGTGTGTGACTTTGAGTGGCTTGCTCATTGCTATCTGAGCCTCTTGTAAGGGAAGTGTGGTGGTTTGAATGAGAATGGCCCCCATTGAGTTGCATGTTTGCATGCTAAATCTCCAGCTGGTGAATTATTTGAGAAAGAAATTGAAGGATTAGGAGGCATGGCCTTGTGGGAGAAATTGTTTCACTGGGCCTGTGTGTATATGTGTGTCTGTCTGTCTGTCTGTGTCTGTCTCTCTCTCTGTGTCTCTCCCTCTGTCTGTGTCTGTCTCTCTCTCTGTGTCTCTGTCTCTCTCTTTCTGTCTCTGCCTCTCTCTCTCTCTTTCATTCTCTCTCTGCAGACCAGGATGTAGCTCTCAGCTACTTCTCCAGGACCATGCCTGCCTGTGTTCTACCATGTTCCCATTAAGATGAAAAGGGACAAACTCTCTGAAACAGTAAGCAAGGCCCCAGTTAAATGCTTTAAAGAAAAAATAGCAGTCACTTTAATCATGGTGTCTCTTCACAGCAACAGAACATTAATACAATAGGTCAAACTAGAGTTGTGGTTTAGAACCAAGTTCTGGGTGCCACTCCTTATCAGGTAATCCTTGCCTTCCTGTTACAAAGCCCACCACCTGTATAAGCTATCGACAAACCGTGTGGCTGTGAGACGGTGGGGTGAGAGGCAGCTGGGTATCTGGTCGAACACAAGCCTCAAACCCCAGATAATACCCTAATGGGATGGTAGGTGTTTGGCCTTGCTCCTGGGTCCTGGCTTCTTTCATTTAGCTTCAGCCATCCACAACCCCTCCCAAAGAAAGGTTTGTGGCCTTAAGTCACATAGCACAGGTAGTATAGGTAGAGGGCATGACTACAGGCCACAGAGCCTCAAGAAATCTCCATATTCATGAGTTACCTAAAGACAAGAGGACATAGCCAATTAAGCATTCCTTCCTAGACCCTCCTCCTTGCAAAAGATATTTAACCTCAGGCTCACCCTGAGGACAGGGGGTTCAGCTACATCCACTTTCTGCCATGATAATAAACCTTTTTTTTTTTTTTTTTTTTTTTTTTTTTTTTTTTTT
>NW_021620862.1:6194885-6200910 GCF_004785775.1 Grammomys surdaster
CTCAAAATTCCCACCCCCTGGGGCATCCAGCCTTCATGAGGTCAAGGTTCTCTTCTTCCACCTATGCCCAGCAGGGCCCTCCACTTTTACATATTCAGCTGAAGCCCTGGATTCCCCCCTAAGTGCTCCCAGGCTGGTGGTTTAGACCCTGGGAGCTGTGGTTGGTTGGTATTGTTGCTCTCCTCATGGTGCCACAAACCCTTTCAGCTCCTTCAGTCTTCACTCTAACTCCTCCATTGAGAACCCCATGATCAGTTCAATGGCTAGTTGTGAGCATCTGCCTCTGAATATGTCTGACTCTTGAAGGCCTCTGAGGAGATATCCATATCAGGCTCTTATCAGCATGCACTTCCTGTCTTCCACATCAGCATCTACCTTTGGTGATTGCACATGGGATAGATACTCAGGTGGGGTGGTCTTGAGACGGCCCCTCCTTCAGTTTCTGTCCCTCACTTTGTCTCCATATTTGCTCCCTTGAGTATTTTGTTGCTCCTTCTAAGAAGGACCGAATCACCCTCACTTGGTCTTCCTTCTTTATGGGCTTCATGTGGCCTGTGAGTTGCATCTTGGGCATTTCAAGGTTCTAGGCTAATATCCAATAATCAGTGAGTGAATACCATGTGTCTTCTTTTGTGATTGGCTTACCTCACTCAGGATGATAATTTCTAGTTCCATCCATTTACCTAGGAACCTCTCGAATTCATTGTTTTTAATAGCTGAGTAATACTCCATTGTGTAAATATACCACATTTTTTGAATCCATTCCTCAGTTGAAGGACATCTGGGTTCTTTCCAGCTCCTGGCTATTATAAATAAGGCTGCTATGAACATAGTTGAGCATATGTCCTTGTTATATGTTCGAGCATCTTCTGGGTATATGCCTAGGAGTGGTATAGCTGGATCCTCGGGTAATGCTATGTCCAATTTTCTGAGGAACCGCCAGACTGATTTCCAAAGTGGTTGCACCATCTTGCAGTCCCACCAACAATGGAGGAGTGTTCCTCTTTCTCCACACCCTCGCCAGCATCTACTATCACCTGAGTTTTTAATCTTAGCCATTCTGACTGGTGTGAGATGGAATCTCAGGGTTGTTTTGATTTGCATTTCCCTGACGACTAAGGATGCTGAACATTTCTTTAGATGCTTCTCGGCCATTCGAGTTTCTTCCGTTGAAAATTCTTTGTTAAGCTCTATACCCCATTTTTTAATAGGGTAATTTGGTTGTCTGGAGTCTAATTTCTTGAGTTCTTTGTATATATTGGATATTAGCCCTCTATCAGATGAAGGATTGGTAAAGATCTTTTCCCAATTTGTTGGTTGTCGTTTTGTCCTATTGACAGTGTCCTTTGCCTTACAGAAACTTTGCAATTTTATGAAGTCCCATTTGTCAATTCTCGATCTTAGAGCATATGCCATTGGAGTTCTGTTCAGGAACTTTTCCCCTGTGCCCAAGTATTCGAGGCTTTTCCCCACCTTCTCTTCTATTAGTTTCAGTGTATCTGGTTTTATGTGGAGGTCCTTTATCCACTTAGACTTGAGCTTTGTACAAGGGGATAAGAATGGATCAATTTTCATTCTTCTACATGTTGTCCTCCAGTTGAACCAGCACCATTTGTTGAAAATGCTGTCCTTTTTCCACTGGACAGTTTTAGCTCCTTTGTCAAAGATCAAGTGACCATAGGAGTGTGGGTTCATTTCTGGGTCTTCAATTCTATTCCATTGATCTTCCTGCCTGTCTCTGTACCAATACCAGGTAGTTTTTATCACTATTGCTCTGTAGTACAGCTTGAGGTCAGGGATGGTGATTCCTCCAGAAGTTCTTTTATTGTTGAGAATAGTTTTCGCTATCCTGGGTTTTTTGTTATTCCATATGAATTTGAGAATTTCCTTTTCTAACTCTGTGAAGAATTGAGTTGGGATTTTAATGGGGATTGCATTGAATCTGTAGATTGCTTTTGGCAAGATGGCCATTTTTATTATATTAATCCTGCCAATCCATGAGCATGGGAGATCTTTCCATCTTCTGAGATCTTCTTCAATTTCTTTCTTCAGAGACTTGAAGTTCTTGTCATACAGGTCTTTCACTTGCTTGGTTAGATTCACACCAAGGTATTTTATATTATTTGCAACTATTGTGAAGGGTGTCATTTCCCTAATTTCTTTTTCAGTCTGTTTATCTTTCATGTAGAGGAAGGCTACTGATTTGTTTGAGTTGATTGTATAACCAGCCACTTTGCTGAAGTTGTTTATCAGGTTTAGGAGTTCTCTGGTGGAAGTTTGGGGGTCACTTAAGTATACTATCATATCATCTGCAAATAGCGATATTTTGACTTCTTCCTTTCCTATTTGTATCCCTTTGACTTCTTTTTGCTGTCTAATTGCTCTGGCTAAGACTTCCAGTACTATATTGAATAGGTAGGGGGAGAGTGGGCAACCTTGTCTAGTCCCTGATCTTAGTGGGATTGCTTCAAGTTTCTCTCCATTTAGCTTGATGTTGGCTACTGGTTTGCTGTAAATTGCTTTTACTATGTTTAGGTAGGGGCCTTGAATTCCTGATCTTTCCAAGACTTTTATCATGAAGGGATGTTGAATTTTGTCAAATGCTTTCTCAGCATCTAGTGAGATGATCATGTGGTTTTTTTCTTTAAGTTTGTTTATATAGTGGATTACATTGATGGATTTCCGAATATTGAACCATCCCTGCATTCCTGGGATAAAACCTACTTGATCATGATGGATGATTGTTTTGATGTGGTCTTGGATTCGGTTTGCTAGAATTTTATTGAGTATTTTTGCATCGATGTTCATAAGGGAGATTGGTCTGAAGTTCTCTTTCTTTGTCGGGTCCTTGTGGGGTTTGGGTATGAGTGTAATTGTAGCTTCATAGAACGACTTGGGTAGTGTTCCTTCTGTCTCTATTTTGTGGAATAGTTTGAAGAGAATTGGTATTAGGTCTTCCTTGAAGGTCTGATAGAATTCAGCACTAAAACCATCTGGTCCTGGGCTTTTTTTAGTGGGGAGGCTTTTGATGACTGCTGCTATTTCCTGAGGGGTTATGGGACTATTTAGATGGTTTATCTGCTCCTGGTTTAACTTCGGTACCTGGTATCTGTCTAGGAAATTGTCCATTTCATCCAGGTTTTCCAGTTTTGTTGAGTATAGGCCTTTGTAGTAGGATCTGATGATTTTTTGAATTTCTTCAGTTTCTGTTGTTATGTCTCCCTTTTCAGTTCTGATTTTATTAATTTGGATACTGTCTCTGTGCCCTCTGGTTAATCTGGCTAAGGGTTTATCTATCTTGTTGATTTTCTCAAAGAACCAACTCCTGGTTTTATTGATATTTTGTATTGTTCTTTCTGTTTCTACTTGGTTGATTTCAGCCCTGAGTTTGATTATTTCCTGCCTTCTACTCCTCCTGGGTGTATTTGCTTCTTTTTGTTCTAGAGCTTTTAGTTGTGCAGTCAACTTGTTAGTGTGTGCTCTTTCCAGTTTCTTTTTGTAGGCACTTAGAGCTATGAGCTTTCCTCTTAGCACTGCCTTCATGGAGTCCCACAAGTTTTGGTATGATGTGTCCTCATTTTCATTGAATTCTAAAAAGTCTTTTATTTCTTTCTTTATTTCTTCCTTGACCAAGTCATCATTGAGTAGAGAGTTGTTCAGTTTCCATGTGTACGTGGGTTTTCCATTGGTTTTGTCATTATTAAAGACCAGTCTTAGTCCGTGGTGATCTGATAAGATGCAAGGGATTATTTCAATCTTTTTGTATCTGTAGAGGCTTGTTTTGTGACCAATTATATGGTCTATTTTGGAGAAGGTACCATGAGGTGCTGAGAAAAAGGTATATTCTTTTGTTTTAGGATGAAATGTTCTATAGATGTCTGTTAAGTCCATTTGGTTCATAACTTCTGTTAATTTCAAAGTGTCTCTGTTTAGTTTCTGTTTCCATGATCTGTCCATTGCTGACAGTGGGGTGTTGAAATCCCCCACTATTATTGTGTGAGGTGTAATGTGTGTTTTGAGCTTTAGTAAAGTTTCTTTTATGTATGTAGGTGCCCTTGCATTTGGAGCATAGATGTTCAAAATTGAGAGTTCACCTTGGTAGATTTTTCCTTTGATGAGTATGAAGTGTCCTTCCTTATCTTTTTTGATTAATTTTGGATGAAAGTCGATTTTATTTGATATTAGAATGGCTACTCCAGCTTGTTTCTTGGGACCATTGGCTTGAAAAATTGTTTTCCACCCTTTTATTCTGAGGTAGTGTCTGTCTTTGTCACTGAGGTGCGTTTCTTGTATGCAGCAAAATTCTGGGTCTTGTTTGTGTATTCAGTCTGATAGTCTGCGTCTTTTTATTGGGGAATTGAGACCATTGATGTTAAGAGATATTAAGGAAAAATGATTGTTGCTTCCTGTTATTTTTTTTATTAGAGGTAAAGTTATGTTTGTATCTTTTTTGGGGGTTGTTGGAAGATTACTTACTTGCTTTTCCTAGGTTGTAGTTTCGCTCCTTGTGTTGGCATTTTCCATCAATTATCCTTTGAAGTGCTGGGTTTGTGGGAAGATATTGTGCAAATTTGGTTTTGTCATGGAATATCTTGGTTTCACCATCTATAGTGATTGAGAGTTTTGCTGGGTATAGTAATCTGGGCTGGCAATTGTGTTCTCTTAGTGTCTGTATGATGTCCGTCCAGGCTCTTCTGGCTTTTATAGTCTCTGGTGAGAAGTCTGGTGTAATTCTTATAGGTCTGCCTTTATATGTTACTTGACCTTTTTCCCTTACTGCTTTTAGTATTTTTTCTTTGTTTTGTGCATCTGATGTTTTGATTATTATGTGACGGGAGGTATTTCTTTTCTGGTCTAGTCTATTTGGTGTTCTGTAGGCTTCTTGTATGTTTATGGGCATCTTGTTCTTTAGGTTAGGGAAGTTTTCCTCAATAATTTTGTTGAAGATATTTACTGGCCCTTTAAGTTGGGAATCTTCATTCTCATCTATACCTATTATCCTTAGGTTTGGTCTTCTCATTGTGTCCTGGATTTCCTGGATGTTTTGAGTTAGGAGTTTTTTGCGTTTTGCATTTTCTTTGACAACTGTGTCAATATTTTCCACCGTATCTTCTGCATTTGAGATTCTCTCTTCTATCTCTTGTATTCGGTTGGTGATGCTTGCGTCTGTGACTCCTGATCTCTTTCTTAGGTTTTCTATCTCCATGGTTGTCTCCCTTTGAACTTTCTTTATTGTTTCTATTTCTAGTTTCAGGTCCTGAATGTTTTTGTTTAACTCCTTCTTTGTGTTTTCTTCCATTTCTTTAAGGGATTTCTGTGATTCCTCTTTAAGGGCTTCTATCTGTTTACTTGTACTCTCCTGTATTTCTTTAAGGGAGTTACTTAATTCCTTCTTATAATCCTCTATCATCATCATGAGAAGTGATTTTAATTCTGAATCCTGCTTTTCAGGTGTGATGGGGTGTTCAGGGCTTGCTATATTGGGAGAATTGGGCACTGATGATGCCAAGAAACTTTGGTTTCCGTTGCTTATGTTCTTGCGCTTGCCTTTCGCCATCTGGTTAACTCTAGTGGTACCTGCTCTCACTGTGTAAAACTGGAGTCTGTATTTCCAGTTATCTTGCTTATTGCAGAGCTCCTCAGAGTCCAGAGGTCTCTGTGGTCTTATGCTCCTAATCTCCTGGGTGGAATAACTCCTGGGACTCAGGCCACCTCTTGGATCTGGAAATCCTTCTGCTCTGAGTGCAGTGGGTCCTCGATGACTCAGGATTCAGTTTCAGCTGCTCTGAGTGCAGTGGCTCCAGCTGCTCTGAGTGCAGTGGCTCCTGGATGACTCAGGATTCAGTTTCTCAACAGGACAGGAGCAGACCGACTCTGTGTCACCTGCTCTGAGTGCAGTGGCTCCTGGATGACTCAGGATTCAGTTTCTCCACAGGACAGGAGCAGACCAACTCTGTGTCTGTTCCAGCCCAGAGGACCAGGCAGGGGCAGAAGGGAAGTGGAATTCCGGAGGGGCGGGGTTTGG
>NW_021620862.1:6200920-6318098 GCF_004785775.1 Grammomys surdaster
TGCTCTGAGTGCAGTGGCTCCTGGATGACTCAGGATTCAGTTTCTCCCGATAATAAACCTTTTAAAACCATGGACTTCCTCATGTCTTTGGGGCCCACTGTGGAGAACTGTAGAGGGAGCCTTCAACCAATGAGCCACCGCCTAATTTCACACTGGAGGACCTCTCTGCATTCCAGCCACGGAGCCAACCATCTCAAACAAGATAGCCGAGCCAGCCATGACCCGCTCAAGCTAGTCGCCTAGACCAACAGTCTCATCCACCTCATGGGGCACCACGGGAGCATCTCTCCCTCGTCCCTCTTGGCTGCAGACCAGTCCAGCCCGTATGCCCCCCATCTTAGTCCCTCTGCATCCTCCCAGCAGCGCCTGGGAGCCCAAGGGCCGAGACCAGTCAGTTTCCGGCCAGCTGCCTTGGCCTGGAGACCCCCAACCCATGAGCTCTGCCCCCATAGGACTTCAGACTGGGATCTCCCCATCCCCAGAGCGGAGTTCTGCAACTTCTCACAGCCCAATGTCTGTCCGCCACTGCTTGGAGTAAACTCAGTCAAATTCCCACGCTTCTGCCCTCTGAGCTGAGGTTCCAATTGCCTGGTGCAGCAGACATGCAGGAACCACAATTCAGCCCAATGAAATCCACACCCATGCGTAAGCTACAGCCCCACACGTGGCCAAATGACCATGAGATCCTGAGGCCATTTTGGACCAACCTTAGATCAGCTGGCCACCATCTGTCTGCAAAGAGGTTGCTGTCTGTATGAGGGACCTAGCCTATTAGAATTTGTTTAGTTGTTATTGTCAAGGAAATTTTCTTAGTGCTTAATATTAACCATTATGTTAGCGTAACTTTATTCAAACTCATCAAAAATGCAGTTTATTGCTATTGAGATAATGAGGCATTTTTCCTATTTTAGACTCCTAATATGGCAAGCGGATTTACAATGTTCTAGTATTAGACTTTCCAAATACCTAAGATAGATCTATCTTAAATGCATGAATTGTTTTTAAAATCATTTTGCACTTTTATTTGTTGATGTTTAAATGTTTTTACATCTGCATCTGTAAGTGAAACAGACTTACCCATTCCTTTTTTATTAAGTCACTATTTTGATATCAATTTTGAAGATAGAAAATGCTATAATGCAACTCAAATATGTTGTTTTGCACAGAAATCCCAGAAGGCTCATTTTTAATAAGCAATCGATGATACCTCCTGAGGGCCGACTTTTCTTAAGTATTTAAAAATTAATAATTCTCATAAACTCTTCATGTAAGTTGACATTATGTTCTCAGAGGATAGATGCTAAAATCTATCTTTTTCTTTTTAAGGATCTGGGTAAGTTTATCCAGCTCCGTTTTTCCCATACCTGTTTTGTTTGCTGTAATTCCTCGAAACTTCCCTGTGTTTATGCACTTGCACACCCCTGTCAGCCCTTCACAACATGGGCAGAAAGAAATGTTAGGTCTCAAAGCTGGGACAAAACACTGAGATGCCTACTAACATATCAAAGCAGACATGGTCACCAGGTTTTCCCAGTGTCCCTCAGGCCCTACCTGCTACAGGGTCCTCCTGGCTGGGATACCAGTCCCCTACTCTGAACTCTCCATCCTCGGCAGGGCTGTCCTTCCCCCAGCTACTCTTCCTTACATAATTCAGCCATTTTGGCTTTGTGATTCTTTTTGTCCTGGCCTTTTGGTCTCCTGGCTGTCCCCTCTCCCTGCTGAGCTCCCGTCTCATGGCCCAGCTCAGCCTGTTGGACGTGTCCACTTCAGACTCTCAGTCATCTCTGTCTCTTCCCCTTTCTATGATCTTCCTCCTGTCTACAATAAACCTCCTCCAAATACCTAGAGCAGTCATGTCCATTTTATTTCTTTTTTTTAACCAAGAAATCCAAGAAATGTTTGCAGACAACATGTATGATTCTGCATATCTTAGAGGAAGAGTTGACACTGTGAGCTGGGAAATGGTTCAGCAGTTAGGAGCATTGGCTGTTCTTCCAGACAACCTAGATTCAGTTTCCAGCACCCACATGATAGCTCACAATGGTCTGTTACTACAGTTCCAGAAGTCCTGATGCCCTTTTCTGGCTTCTGGGGAAAGTACACACAAATGGTGCACATATATACATGCAGGCAAATCACTTAAACACAAAATGAAAATAAAGCTTATACCAAGGCTATCATTAGTTGCAGGCACCTGAGTAAATGAGTGTTTATAATCAATCTGATAGAGCTTCTGGGGCTGGGAGTGTAGCTTAGCTGGTAGTGTAAGGATCCATGGTTCACTGAAGAATGATACCTTGGGCTCAAATAGTATGTAAACACAAAGAGAGTTTTATTCTGCAGAAGTCCAGCATGCTGGGGTCTCCTAGTGTCAGAATGGAGAGACACCCAAGTGAGCTTGCAGGCCTGATTTAAAGTACATTAGTGAATTGCAGGGTAGGTGACCTCTATTTTGGGTCTATCTCTACAGACATTCCATTACCAGGGTGTGGGGGCTGGAAACTTGCTGGGGAGGTCGGGAAACTGTTACTGAGGAAGTAGCTGAGGAAGTCTGGAAACTGCTGCTGATCCGTTGTCCTTTGCCTCAGGCCAGGTGGAAGGGCAGCTTCTGAGGCCTGGACTTGCCTGTTCACTATCCCTCAGCCCTATTCTGAGTGTTGGCTTCAGGAAGCCTCCCAGCAGTGTCCAACTGTGGTGTCAATAGCAGGAAGGCACCCGTGCCCAGTACCTCCCTGCAGTCACCACTGCCCTCCTTCTTTTCATCTTCTAGCTGCTGGGGCTTTAGCCAAACAGGCTGCCTAATCCCAGCTAGGACTGCCTGCTTCCTCCTGAGCAGCTAACTTGCAAGTTAGTTACATAAAGAGGAAAGAATTTGGGATTCTTTTTCTCTCTCCACTGTGATGGTAATTTTATGTGTCAACTAGACTGGGCCATGGGAGCCCATGTATGTAGCTAACATTACTTAGGGTGTGTCAAATAGACTAGGCCCTCCCTTCCATTGGCATTAAAGCCAGGGAGATGCAAGGGCTGTGTAAGAGAGAACTCATGCTCTCTTCCAGTCATGTCAGCCTTTGGTCTCGGCCTTCAGCTCAGACTCTTCTGAGTCCTCAGCTTGTCAGCTGCACATAACAGAATTTCTCAGATTCCACAGCCACATGACCTAATTCCTTGTATAATACATCCTCTGTTTACCCACCTGTCTCCTACGGATTCACTGCTCAAGGCACATGGGAACTTCAGGCAGCCCCGAGGGTGGGATCCAAGCTGACCACGGTGGATTGACGTCAGTACAATTTGGAAGTAAAGTGGAAGCCTCCCCTGGCTGGTCTAGAACTGCTTCATGCCATGACAAAGCAGGGTACTTTGTACACTTGTCTGTGGCCACACATGAAGTCCCATCCTGTTTCAACCTTGATAGCTGGTTTCGTTCCTTTGAAAGAAGTTTCTGAGAGAATTTTCTTGTCTGGGTGTCCACCTTGCCAAACATCCCACCTTCAGTCTGTGGCACTATACGTCTCTCTTTCCTGCCCAGGAGTAAAGTGTTGGCCTCCTTAACCAGACTTCATCAGACCCAAAAGGAAGGGGAGAAGAGGAGGACCCATTCCAGGCCCAAACAATCTGTGTGACTTTTCCTTCATTATGAAAGAAACATGTTCTCAGAAAGTGAGAGTGTGGACCAGCGCTGAAGCTGTAGAAGAGACAAGCTACTCAAAGTTTGCCGCAGACACAGCCGATATTAATAGTCTGGCCGACACTGTCCTAGTCAATACTTTTCCCATGTCAATCAGATATGGGTAGAAACCTATTGAGCAAGATGTCAATCACAGCCTAGAGAGGAGTGAAATGTTCTCTAAAAATCATTCTCTTGAACTGATACAGTTGTGGGAGGGGCTATGCTCTCAATTTAATTTTTTATGTGGACGGAGGTGAATGCCATAGTGCACATGTGGTTGTCAGGCCTGGTGACACGCACTTTAGCTGAGGAGCCACCCATCTCTCTGGCCCTAACTTGCCTTCTAAGTATTGTTTTACTACTTGGATTCTTATCCATCCCATCCTTATTAATTTGGAGCCCATTTCTAAGATTTAAAATGTATGTTCCAGCATCACCGACAGATCTTATGTATGGGACACATCCTCCGCCCATGAGAACTGGAGCTAGTCACAGATGGACACAAACCCCGAGGCTCACAGGTAAAGTCCACAGCCAGCAGTACTTCACGGTGTGGCTGAATTTGGAGACACAGATTTTAACAAGATGCTTAAGTTAAAATGTGGCTCCTGAGGAGGCCTGATCCAATCCGCTGGCATGCTTACAAGGAAACCAACTCTCCAAAGGACTCTACGGGTATACATGCAGTGGGGATGGACTCTCAAGAAGATGGCCATGAGCAAGTGAAGAAGAGGCCTCAGAGAACCCAACATGGCTATAACCTTGATCTCAGCTTCCAACAGTTCAAGGAAACGAAACCCCATCATTCCAGCCACAGTGTGTAGTGCTCCATTATAGCAGCCCTAGCAGGCTTGTGGCCTCGCTCTACAGCCTGGGGAAGCTGCTTCTCAGGCCCCAGTTACATCGCTTAGGTCTCCACTGGTCTCCACTTACAACCCAGATCATCATATGTAACTATAACTTTCTTGGAGACAGCTTCAGCTCTGAATAAGGACATGGGGACTTATTATATTTACAATAAGCCTTGGGCACTGTAGCTGGGCAGATTCTCAGCTATTCTGACTTCAGAATACTGGCTTTGCCTCCGTCCTGCCCTGTGGCTCGTTAGTTACCTCTCCTTCAGTACCAGTCTACTTCTTCCTCCCTGGCTGGCTGGCAAATTCCCCTGACTCTCTCCCAGCGTTCTCATCTCTCTGGCTGGAAGTCCCACCTTCCTTTCCTGCCTTTGGCTGTAGGCTATCAGCTTTTTATTAAAACAAATCAGAAGGTGAGAGAGGGGGTATTTACAAAATATGGAGCAGGTGCTGAGTAGTTGGAGTAATAATACCAAAGTCCAGCCTGAAATCAGATCTCCGCCACTACAAAAATCAGCTTCTGAGGAATACAAAGACAGTCTTTACACAGTGCACAAAAAGATTGTCCCTATAGTTATGAACCTAAAAATGGACTTACTTCAGGATGTACCAAGTGAGCAAGATGCGGAGACATAACTAGAATGGTCCTCCCTGTATGAGATGCTGGTTCCATTCTATACAACTGCAGGACAAACAATCTCCAACATCAGTGGCTTAAAACAGCAACAAACACTCCTTGTCCTTAGTGAATGTGTGGGTCGGCCAAACAGTTCTTATTTCTACTGGGGTTCCTCATCCCCCAGTTTGGTAGCCTGGTGAGGGCAAGGGCTTCTATCTCCACTGGCTAGTTTGAGGTTTGTCACTTGGCAGCTGAAACCTGAATCCCAAAGGAGAGGGAGGAATCAAGGGCCTGGAAACAAGACAGTGTCACTTCTGCTACACTGTCCTCATGAAAACAATCAGAACCAACTCAGTTCTATCGGAGGAGAAAGAAGCTTCACATCTCACTGGGAAGAGCAACAACATAATAGTGTCATCGTTAGTTACATGGCAGGAGGGAGAAGATGAATATATACATATTTGTTGCAGTTCTAAAGATTAACAAATAGAAATCACGTACTAATAAAAGTCACTTACATAAGGAGAATAACTGAAAGGGGTAGAGGTAAAAACCAGGCAACTCTAAGTGCCTCTTGGCTTATTATTTTAAACTTTGAATCTAGATTTATTTAAACAATATTAGCAAGGCAACATGCAAGTCTGAAACATTGAGAATGAGTGGAAAGAAACGAGACTGACTGCATGCAACAACATGGAACCTATAATTTCTCCAGATGACTCTCACACAGAAAACTGTGACAACCCAGTCCTGGTGGGGTACACGTGAAGCTGAGATCCTGTGCTACATTCAATAGCCACATCACTGGGGGACACATTCACAGCTATTGTGAAACCGTGCAGGTTACATGGTGGGATAAGCAAATAATTATGTTAAAGTCGTTTAAAAACCAAGCCTTTCAGCAAAGAAAAAATAGTACAAGCCCAACCAAGTTAAGTAGAAACTCTTCAATCTCAAATTTTAATTAAAATATCTGTAGAAACTTTTGGGCTTTTTTCCCCTCTCAACTTTAATAGGAGATTGTATCCTACACAAACGCAAGAAAGTCCAGTGTGCCCAAGTTGTGCTAAAAGTAGACTGCTTTGGAACCGACTCCTCTGAAAGCGGACAAAGAAAAAGAAGGTAGACACAGCACTATAAAAATATAACCGGGCAATAAATGAGAAGAAAGAGAGTGATTGAAGTTATGTGACAGATCAGGGCTACCAAAGCCACCTGGCTGGCAGACCCTAAGCCTGCCTGACAGAACCAAAAAGCAAGCCAGTCACCCTGTGCCTCCAGCAGATCAAGCACTCTGTGAAATATTCCTGCATGGGGCAGATCCATACCCAGGGTGCTTCATAGAAAAGGCTGAACCAGCAATGAAAGTGGTGGTAAATCTGTCAGCATGCACCAGAGTCTGTGATAAAACACCGCTGGAGTGGGGAGCTTCCCAGTCCAGAGTGTTGTGTGTCCTCAACAAATCACTTAGACTTCCTAACAAATCACAGACAGGACAGAGGGGAAGGGACACTCTAGAGTGAAGTAAAGAAAGAGTTTTAAGAAACTTCAAATAAATTGCAAACTTTGTCTGGTTCCTAATTAAGAAAAATAAATTGGTAAAAGAGAATTAGATAGAGATAATTATACAGAGACAATTCAGTAAATATGTTGTGTATGATAATGCCTTAGACACACACACGCACACATGACATTCATTATAATTCAGAATAAGAGCTGGAGAGATGGCTTAGGGGTTAAGAGCGCTGGCTGCTTTTCCAGAGGACCTAGGCTCTATTCCCAGCACGTGCACGGTGGCTTATAACCATCTGTAACTACAGTTACAGATCTGACACCTCTGACTTCCATGAGCACCAGTCACTCAAGTAGACATATAGGAAAACAAAGCACCCACACACACAAAATTAAAAATGGCTAAAGGCCTCATAGACTCATGAGGGAAGAAGGGAGGTAGCCATGGGGTAGGAGGATGGTGAGGCATGGCTGTGAGGGCTGGCCCGATGGAGCAGGAGGGGTCCAAGTGAAACATGTGGCAAGTAATATCCAGGGAGTTTGACAGGGAAGTAGACAAAATAGCACAGAGGGTTGATATCTGCCCAGCTCTAGTGTTTCTAAGCTAATTATAAATCTAAAGATCTCTGTGACTTTTATTTGGGAACAATATGGTCTGAATAGATATTTAAAGGCAACAAGGGGTGTAGCAAACCCCTAGAGCAATAATTACCACAACAATCATCACTGTCATAGCTACCGTGATCACCAGCACTGGCGTCACAAGACCATGATGAGGTTCAGAGTAAGGCAGGTGTCACCCAGTGCTCCAAGAAGAGAACAGTAAAGATCAGGTCAGGTGCCAGCCAAGAGAACCAGCTCCAGTCTCAGTACAGGACACAGCAGAAAAGGGGCCACCTAACTGCTGAGCTCAAGCAACGGCCCAGCTAAACAAATACATCCCAGAGGCTGAGGTATGGGGTTAACATTAGGAGGTATGGGGGCTTCTCAAAAGAGGCAGAACCCCCCCCCCATATCAAGCAGCATTTAGACATTCTTGGGGAAGGAATACTTGGTTCTACCAACCAAAGACAGCAGTCATAAGGAGTATCTTAGGGTTTTATGGCTGTGAAGAGACACCATGACCAAGGCAACTCATACAAAGGCAGACATTTAATTGGTGCTGGCTTATAGTTTCAGAGGTTCAGTCCATTATCATCACAGCAGGATGCATGTCAGTGTGCAGTCAGGCATGGTGCTGGAGAAGGAGCTGAGAGTTCTACATCTTGATATGAAGACAAACAGGAGAGACTGGCTTCCTCAGGCAGCCAGCAGGAGACTCTCTCCGGCCCTGGGTGGAGCTTGAGCACTAGGAGTCCTAAAAGCCCCCCCTACACAGTGACACACTTCCTCTAACAAGCCCACAGCTACTAATAGTGCCATTTCCCATGGACCAAGCATATTCAAACCACCACAACTAGAGAGGGATGATTAGGGACATAACAGGAGCTGCACTAGTGAGGAAAGCCCTCTGTCTAGCAGGACTTACACTCCACGGGTCACAAGGTCTCCATTTATAAAGCAGTATCATTCCCACTCTGTTCCCCCACCCCTAACAGTGTGATTATGACTGGTGGCCTGAGAGGGAAAGTGAGGCAGCAACTGTTGGTATCAGGCTGGAACCCAGTGACATCACATTTAGGCGACCCCCACATCATTGCCAAGGCAACCGCCATACACTCCCAGAATCCACCTGGCTACCTCACCTTCACCTGGGAGAGGCTTACGTCAGCACCCATATAAAACAGGCAGAACTCCCTGACCTCCCCCTCTTTCTCCGCCATCTTCTCCCATTTCTCTCTTGTAGGAAGCCTTCGTGATTCGCCATTACAAGATGGCGCAGGCTGGTCAGGCCGTTTGAGTAAACAAGCCTGTTGCGCATGTGCTGGCTGCTTGGATCACGTCACTTTTCTTATGCTAATGAAGCATTGCCTTGTGCTCCAATCACATACTTACACGCTGACTGTTAGAGTATATAGCCACGCTCCTTACCCGCTCAGGGTCCTTTGCAAGAGCTATAGCTGAAATAAAGAGCTGCAGAAGAATCCTGTTGTTGCCGTGTCTTCCTTGCTGGCGAGGTGGGCGTGCGTGACACTCTCTCCCCACCTTTGCCCTATCTCCTGAATAAACCCGCCCCTGCTTGGAACCATTTGGTCTGATGTTGTCTGTTCTAAGCTGTGCGCTGGAAATCTAACAGCAATGGCTAGGGGTGATGGCTGGGGGCGTGGGGGTGAGGGGGTTGGTGGGTGCCAGAGGTTGAGTGAGCAGAGTGAGAACAAACTCTCAGGAGGCAGGCTTCAGCAAGACAGATCGTTCAATTGGGGGATGGCACGGGGAACACAAGTTATTTAAACCTTTTGTGTAGCGGGTAGGAGGTCTTCGAGGTGAGTGTATACCATTGGCTGGAGCGCTGGGGATGCATCATTTGCATAAGGAGGAATTCCAGGTACTGCCAGACATGACCTTATCAGGGAAGAGGAAGCTTAACCTGGCTGCCTCCTTCAGTGAGGCAGAACTACATGTGTAGAGATGTGCAGGTTTGGGGTAGAGTGGGGAGTGGTCCTGCTGATCTCAGGATGAGATTTCGGGAATGGACACTCCTCAGTCCCAATCTCCCTCCAGACTAGCTCCTCCCAGTCCCCTGGCTCTCCAACCTCAAAATCCAGAGTGCCAGGCCATGACCTCAGCAGTCACAAAACAGGGTCTATCTCCAGCTTTTGATTTGAAGAGGGCCCTGGAGCCCTGTTAGTACCAGAACAAGGCTATACACCTTAGACAGCTCCCAAGCCAGGATAAGGTCAACCAATCTCGAATCTCACAGCAGGCCTAAGAAATACTCAAAGGGAAGATTAACATATAGAAAATTAGTCACTTACATCAACTTTTCAATTATACAGGTTTTTAAGAATTTGTCTGTACATTGACTATGAACCGGAGCAATTTGCTGTATGTTTTTATTGGGATCACAGTCTGTGTTCCCTTACAATCTGCTGTCACAGCTATGGACACATGTAACACACTCTATCTCACATTTTAAAAAGTCAGAATAGCCCTCAAGCCCGCTACAGAGGGGAGGCTGGCTCAATGTGCCTCATGTGGCAAGGATGAGACACTGGTTTGGACTTGTTTCATGTGCTGACAATATTGTGAGATGAAGTAATTTGGAGAATTTGCTACAAGATGACAGTCCCAGTAATTCTAAATAAGACAGTTCCTTCTCTCCATTCAAATCCAGGGCCGCTAATGACTCACCCTGAAGGCAGTGACAGAAATGATTGTCTCAGCTCCTACAGGTCCTGGTCATGGGCCATCTAGCTAAGGAAATGGTATAATCCAATCCCGTCTAGCCAAAAGAAAACCCAAACCTCAGCCTTTCTTCAGGTTTCAGTTGGAAAATAGATGCATGTTTTTAAAAAGGGAATGCCAAAACATTAAAATATAAACAGGCCCACTATTTCTCAAGGTGAAGCTCACACTCCAAGTTGGATGCTTGTCACTTGTCTGACTCACTGGAGACAGCTTGAGCATAGCTCCCTTCCTGGCTTCACAGATGCTTCCCTTCCCCTCCCCAGCACTCGGCAAAGTCCCCAGCACATGGAGGACTGCTATAGTCTGGATCTGGAGTGCTCCAGCACATGGAGGACTGCTATAGTCTGGATCTGGAGTGCTCCAGCATATTGATGACTGCTATAGTCTGGATCTGGAGTGCTCTAGCACATGGAGGACTGCTATAGTCTGGATCTGGAGTGCTCCAGCACATGGAGGACTGCTATAGTCTGGATCTGGAGTGCTCCAGCACATGGAGGACTGCTATAGTCTGGATCTTGAGTGCTCCAGCACATGGAGGACTGCTATAGTCTGGATCTGGAGTGCTCCCAAACACATGTATATTAAAGCCTTCATCTCAGAAGTAGTCTACAGTAAGCAGTGTTGGCTGGACAGTGGTGGTGCATCTCAACACTTAGGAGGCAGAGGCGTGTGGATCTCTGAGTTTGAAACCAGTCTGTTCTACAGAGAGAGAGTTCCAGGACAGCCAGGGCTATACAAAGAAACTCTGTCTCAGAAAAGCAAACTAAATTAAATTAAATTAAAGAGGTGTTGGTACCTTTAAGAGATGGAGCCTACTGGGAAGTCTTCAGGTCATTGGGGAGGAGGCAAATCCTTAAAGTAGGTTGTAGAACCACCTCTCTGCCATTCTTTCTTTTCTTGCTTGCTTGATTCTTTCTATATTTCTGTATTTCTTTTTCTCTCCTGAGAAGTTCATATCATCAAGTGCTCCATTACAGTGGTGCACTGTCTTCCCATAGGCCGAAAGCAGCAGACCAGTCAGCCATGAACTTGAAACTTCTGAAAACATGAGTAAAATCAACCATTCCTCTTGTTAAGTTGCGATACATATATATATATATATCTCCACTTAATAGATAGCTAAGGCTATTTCATTGCTGCAACAGAAATCTGACCAACACAAGGAGACCCCATGCTTGCCAACCATAATTGCTGATTTTCTTCCTTGTTCAAGCACTCATGATCACAGCATGAATACTTATCCTATCCTTTGGCCTTCCCCCTCCTGGCTGCCCTCTCAGTCCTCAACCCTTCTGTATCTGACAGTGCAGATGCAGGCACATGTAATGGCGGGTGTACCATGTAGGGGTAGGGGTTCAGAAGAGGAGGGATGTTCATTTCCCACACACCCTCTTCTTTCCTTCCCTTGACCTTCTCTTCTTTCCACTCCCAACATGTCTCTCTTTAAACTACACTAAAGAGCACTCCGCTTCTCTCTGCTCTCTCTCCAGTGCATTCTGCTTCTCTCTGCTCTCTCTCCAGAGCACTCTGCTTCTCTCTGCTCTCTCTCTCCATACCCAAAAGGTCTTCCTGGCCTTGGCTGGGAATTCAGAAGACAGGATGTCATCCCCTGAATCTCCCTCAAGGATAGAAAAAGCTTCCTCAGGCCACAGCCCTCGCTTCCCCACACATACTCTGTGTCTATGAGTCCATCATGGGGCTGAGATAAGTGAAAGCAGTGTCCAGTTTCACCCACTCTCCTCCACAAACTGATCTGACTTGGGGTTTCACATGGCACCTGCTTCTCTGTGCTGGGCTGGCCACCTTGTCAGCAAGCCTGTGGGCTGGGTTCAGAGGTGGTTCATTGCTTCATCCCCAAGTGTCGAGGCTGATGCCTATGGGTGAAGAAAATCCACAGTCTGGTTTCCTCTATCCAGACTCTGTTTGTTCTACACACACACACACACACACACACACACCACACACACAAACACACACACATGCACACATACACACACCACTCATACCACACACATACACACACAATGTGAAATGGCCAATGGCATCCTCTTTGAGGGGACAGAAGGGTCACTGTGACAGTACCACAAACCTTGGAAGCACCAGAAAAACTCACTAGGGATAATGCTTAGGACCACCTTGGGGTCTCTAACCTCCAAGAGCCTTCAGTGGACTTCATTGGGCTTCTGGAGTACTAAGATTGAGCACCAGGAGAAGACTGACACAGGATTAAGGACAGACTGTCTTCAGAGATATATCCAGAAAATCAGCAAACCCCAACACCCTTTCATGTCCATGGTTAACTTTTTTGTTGTTTTGATTAAGAACAGGAACAGAGCTGGGCAGTGGTGGTGCACGCCTTTAATCCCAGCACTTGGGAGGCAGAGGCAGGCGGATTTCTGAGTTTGAGGCCAGCCTGGTCTACAGAGTGAGTTCCAGGACAGCCAGGGCTACACAGAGAAACCCTGTCTCGAAAAACAAACAAACAAACAAACAAACAAGAAAAAAAAGAACAGGAACAGAAGTGCCTACCATTCACGGGTTGACTTACAGGCCTGAGGCTCACCCTGCCCTGAGCCTAGGAGGTGTCTCAGTTTGGCAGTAACTGGGCTATTTTTAAAGTCTCTTTAAGGAGAGGTTTGGGGGGATGATTGAACTGAGGATCAGTCCAGCCAGCAGCTGGGCTTCCAGAGTTGGCCTGCCTGTGTTCTGTGACCCTTGGAGACGTGGGCAGGTCCCACTGGAACCCCGTTGCCCCCTGTGAGCATGCGCAGGGAAAGCAACTCATGTGCCTGTGAGGAGATGCATGCCTCTGGCTCAGGGAGGCCCCTTGCACTGAGCCCTGAACTCCTGCATGCGAAGCCTACACACTTGCCCGCTAGGACTCAGGCTCGTCCACATGCTCTGCTGCTCTGTTCTCCGGGAACCCTGAAGCCAGACCCTCAGTTTCCATGCGGGGCTATCTAGGGAGTGATGCAGTCCATATCTAGTCATCCACTTCCTGTCTGTGGGTGCTGTGTGCTCCCCATCTCAAGTCTCCGTGACATCTCCAGGTCTGCACAGGTCTCTGGTCCTTTCCAGTGCTGGTCCTGCAGAGCCTTAATGTTCCCAAAGCAGGCTAGTCTTTCAGTTTCCTCCTACACTGACTGTCCCATCCAGATTAAACTCTTCCTTCCCTCTCTCCCAACTTTGCTTCATTTTTCTTCAAAGTCTATTTCACTGTCAGATATTATCAATGGTTTAAGTTGGCTTCTCTGTGTCTCTCTCTCCAGCTACAAATGCAGGCTTTGTCCAGATCACCACTGGGTATAGTAAGCGCTCAAAAAATACTTGTCAATCAAGGAAATCTATAAGAACGCTGCCTCCTCACACCCCTGCATATAAGTGTGCTGTCTCCCCAAACCCCACCCCTCACCCCCTGTCCACTCTCCTCCCTGCTCATTCTGACCATTGCTTTTGTCTATGACAGCAGAGAAACCCAAAAAATACACTGATCAGAAAAGAAGGTGGCATTCAGGGAAGCTTCCAGAGACAGGCAAGGTGAGCCCTGGAACATGATGGTTACGCACAGTGTCCAGGCAAAAGAAAACAAACCTCTGTGCATAACTGGCACGGAGGAGAGACATCTGTTCTCCAAGCTTCCAGCCCACAGAACTCTGCTCGTCCCTTCCGGATGCCACAGATGCTTGGTGACAGCTGAGATCTGTCTCGCAGAAGCAGGAACGGAGAGTATTTCTGGCCCAATTAAGCTTTAGCGGTTGACAAGTGGGCATGGCAACCTCACCTCTTTGCATTCCTAACGTGAGAAACAGACGGCCTCGTGAGCGCTGCGCCATCTCCCGCACCTTCCAGCTGGTGCGCCACACTGAGGGCATTGCATGTGGGCAGGTAACAGGTACGGGACACAAGGACGGAGCAGCTGTGGCATGTGGTCGAGCTTCATGTTCGCTTGTGGTGTCAATCCTTTATAATACATACCCCAGTTATTTTGCAAATCTTCATTCCAGAAAATCACAATGATCGCCGTTGCAGAGGCATGAGGACTTGCCCACAGTTCTGGGTCCCTGTGATGGTTTGAGTAAGAATGGCCCACAGAAATTCGGATGTTTAAATGCTTGATTCCCAGTTAGTAAAACGGTCTTGGAGAAATTAGGGTTGTGGTTTGGGGCGTGGCTTTGTTTGATGGGCGTGGCTTTGTTGGGGAGGCGTGGTTTTGTTGGAGGAGGTTTCAAAAGCTCACACCAGGCCCTTTCTCTCCTCCCTGCAGTTGAGGATCAGATGTAAGCCAGCTTGTGGATCAGATGTAAGCTCTCAGCTACTGCGCTAGCACTATGCTGCCTGCCTGCCGCCATGCTCTTTGCCATGATGTTCATGGACTAGCATTCTGAAACTGTAATCCCACAATTAAATTATATTTTTTAAGTTGCCTTGGCCATGGTATTTCTTCACAGCAATAAAACACTAATTAAGGCAGATTTCAAGAAGAATGAGAAACAGGTCTCTATTTTTCATTCTCCCAGGCACAGCAGCTTTTGAATGAAGAGGAGATCTGAAATGTGACACATGAATTCCCACAAGATAGGAAGATAGACAGAAAGGTGGACTAACCAGCAGTCTGTGAGAGCTCTTGCAGATGAAAGACTCTGAAAACAGCCTCCACTACAGGCCTATGAAACAAGCCATGCTCGGTGTGAACTGTGTTAGAGAGGGAGGGTACCCATCCTCCGGGTCCATACTGGATAACCCTGCCCTATCCCTAGGAGGATCATCTCTGTCACCATCACTAAGAGGCTTGTCTCTGGCCTAGGATGGGGCAGTCAGGATCCTGAATCAGGGGACTCTGTGGTCCCATCCTTCTGAGATTTGAACCCAGGGCTTTATGTGTGCTGGGCAAGGGCTAGCCCAGGCCCTAATCTTCACATGGACACGGACCATGGTGTAGTCCAAGCTCAGCTCCCCTTGGAAACACAGAGAAACCAACTGTTGTAGCCAGGGATGCCAGGGATGCTCTGAGTGAGACAAGCAAGAGATGGTATTTGGGAAGAAAGAGGTGTCAATAAAGTTCCTTACATGTGTACCTTTAAGCATGCTATATAGCTTGGGAGTTCTTCTCTGATGGCTCCTGCCTAACAGTAGATGACATGTGGTCAGGTCCAAGGAGAAACTAGGGTAAAGTTCAAAAACATACTGAAGCTGAATACAGGCATGGTCAGGTTGTGCAGAGAAAACTGGCCATCTTGAGCCACCAGAGTGAGTCTAATAGCAGTAGTCTCTGGCAGCCATTAAGCAAGCATTTCTTATCTACTAGGCTTTTTACGCTTCAACCGTTAGGGGCCTCCAGAGAAAGAAGCATGACTACTCCATGTTTCAGATGAGGAAACCAGCCTTAAAAAGGCCACACACCCTGTGACATAGCTGGGTGTCTAGCTCAAAATCGCTCAGGCCCACAGCTTGAGTTTTTGACCAACATAGAATTTTCCTCTTCCTTTTCTGTCCCTCCTAAGGGACCTAAAGCCTGAGGTCAGCGCCTAGACCAGCCTCTAAGGGCGGACTTCCCAGAGTTCAGATCTGATTTTCTTTCTGTTTTTAATATTTTTAAAAAGTGTGTGAGTGTGTGTGTTGGTGGGGCAAGGGTTAGTATGCCTATGAGTACAGGTGATCACAGAAGCCAGAGGTAAAGGTCAGAGGCAGTAGCCAGAGAGGACATCATGGCCCCTGGACTTGGAATTATAGATGGTTGTGAGCCACCTGGCATGGTGCTAGGGAGTGAACTTGGGTCCTCTGCAAGAACACTATGAACCCTTCTTACCCACAAGCTACCTTGCCAGCCTAGATCTGATTTTCTATCCCAAGAGTTGATTGGCAGGTTCATCTGGGACCACTACTGCACTGTAGCACAAAACAGGTGAACCTACAGATGAAATGCTGACATGCAAACATGCCCCTCCTAGTGACCAGGACCTCCACTAGAACCAGCTACAGGTGTTTACTGCCATGGCTGCAAGTTGCCTAATGAGGGTTTGCTATCCCTGGGTAGAGCATAATGATGGTTATACTTATAATTTGATGGATATAAACCTCTGAAGGAAATGTCTAGTCTAAAAGAAGCTACTGGGGACCAGATGAGGCCAGCCCCCTTCACCTGACACTAGTGGGAACCTATACTTGGACGCAGCTTCGAGTAAGGTCAGATCATATGGCTCGCTAGCTTGTCCTGGTGGCTTTCTTACACCACCAGGACCAGCAGTCAAGGAGTGACCCGCACAGAGTGAGCTGGGCCTCCCACATCAATCATCAACCAAGAAAATGCACCACAGGCCAAACTAGTGGGAACCTTTTCTCAGTTGATGTTCCTTCTTCTTAAAAGCCTTTAGCTTATGTCAAATTGACATAAACTAGCCCACACACTAGGCAAGCACTCTGCCAACTAAGCCCCATCTCTATGTATGGGTTTTATAGCACACTATGGTGGTATCAAGGTGCCAGTCCTGAAAACGAAGACACAGAGAAAGATACGCATACTCTTATATAGGGTAAAATGTGTTTGTGTTGACTTTGTAAATTTCTGTAAAATATACTTAAAAACCTCCAAAGCAGGGGTTGTCCTAGAGCTGGGAAGCCATGTCTCCTGCAGTGACCTCAGGAACCAGGATGAACTTGCTGGTCCAGAGGATCATTCTAGGGAGGACAGAGGGAATCTGAACTCAGGTGACAGAGCTTACTGGGGGCTGAGGCAAGATCAGAGGGAAAGAAATGAGGCTCAAAGATAGAAACTGGAGCAGGGATCCATGGTGTGAACCTTGGGGCCTCCCCCTCAGAAGGCACATAAGACAAAACGCACATAAGAACAGTTTGGGCAGTGTGGCTGAAGGTCTGGGTTGTTGGGGTGATCGGAACATGTGGCTTCAGTCTAACACAAAAATGCTTTCAGTGTGCCTCAGGCGGTCTCCCATGATACTGAAATGTGGCCAGTAGCCTCTACAACACAGGTGGATGGAGACTCAGAACCTAGCACACACCAGAAGTAAAGTAACTATGACTAAAGGAGATAACCCCCTGCTACCAAGGCCAGCATAAGTCTCTCCTCCTGTTTCCCAAAGACCCTGGCATATGCTAAGTGCATCTCCCAGTCCTGAGTCAGGCAGGCGTGCTCAGATCTAAGCGCAGGAGCAGAAGGGAGTGATAACGCCCTGAGGATTCCTCCCTGCTCCATTCCACCCTCCCAGGACTGCCGTTTGCTTGGCAGCCTCGTATTGCATTCCTGAGCAGTTTGGTGGATTTTTTTTTTATTACAGTTAGAATTAAATAACTGAAGATGGATCCAGTGGGCTGAGGGAAAACAGAAGCTTATCAAAGGAAAGAACAGAGCAGCTCTGGCTGTAGAAAAGCAGGATGCACTCAAGCACCCAGCAAGCCCAGTGACAGCATCCCATTCTTGATTTCTCTTTGAGCTTTCTCTCCCACGAGGTGACCTCCAGGCTGTTCTGATGGGATCTAGTTCTAGGCCATCATCCCAAGGGAGAGTAAGTAGAAGTGGGCTGGGTCAGGGCCAGGTTCTGGGGATCACCCCGGAGCTCAGCAGAGGTCAGACCACAATTCCAGACCACTACAAAAAGCTAAATGGACTGAGCCGTGAGGTCCCAGCTCCCCTCCCTCACCCTGAGATTTAAGGGCCACTTACCCTGTCGAAAGGGCTTCTGAGTTACGGCTTGGGTCCCAAGGTCTTATGGCCAAGACTTTTATGACATCAGAGCAGGTTATTGATAAATTATTTTCCTTCAATGAGATGAGCCAATTCAAGCCAGATTAAAATACATAAAGGCAGATAAGGAACAAGGCCAGGAAAGTCACCAAGGGAAAAGAGACAGAAGGGAAGGGGGAGAGAAAAAGATAAAGTGTGCAGAGAGAGAAGAAGGGAGGGGAGACCAAAATGTCTGTATTATATAGGGAAAAGCTTCTTGGGGGAGGGGAAGCCCAGCCCCTCTGCTGAAAAACTTAGAGCAGAGTAGGGACTGGGGATGCTGGAGGAATCTGGAGTCCAGGTCCACTTTGGTATGTCAAATATGCACCTCAGCTGTTTGTCCCAGGTCTGAATCCCAACAGTTACATGACAAAGGAAAGTAATCAATGTAATCTTGGGACCAGTCACTGCTTCCAATAACTCAAGGGGGTATGGAGGTGGCAGTACCCAGGAATGTCATACAGAGAAATAGGGTACAGGTCTGCATCCCCAGAGGCCAAGCTGGAGATGCTCAGACGTCCAGCAGACAGCAAGTGGCTAGGGAGGCCCCTGCTCTCTCTTCTGGCTTACTGTCCCCATCACTATTCAGTTCACAGCATTCCTGACCACAGGTTCTCTGCCATCGTCTCTGCCTTCCTTGCTAAGAGCTCTGATCTCTTCAGCTTCAGCCTCAGCATCACTTCCTCAGGGAACATCTTCCCTGGTCCTCTCAGACCTTCTTGGGTTCCTCAATGAAGCACTTGTGGCAAGAAGCATGTCCTGCCCACTGGGTACCTCTTACCACATCAGCCCACTGCATCTTGAGCTGTTTCTACTGTCTGGGCAGGTCCCATGAGACAGACCACAGACCACATTGAATCAAGCAGTTTTGCAACTCACAGTGGGCGAACAAGGGATGGAGGAAACCTAGGGTGTATGGTGTCCCCTTGCCCTGTCCCTTGGGGGTAAATGCCAGGATGGGTGGCATCTTCTCTGCATGTGCCTCACTTGCATGGCTGCTGAAGGACCTGCAAAGTGGTCTGCCTGGGTGGCAGCTATTTTCAGGGTGACTTTGCCCATAGATACTTGCTGCTGTCTAGATATCTGTGACTGACTATGTCCCTAACCAGATCTGTCCTACAGGCATCCCCATATCTCCCTTCAGACTGCTTTAACTGTGGCTATTTCTAGTTCTGCATTTACATTCTGACCTGTGTCTGTGGCTTTTTCCCCCTCTCTCTGAAGTTCTCTCAGAGCCTAAGAAGCAGCTATAAGTAGATTTGGGTTTGGAATTTTGGATGCAGAAGAACAGGATGGTCTACACCAGCCCTCTCTGAGTGGTATGAACACTTCCTTTTAGCTTGCAGATCCCTCCAACCCAATTAACTGGACAGACTAATGAGGCTCAAGAAAGGATTGAAAATACAACCCTGTCCTAACTCCTCAGGCCTAGGACATCACAAGGCTATCAGGCCAAACAACTGACTCTAGCTGTTATCATAGGTACAGACCCAGCACAATGTGCCACCCCTTTTAACCTCTGCCCCCACCCACAGCTATGTGCCTGAGGCTTACTTATCTCCATTCTCCCAGCCACCACTGATACCCGCAGCCAGAATTCCTACATACAGGCCAGCTTCTGCTATCAGCTTCTCTGGGCCCTACCAAGTCCAAGCCAGGACATGACTGAACAGGTTAGCACCTAAAACAAATGACACTCAAGAAGCTGTCGTCACAGGCAAAGGTTTCCAGTGTCACAGTGTCCTCAGGTAGAGCCAGAGATGATCCACTCATTTCTCACTGGTTCTGGCTTCCCAGCATGGAACTCCAAAGACCGGACACCAGCAGACATGCTAGAAAGACGTGTACCAGTGCTTAGTCTCCACTGAGAACATCAGTGAGCTGTCAGGAGATGCTGATTCCTGCCAGACACAGCTACCTATGTTTAGCCTTTCACCTAAAATCCCACTAACAGGAAAGCAGATGCATTTTTCTTTTTTTACAATATAAACTCTAAAACTAAGAAACTATAAAAGGAAATAATTATAGACAGGTTTCAACCAAGGCTGGGAGACAGCAAGCAGATGGTAATACAGGCTGAAGTATTTGGAAAGAAGGCTCCACATGAGCAGAAAGCTGATCTGCCCCACAGAAAGCCCAAGGCACCAGAATCTGGAGGTAGCAGGGAAAGTTAAGATCAAGTATAAGTCTGAGAAGAGGGTTTGCATGGAAGTCGAACACAGTTCTGCTCCAGGCAGCTGCTGTTGTTTGGATACGGAATGCTCCCCAAAGGCACTTGCACTGAATGAAGGCTCAGATGTGGAGCTATAGAAAAAAGGAGTACGGCACTTTCACGGGGGTGGGGCCCGTCGGGAGGAAGTTACATCTGTGGGCTCTGCCCTTAAAAAGGACTGCGAAGCCCTGAAGTGAACGGTCCTCTACCCTGCACCCCTCATGAGGTGCTGCCTCCACAGGCCAGAGCAGCATGATCATAGACAAAGACCTCTGAAACTGTTTGCTAAAAGAGAGTTCTCCTCCTCATAAGCTGCTTGTGTCTGGCATTTGTAGCAGTGACAGAAAGCTGCCTAATACACTGGGGATCGTTTCCAGGATCCTTTTCAAAGACAAAAATTCTAACATTTTTATATAAACTGCCATAGAATCTGGATAATCTACCCATATCCTCTTATAGACTTAGGTCTTCTGTAATTATTTTTTAATACACAATGTGATGAGAATGCTGTGTGAATAATTGCTAGACTCTATCATTCAGGGAATAATATTGAAGATAAAGTCGATGACTGTTCAAGAGATAAACAGCATTTTTCAGATACACAGAAATTTCCAGCAAAATGTTCTTCAATATGCATTGTCCTAAGAACGGGGGACCTGTAAGGGGTAAAGAATATAGTCAGTGGTAACAAATATAGCTCGGGCCTGTGGTACCAGACAGTCTGGAGCATCAGGGAGAGTGACAAGGATAAATGGAACACATGTTAGCTCACACCATCAAGAAAGAAAACCATCAGGCATTTGCCAGAGCTGCAGGAACAACTGGAGAAAAAGCCAGGCAAGCTTTACAGAACACCAAGCAAACGTTAAAACAAGGCTAGCTCCAGGATAAACAAAGGAAACAGGGAGACAGAACCAGCATACAGGACTTACTCTGTCATAAACAATAAGTGTTCAAAATACAGTCATCCACTGCACAAGGCTGTTTACATAAAAGGCAGACAGCATGTTTGCCTCTTCCTCCCAAGTGCTTGGATTAAATAAACACCACCAAGCCAAGCAGTCTGGTTTTTCGAGATAGTTCCTTTCTGAAGCCCAGGCTGACCTCAGACTCTCCATCTTCCTGTCTCAGCCTTCTGAGTACCTGGATTACAGGCATGGTGGACCATGCCTGACTAAGAGTTTTAGTTTTACATGAAAAAAAGAACTCTGGAGAGGTAGGGGCTGTACTCAGTATCTGATCTTGGGTGCCCTGGGTTCATTCCTAGGGCTGCGTGAACTGGATGTGGAGGCTATCAGAGACAGAGGCAAGAGAGTCAGAAGATGAAGGTCATCCTTGGCTATATAGTATGTTCCAGGCCAGCCTGGGACAGCTCAAACAGACGGGGGTTATGGGGAAGAAGAGCTATCTATGGAGTTGGGTGGCAGCTATGGCTTCAGAGAAATGTAATATAGTCAGTACTGCTGAACTGTGTGCGATTGCGTGTGATGTATGTGATTGAACTGGTTATTTCATGTCACATGTATGTTCCACAAAAACACAATATAAACAGGACAGTGGCCACGCTGATGAGGACACAAAGCACAGAGCTAAAAAGAGATGCGTGAAGAGTACCCCAGAGCTGCTCTTGTTGCATGAGTGGACTGGTTGTCCTTACCACTCTCTTCCCTCTGAGAGAGGCCACCACCCAAGCTCCTTTGCCCTCTGACCAATGGGAAGCAGGAAGAAGAGCTGAGAACTGAATTTGTTGACTCCTCCCCAAAACCAACACAAGTCTGGCCTGCAGTGCCTGCCCATCTCTCTGGCATAAATACTCCTACCAAAAAAAGACTTCAAAGGACCAACTCACTACTGGAGAGAGCAGGAAAGAGCAGGTCTTCGTGAGCTGGTTCCAACCAGCATTGGCATCCCACCCACCCTCCACCCCTTATCTGCTTCCTCTTATCCTTTGCCCTGGAGAGTCACATCTTTCTGAGACTGTGTCCCAACCCAGACATTCCCCCCCCTTTTTGGGGGGAGGATTCCTCCTCTACCTGCCTCCAACCTCAAACTTAAAGGACGCCTTCCCCTCCACTCTCAGCTGCAGCTGTCCAGAGCTTCTCAAGAATACCTCTACCTGGTTGCCCAAACACTCCTAGTTAGTTCCGTTTCCCTGCTCCCACTTTTCAGTAATGCTCTCCCAAGATTCCAATGAACTACATACTGTTTCTCCATGGGGTGCTGCCTCAAACAAGAGGGGAATCAGTTCCACAAGATGCACAGCAAGAAGACCTCTCTGATACAGCAACACGGAACGGGGAGTGAAGTGAGTGAAAGGTGCGGCCTGCTCCAGTCTGGCATCCTCAGCCCTGCACCCCGCTTCCACGTTCTGTGATGCTCTTTCTGGGGCAGTGTGGCTCCTAGAACTTTGAATGTATCCAAAAGCATTTTACCAGATTGTGTGGCAGAGAGGTCATCAGCTGCTTTTCTTCTACTCGCTAAAGAACGGTCACTGTTCCTTGGATTTAGCCAACACTCTTTCATGCCTCGTTTGAATCTTCAGCTGGACTCAGCCCAGAGAGTCACTGCTCGCAGGAGGTGGCACAGAGCCCTCCCACAAAAATTACAGTCCTCTTAAGAAAAATCACAGTCCTTACCCAAACTGCCTGATTCAGGGCTGGCATGGATAACTTACATACGTTTAGAGGATGAATTCAAGAACTGCTAAATCCAAGCCAGGGAAAATGAAATAATCACAATTTGCTACAATTGTATTTCAGCTCAGCGTGAAGGCCAAGTCGGTGAAGTGACATTCTTCTGCTTACCATACAGTCCCACTGGTTTTCTCATAGGCTGGTGTTCTTATGTCTGTGAAGGTGATATTTCTCCCAGCTGTCCCCGCCCACATGCTGTTAACCCAGTCTGTGTGAGGCAGGGGTGTGGAAAGCTCCCACCCAGCCCTGGTACAGCAGCCAACCCAGCAGGGTGAAAGGCTTAGTAGAGAGGGTGGAATAAGGAGATTGAACTGGGCTACAGAGTGAAACCCTGTCTCAAAAACCCAAAACAACAGACAGTGGTGCTACACACCTTTAACCCCAGCACTCAGGAGGCAGAGGTGGGCGGATCTCTGAGCTCAAGGTTCTACAGTGGAACTGCAGGTGAGTTCCAGGACAGCCAGGACCACACAGAGAAACCATGTCTGGAAAAGCAAGCAAACAAAAATGTTAAAAGAAAAGAAAATCAAGTTGGAGTTGGTGTCATGGATATGGTTAAAGTTAGGCTTGGAATTATAGCAAGGTTATAGATGTTGTTGAAAACAGAAATTGTTAGCATTCTGTCTAAGCTCCACCCCAGTTACCTGGCAACAACCAGGTAGGCCTGACCCACTATAAAAGGGGCTGTTTGCCCCTGCTCTCTCTCTCTCTCTTACTCTTCTTTTGCTTTCTCTTGCTCTTGCTTTCCCCCCCCTTCCCCCCTCTCTCTCCGCTTGCTCGTGGCCAGCCTATACTCTACTCCTCTACCTCTCTACTGTTAGCTTCTGTCTAAACCCCACCTCTACAGTTACCTGGCAACAGCCAGGTAGGCCTGCCTACTATAAAAGGGGCTGCTTGCCTCCTCCTCTCTCTCTTACTCTCTTGCCTCTAGCTTCTCTCTGCCCCCTTCGCCCCCCCTTCCCTTCCCCCTCTCTCTACGCGGTCATGGCCGGCCTCTACTTCTCTCTCTCTCTCTCTCTCTCTCTCTCTCTCTCTCTCTCTCTCCCTCTACTACCCTCCTGCCTCCCCTCCCCATTCCCTGAATAAACTCTATTCTATGCTATACGGGTGTGTGGCTGGTCCCTCAGGGGGAAGGATGGCTCTGCATGAGCCCGCTGAGACACCCCCTTCCCCCACACTTCTCTACACACCCACAGGACATACTCTCTTTATCTTTTTATAAACACATCATCTACTCTCTCTCTCTCTGTCTGTCTCTCTCTCTCTCTGCCTTTCTCTGCCTCTACTACCTTCTTGACTACCCTCCCCATGCCCTGAATAAATTCTATTCTGTACTATACTGTGTGGCTGGTCCTTCAGGGGGAAGGGATGTTTCAGCATGGGCCCACCAAGGCACCCACTTTCCTCACTCCTCACCACACCTTCATAGAGCATATCCCCCCTCTCTTTATCTTTTTATAAACACATCAGAAATAGTGTCATTCTTTTTAGGTTTTCCTTTGTCCCTTTTGTTCCCTGCCCAACACTAAACTCAACACAGGAGGCATAAACAATCCAAATATCTTAGGTGTTCTTACAGAGCCCTCATCTGCAACCTCCCTGGGACCTGAAGCTGCTAGCCAGGCTCCCCAGCCTCAGTGAAGAGCCTGCAGCTGACACATAGAGCTAGGCTATCTGCACTGAAGTGGACATCTGATGAAGGACATGGAAAGACAGAACAGGCCCTGAAGCCAGGACAGGTGGCCAGGGAAGGTTGTCAGGCTCTAAAATGAAAATGAAAAGCACCCACAGCTTCCTACACGGACCAGCTTGTCTGTGGGTAGATGTGCGTGCACACCTAGGACACACTGATGGCCTTTCACAGCAGCCACAGTAGCCACGGTCAATGGCTCCAGGGAAGAGTGGCAGCAACAGCTGTATGAGAAGGTATAAGACTCGGGCAAGCCTTAGCTTACAGGGGACCCCCTGAGTGAACCACGCAGAGGCAAGAATCGATGCAAATAGCAAGAGGAATTTATTTTCCAACGTTGGGGTCGTCCTGCACCCAAAGGAGAGGCAGCAACCCCTGGCAGCTCATTCAGTGGACCTTTATACAGTTTCCAGGGGTAGCATAGAGAAACAGCAACTAGGTACAATGTGATTGGCAGAACAGTGTGACTTTTAAACTGATTGGTCTTTAGGGAATGAGGCGGCAAGGACCTCCCTTGTCTGTGGGTGGCCATCGTGTGGAGAGTGTCCTGATGTGGGTCAGTTCCCCCCTGTTGTCTGAGGAATGTCAATTAGCCTCTCCCTTCCAGAGGCACAAGTGTCCCAAAGTTCCTGAGCTGACCTCTTCAAAAGAAGAGCATATGACAACTTCCAGGGGATCACAGCTGTACAGATCAGCAGAGGAGTAGCTGGGGGCCAACAGTGATGACTTCAGGAAGACTAGACCTCTTGCCCAACCTGTTCATCGGGTGTCATGCTGCTGGCGGATCACCACAGGCTTGAAGGGAGAGGAGAAAGAAGAAAGGAGAAATAGAACACAACAGAAGAAATTTCACCTTCCACTAGGATGGGTGGAAATCACCACAGGGTAGCTAGGGACGAAAAAAAGGAATAAGAAGAGGCTAGCCCACAAAAGCTGTCAGGTCCAAAGGAAACTCCAATTTCCCAAATTCCAAGAGGCACCCCATATATCCAGACATGAGCTTAAGCAGAACTATAAGATTTCTGGCCTTTAGATAAAAGCCAGAATTCCTCAGGAACGTTATAAACATTGTGAACATTGGTTCACATCTGCCAAAAGGAGTCATGGCTCTCATCTCTGGCAGAAGAGACATACAGCTACCTGTGGCAGCTGTCAGTATAACAAAGCTCATGCTAGCCTCCAGGCTCCCTTGGTGTCACAAGTACCTGTTATACATCTCCAAGCCCCATACCAGTCTCCTGGACTTTCCCTCCTCCCAGCTACTCACCTCCAACTGTGAAAGCAGGCCAGGAGTCTACTTACACACATGGATGGAATTCTTTATGTTTGTTTTAGTGTGTGTATGTTGGGTGTGTGGGTACATGTGTGCACATGTATGTAGAGACCAGAGGTTGACCTTACCTGTCTTCTTTGATCATTGTTTATCTTTGTTTGAGACAGAGTAGAAACTTAACCTGAGGACGGTCTCAGAAGAGGGGCCTTGGGGAGTGGCTGGGATCAGATAAAGTCATGGGCTGGATCCCCGTGACTGATTGCATGCCAATGGATTTATAAAAAGAAATCACCATGCTCTCGCGCGCGCGCACCTGCGTCACACACATGCACATAGACATGTGCACACACTGAGGCATGTACACACACATGCACATACATGTGTGCTTGCTTGTGCATGACATGATGCCAATGGCGGCTAGATATGAAATGACCCCCAGAGGCTCATGTCTTGAAAGACGTGGTCCTCAGCATTGATACATCTAAAAAGCTTGTAGAACCTTTTGGAGTTAGAGCCTTGCTGGGGAAAATAGGTCAGTAGAGTGCGGCCTTGAACGTCCATAGCCCACCCAGCCCCGGTTCCTGTCCATGCTCTGCTTCCTGACCACAGATGCAATATAGCCAGCAGCCTCCAGTCCCTGCCACCATGCCTACCTCTTCTGAGGGCTGGGGTGGGCTGGAGTACAGAATGGGAGCTAGCCAGACCTCTCTTTTCTCTCCGTATCAGTCTTGACTTTATTTTTATATTTATTTACTTATTACATGTGATTGCATGCCGGGCACGCGTGAGGAGTCAGAGGATAGCTTTGTGGTTGCTGGTACTCTCAGTCTACCATATGCGTTCCAGGGTCTGAAATCAGTGACAGGTACTTTCATCTTCTGAGACAGCTAGCTAGTCTTAATCTTCTCTTTTCTTCTTCTTCTTCTTCTTCTTCTTCTTCTTCTTCTTCTTCTTCTTCTTCCTCCTCCTCCTCCTCCTCCTCCTTCCCCTTCCTCTTCCCCTTCCCCCACTCCTCCTCCTCCTTCCCCTTCCTCTTCCCCTTCCACTTCCCCTTCCCCCACTCCTCCTCCTCCTCCTCCTTCCCCTTCCTCTTCCCCTTCCCCCACTCCTCCTCCTCTCCTCCTCCTCCTCTTTCTCCTCTCTCCTCTTCCTCCTCTTCCTCCTCTTCCTCCTCTCTCTCCTCTTCCTCCTCCTCCTCTTTCTCCTTCTTCTTTTCTTCTTCCTCTTCTTCTTCCTCCTTCTTTTCTTCTTATTCTTCTCCTTCCTTCCTTCCTTCCTTCCTTTCCTCCCTTTACTGTTCTAATATAACCCAGGCTCGCAGCATGCTCCCAATCCCCCTTCCTTCGCTTCCTGTGTCCTAGATTTACAGGTGTGTGCTACTGTGACTAGTCATGGAAGTACAAATGTGTGAGTATACTATGTACCAATAAGATGTACATTTCAAATGAAACAATTGTATGGTAGGTGACTTGTGTCCCTATAAAGCTGTCGAAATAAAACTTTAAAGGTTACAAAAGAATACATATGATAGCATTCCATTTCTGGAGCAGCTTTAAACAGAGACAAAAAATGGTGTATTGCATGAAGTGTATATTTGGTAACCAGTGGAGAAAACAGGAGATAAACAAAGTTCTCAGCAGAGCAGCTGCCTGTGAGACACATAGACAAAAATATGCTTGCCAAGTTAAGATACACACACGCACACGCACAAACTTTGGGATTACCCTGTTTCTCTTTAGGCCAAAATGTTCCACTACCACTGAGCTGCTGGGTGTGTAGCAGAAGGGACATATCTTTTAAGGGGACATATCTCAGCCCTCTTAAGACAAGCTGGCCTTGAACTTACTTTGTAGCCCAGGCAGGCCTTGAACTTGCTGTCCTGTGGAGTATCTGGAATTATAGTCCTTTGTTGACAAACCTAGATGGAATCATCCTGTTCCTTAACCAGGGGTGGGGGTGGGTGCTAACATCGAAATGGATTCACAGGACTTGGGGCATATGTGGCAAGGGTGAGCCCCTGGGTTCATCACCAACACATAAAACAAGCTCTTGGAATTGCTGTTGGCAAGGCAGCCGTTAGGATGCAGCTGTGTTTGCCTTCGAGACGCCTGAAGCACACTTTCCCACTCACACCTTCCTTTGGGCGTGTGCAAAGGGGATGCAAGGCATAAATCTAGGCTACAGACTTCTGGTCAGTCTAAGACTACAAGTCAGGCAGAAAGAAGAGGAAAGGGCTGGGCCCACTGAGGGAAGTATCCTGTGGGAAGGTGATGAGGGGGGCGTTCTAGAGAACACTCATAGGAGGAAATAATAAAAATGCAGTGACTAGTGGTCCAGTGGGGGATTATAAATCGGAGACTCCATAGGCCCTGCAAGACAGTTAAGAAGGAAAACACCCTTGGATTATTGACCCGTTTTATCTGTCTTCCTCAGACACCTCAGGTTACATGGTGGGGTCAGGTGGCTTTTACCATTCATTTATACCTGCCTGTTTGCCAAGGAAGAAAAAAGGAAGGAAGGGAAAGGAGGGAAGAGGTGGGTCAGAAATATTTCATGGTTCTGACTAGCATTTTCTTTATTAAAAAAAAAAAAAAGAAACTTGTTTTTATTAGCATGTGTGTGCGTGCGTGTTTGTGCCATGGCACTCAGTGAAGGTTAGAGGACAACTTTGAGGGTTCAGTTCTCCTTCCACCTCTCATGGCTTCCAGAATTTGGACTCAGGACAACAGGCAAGGCAAGCTTTACTCACTGAGCCACCTGGCCACCCCCAACTCTGATCTTCAACATCTGCCAAATAAGGCTCTTGATGACAGGTGCGAGGTGTTCAGGGGTCCAGGTGGGGGTTCATGTAGGTTTAAAAGGAGCTTTGAAAGAAGAGCTCCAGCACCACATCAGGGATGCTACAAACTCCAGAGCTGCCCAGCTCCCTTCCCCATGAACATTTGCCTCTGTTCGGCAGAATCATCTGTTTAAAATGAGACAATAGAGGTTAGAGGAACCCTGAAGGCAGAAGCCCTCTCCAGTATAAGTTATTACCTCGTCTTTACTATTACCTGAGAGTGCTTTGCAGACAAGAGGCTGACAAAGACAACGTAATAATAGCTTGTCCAAGAACTTCTTGGTATCTTAAGCCCAACTTGATACTCTAATGGCTTCAGAAAGATGGGTGGGAGGGGGCAGGGAGGAGGCAGTATCTGTCCTCATCAGAAAGGAGTGAGTCACTAATCTCTCTCTAGCTGAGAGGTGGAGGCTCAGAGAGAAGGGATAGTCTCGACTAGCTGAGTGTATCAGGACCAGGTTGCTAGCCTCTGACAGGCAGGACCCCAAAAACTCCTGAGAACAGGATATAACTGAATAGCAAGAATAAGTCTAGCCAGGCAGTGGTGGCTCACGCCTTTAATCCCAGCACTTGTGAGGCAGAGGCAGGTGGATTTCTCAGTTCAAGGCCAGCCTGGTCTACAGAGTGAGTTCCAGAATAGTCAGGGCTATGCAAAGAAACCTTGTATCTAAAAAACCAAAAAAAAAAAAAAAAAAAAAAGAATAAGTCTTAGAGCCAAACCCTGGTCCACCATCTGCAAGGGCAGCTCTCTGTCCAATGGGGAAGCATATCAGAACTAAGATAGGCCTCATTGACTCCAAGATAGAGTCTACTGGGGAGCCACCTCAGCTCGGATGGTGGCCCACCCAGTTGTGGCTGTCAGTGGCAAATCCCAGTTACTCATGATCCTTCCGTTGCCCTCCCCAGCCCTGCCAGACACTCAGCGTTTCTGAATCTTACCTTGACTTTCCCTGGTGTACTTATATGAAAGGAAAACCCAACCTGAAGTCAGCCTCCATTTCTCTTACCATACACTTCCCACACAGATCCCTTCTGTGACCTCAGAAATTTCAGTCATTTCTTCCCACCAGCAGGCAATCATTTCTACAGCAGGCTCTATGTGGGCGTCCTCTAACCCAGTCTGGCTGACTCCGTCTGCTTGGAGATAGTGTCAGATCCCACAAGTTGAGGCCTTAGCTCGTCAAACAACCCCTCCGCACCTCCCATAATAGCATTCACCAAATCATATTTTTAAAAATTTTTTTTAAAAAAACCTTTTATTGCTTCTTTTTTGAGATTATAATATAATCACATCATTTTTCTGCTGTCTTAGTTATGGTTTCCATTGCTGTGAACAGACACCATGACCAAGGCAACTCTTATAAGGACAACATTTAATTGGTGCTGGCTTACAGATTGAGAGGTTCAGTCCATTATTATCAAGATGAGAAACATAGCAACTTCCAGGCAGGCATAGCACTTGAGAAGTTGATGAGAGTTCTACATCTTGTTCCAAAGGGAACCAGAAGAAGACTGACTTCTATTAAGCCACACCTCCTAACTGTGCCACTTCCTGGGCCAAGCATATTCAAACCACCACACCTGCCTTCTTTCCTCCGTCCAATCCCTTCTCTATATTCCTCCTTGTTCTCCTTCAAATTCATAGCTTGTTTTTTCATGAATTATTGGTACACATATGTATGTATATTTTTATTTTATATGTATGTTTACCTGCATGTATGTATACGTACCATGTGTGTGCCAAATATCCATGGAGGCCAGAAGAGTGTATCATTTGGCCTGGAATTACAAATGACTGTGAGCTGCCGTATGGGTGCATGGAAGCAAACCAGGACCCCTACAAGAGCAGCAAGTGTTCTTCACTACTGAACCATCTCTCCAGCCCCACTCCCCAGGTCGTTTCATTTGTGCTTCTGACCAGACAGCTTTAAGTTGGGAGCTATAGTTTTGATCTGAAGTATCCCTCAAGAGCCTGTGTACCCTACTCTCTTTCTCTTGTTTTTTTTTTTTTTTTTTCTCCCACCATGAAGTGCCCTAGAGGCCCAAAGCATCAGGAGTGAAGCGCGGACATCCAAGGCTCTCCAGGCATACCACCCTATAGGACTACCCTTGCTGAGCTATCCTGGAGCTCTCTAAACCCAATATTTTGGGGATTTTATGGGCTCTTCATCAAGTACATATAATTGCTAACAAACTGAGCAGGAAAGCCAAGCCCAGCACAGCTTCTCTACAGCACCCCTTGCTCCATCCACCAGGATTGGGCCTTTCCCGAGTAAGGTGTTATCAAGCCATTATCAGATAAGGTCCTTCAGAATTATGAAGCAGAAACTATGGACGAAAACTAACAACTACATTTCATAATCTCACATATCACAGAGGGCAAGAGTAAAATGAGGTCCAGGTTTCATTTGCATCTGGTTTACATGCCATTCACAAACTCCTGTGCAGACTTTGAGATAGTCATTTTCATTTATTCTTCACTTACCATCAATTCCTGGCCATCTTCACACCCCAGGGAAAGCAGTTTTTGTCTCCAGTGCCTTATGGTACCTGAAAGACCTTTTAGTAATCACTGAGCAGAATCTCACTTGCACCAGGCAAATGCAGCCTCATTTGACTGTCATTATCTCCTTCCAACTGCTCCCAAAATGTGTTTGCAGAACTCCTCTGTGGACTTCCCTCACTCCTACTCTTTGAACCTGCTTGACTTTCCCTTAACCCTTTAGCTGAAGCAAGAATAAGGACTAGGCCTGGACTAGACTCCTCAGTGTTCTAATCCGGATAAGGTTGTATGGGTGGGGAGCAGTGGATGGATGGGTGGGTGGGTGGATGGGTGGGTGGGTTGGTGGGTGGGTAGATGGATAGATGGGTGGGGGGCATGAATAGATGGATAGACAGACAGGTGGGTGGATGGATGGATGGATGGATGGATGGATGGATGGATGGATGGGCAGATGGGAAGCACTGCCTTGTTTCCTTCCCCAGACCAGGGTCTGGGGTAAATATGGAGTGAGCCCAACACCTATCTAAGAACTTCATGGCACCAGAAAAAGCATCTGTCTGGTTTGTTAGGCTGCCATAACTTAGCCAGAGGCCCCGGACTGTGCTGGAAATTTCTAGAAAAGAATCTATCCTTGTCAGATTACACATTCTCTTGGGTTGCCTCCCCCATCCTCCAGACTTCCAAGAGCTGTCCCTAAAGGTTGGCAGTGGGGCCTTTAGGGAGACTTCCAAGAGACCCAGTGGGACTCCTAAAATGAATGGATGCAGACTGCTTTGAGAGAAAGTACTGGGGTAGCTGTGGGCACTTGCATTGTTTGCTAAGGTTATATACACACTCTGCAAGCTTAGAAGCTAATGAGGGAAACAAAATAGCCAGCTCACAGGCCTCTAAGAGTGCTGGCCTCTTCAAAAGTTCCTAATCCTGTGAAGAACAGAAAGGGAGAGAGCAGTGTTGCAAGCTGGAACCTTAGACCTCTTCCTGTCAAATGAGTAGCTGAGGTACAGGACATGGAAGTGCCGCCAAAGTCCCCAGGGAAAGTGCATGAGCAAGGTAGAAGCTATTTCCTGTTATCTAGAAACCTCCAGCTAGTAAATGTTTCTGCAAAAGGCTCTAACACAAATTTTGTTTCTTCCTTCCTTCCTCCCTTCCCCATCCTCTCCCCAGTTAAGACAGTGATGAGCTTTGGGTGGCTTGTGGATATAATTCAGCCTCCAGAGGTTCTGTGACTGTGACCCAGCCCTGGTGCTCCAGTGCCCAGGGACCTGAAATGATAACCTCTCTCCCTGTTCTAAACCTTGACTTAAAGACAAATAGGGCAGATGTTCAAAATGCATCTGTCTGTGACAAACAACTTCTGCAGGAAAAATAATGAAATTAGTGGGAATAGGAACTGGAGAGATGGCTCAGCAGTTAATGGCACCAGCTGCTCTTACACAGAACCAGGGGTCAGATCCCAGCACCCAACAGTAGCTCACAGCTACCCATAACTCCAGTTCCAGGGAATACAATGGCCCATGAGGTGTGCACTTGGTGCAAATACACATATGCAGGAAAAACACTCATGCACATAAAATAATTCTGAAATCAATTTTTAAAACAAATATATGGGAACTACAAACCTATATTAGCTACCTGCACAGGAGCAAGCATGAGAATAAGAACTGTGTTCAGCTCCCAGGAGCACTAGGTGAAGCCCCTGGGCTTTGTGCTGATGGCCCCCAGGAGGGGCAGGCAGCTCTGGCTTGCACTCAGGATGAGCCCTGCTGAGCACGCCTTTGATCTCTCCTGCAGCATGCTCACCACATTCAGAGAGCCTCCTCTCAGTGGACACAGTGCACATAGCCTGGAGCCCCAACTGAGAAAGACGTGCTGTGAAAGCCAGGTGGGTCTGGTGTAAGCTGACCTCCAGGGACCCTACTACAGTCTCTAGCTCAGAAAGCCAGGTGGGTCTGGTGTAAGCCGACCTCCAGGGACCCTACTACAGTCTCTAGCTCAGATAATGCAGATTACTTATCTATTATTAGATTGTCCAACACAACAAAGATTATCTAGAGCAAAAATATCTTAGCAATGATTTTCCTTAAAACACACAGGAGCTGAAGGTAATAGCTTAGAAGGTAAGAAATGCTCTTTCAGGGGACCCCCAGGTCAGTTCCCACCATCCATGTGAGATGGCTCACAACTGCCTAACTCTAGCTCTAGGGCATCCAACACACACACACACAAACGTACACATAGACATAAACAAGAAGTAGTAACAGGCTCATGGCTAAGACCAACCACTGCTCTTGCTGAGGGCCTTATTGATTGAGCTTTGGTTTCCAGCACTCACCTGGATGCTCACAACTATCTATAACTCAAGTCCCAAGAAAGTGGGTACCCTTTAATGTGAGTAGGCACCAGGCATGCATGTGATGCACATAGACACATATAAGCAAAAGATACACATATAATAATAAAACAACATAACCACTTACATGAACCAACAAGACAGCTCAGTGGGTGTAAGTGCTTGTCATGCAACCCTGACAGTTTGGACTTAGTCCCTGCAGCCTACTATAGAAGGAAAGAACTAACTCCCAAAAGTTGTTCTTTGACCTCTACACACATACCACACACAGAGAAAGACAGACAGATACACACACATACTAACACTATTGTCATCCACATATGTGTGCAAACACACACATAATAGTAATAGCATATACTGAAGAGGAACTTTGGAACACTTGTTCCCCACCCCACCCCTCTATGGGAGAAGCTAATTAACATTCCTCAGGGTCAACATTCAGAAGAGGAAGGGAGAGGCTGGTTAACATTCCTCAGACCACGTGGAAGGGAACCCACCTGCGGGTGGAGAAGGCCCAGAGCATGTAGACACATTCCACAGGATGGACCAACCCTTGCCACATACAGACAAGGGAGGTCCTTGCCACCTCATTCCCTAAAGACCAATCAATTTAAAAAGCCACACTGTTCTGCAAATCACATTGTACCTAATGGCTACTGCCCTAAGGACTGTATAAAAGCTCACTGACCAAGCAGCACGGGCTCGCCTCTCCTTTGGGGTGCATGATGGCCCCAGCATGCTGTAACGTCAAAGCTTCCTCTTGCATTTGCAGTGATTTACGTCTCCCCGTGGTTCACTCTGGGGGCTCTCGTAAATTAAGGCTCTGCTCCCTAGAGGTCTGTCTCTTTTCTTTTCTTTTCTTTTCTTTTCTTTTCTTTTCTTTTTTCTTTTCTTTTTTTGGTTTTTCAAGACAGCATTTCTCTGTGTAGCCCTGGCTGTCCTGGAGCTCACTCTGTAGACCAGGCTGGCCTCGAACTCAGAAATCCAGCTGCCTCTGCCTCCCAAGTGCTGGGATTAAAGGCGTGTGCTGCCACTGCCTGGCTGCTAGAGTCTTACAATACAAATAAAACGTTAAAATAAATAAGACACACTTACATACATTCCCTTAGGATCTGGGTAAAAGGCTACCAAAGCCCTCACCTGTAGGCATCTGGACGCTTTAGTCACCTGGTAAGCAATGTGATGCTCTCCCCAAAACTAGCAGCTCAGGCTCATTTGGTATCCAATGAGAACACTCTGGCCAGAGCTAATCCAGAAGCTTCAGGGTTGGTTTAGCCAACGTAGCACAAAGATGCCATATTTCTGCAGGGGGCTTGCAAACTTGATCCTATTTTTGGCCATGGTGGGGAACTCCCTTTGTGACTTTGGTACCCACAGGGGTATTGCTGGGATGGGTTATGGTTGGTATCAGGCCCGAACTCAGTGACATCACATTTAGGCAACCGAGGCAACCCTACATCATTGCCAAGGCAACCGCCATACACTCCCAGAATCCACCTGGCTACCTCACCTTTACCTGGAAAAAGGCTATGGCACCGCCCAGACAAATAGGCAGAGCTCCCTGACCTTGCTCTCTTTCTCCGCCATCTTCTCCTGTTTCTCTCCCCACCTTTGCCCTCTGCCCTGAATAACGCACCCCTCACCTTGGAATCATTTGGTCTGGTGTTGTCTGTTCTAAGCTGCACACCAAGTCTAACAGTTATATGCAAAATACAGAGACTACAGGAAATCATTGTAGCCTGCTGGCTCTGTCTCTACCCATCTGGTAACGGGTTTGATAGATATCCAGTTTGGGCCACCATCATACACTGATGTAAGTCACATGATGCAGACAAGCTCTTGGTTGGTACTGAGTCATAATCCATACATCTGCTCCACAATCACACATGCAGTCTCAGAACAGCCAAAGTCATGAGCCCGTGTCTCTACCCTCAAACACCCTCAGGTCCTACCAGCTCCTTTGACTGAACAATGAAATCAGACCTTAACCAGCTTTCCCCCAGTCAAAGCTTATACACACCTGGAGCACAAGAACCATGTCTACCTGTCTCCCTGCGTACCTATAATGGTGTCTCCTACAAGCAACTGCACAGGAATGCAAAATAATTCAGTGGTAATAGCAGAATATGCCCATAATTCTGGACAAAAAGAATGAGCCTAGCCGGGCGGTGGTGGTGCACGCCTTTAATCCCAGCACTTGGGAGGCAGAGGCAGGTGGATTTCTGAGTTTGAGGCCAGCCTGGTCTACAGAGTGAGTTTCAGGACAGCCTGGGCTATACAGAGAAACCCTGTCTCAAAAAAACAAGAAAAAAAAAAAAAAAAGAACGAGCCTATCAGTGACCCTATCTTCCTGCCCAAGTGATTTCAGAAAGGGCGCGTAACTAACTACTGCCAATCAGAGCTGTCTTTGGGATTGGTTTTTAAAATATTAAATCAGACTTGTTCTCCTTCCCTGGAGCTGTCAAGGGGCTGGGGGTTGGGAGTAGGGAGGCATATGCCTATGTACAAGCAGGAGTGAGCTGGGCCATACAGGAAAAGAGACACCCTGGGGACCTTTGTTGAGCTGCTGGATCTAGCTGAACCTAAAGTGACAGCGGTTGTTACATAAGCAAATTGAATTTCTATTTACACAACTATTTTTTTTCTGTCAAACCTAGAAGTTCTAATAATATGATAGTGTGTATTCATGCTGTTCACTTCCTGCTTCTTCATGGCAGCCACACAGGAGTGATGAATAAACCCTCTGTAGCCGCCTGCGGCCATGGTCAACTGGGTTTACCTGAAAGTGGGGCCAGGAATGAAAGGAGCACGGACGGCGAGAAGAGATAAAGCCAAGACAAGGTATTCTGATCAAGGCTTGAAGTTTAATGTTCAGCTCTCAGTATAAAGGGAAAGCCCCACCCTCACCACCAAAACCCTTCTTGCTTCAGCCTGCGTGGGTGAGGGGGTGGGACCCATCCTTAATGACAGCCAGAGGCGTCTCAAGGCAAGGTCAGCAGGCAGTCTATTCTCAGTTCCTGTAGTCCTCTTTGGGGACAGTGACATGCCACTGCACCTCCAGTGGCCCTCATAAGGCAGCCAAGCTAATTGCAGTGGGGCCAGGTCACAGGACTGAGTTCTACCCGCAGGAGGTGACTGCGGCTCTAACCACACTCCTTTGAAATCTTATTACCGTTTAAATACAAAGTGTTCTCCACAGCCTTGCAGTTTGAGGCTTGGTCTCTAATTAGTGGTGCTATTTTGAAAGACTGTAGAAACCTAAGGTAGGCCCTAGCTGGAGTCTAGGTCACTGGGAATGGGTCTTTAGATATGTGGTCTCCCTCCTCCCTCCGTCCCTCCTTTACTTACTGGCTTTCTCTCTCTCTCTCTCTCTCTCTCTCTCTCTCTCTCTCTCTCTCTCTCTTCCTCCCTTCCTCCTTCCTCTCTCCTCTCTCCTTCCTTTCTGCCATAGAATGAACTGTTTCTGATACAAACTTTCACTGCTGTGAGGTTCTGCCTCACTCCAGCCCCAGAGACACAGAGCCAGGAGGTCGATCACAAAATGAACCTTCGGAAACCATGAGCCAAAATAAATTTTGGCTTTAATTTATTTTAAATTTGTTTAAAGTGTTTGCATCTGGCAATCTATCATAGCAACAAGACATGACATTCAAGAATATATACCTGGACAATACTAAAACGTCTCTTACTATCCCTCAACCCCACCAATTGACACCTTAGTAAGCCAGGTTGTGCAACAGGTTAAAGACAAGCAACTTTTAGAAAAGATCCTCTTAGCAAGTTGCCTGGTTGTGGTCACTGGAATCTCACACCATGGTTCACAATTGCAGTCAGGATATGACATGGATTTTTACAGATCTGGGAGTGCTGATATATTTTATCTCCTAGGTCTGCCAAGTTTCTCAGCTTGAGGAACTCAAATGTCCTTAGCTCACAAGGACTGACCAGACCTTGGCAAATGGATTTCACCAAAATTTTGAAGAAGTTGCTTGAGGAAACTGAGTAACTAGTTATTTAGTATAAGAAAGATGACATTTCATATTTAACTGATAGGAAGATTAGACTTTGGACAGTCTGAACATTATCTTCTTCATAAGAAAGTTTACCAAGGAAACTTAATTAAGGTGAACTGAATAAATTTAAGATGAGACAAATGGTCCCTGATGGTATATGTCTTGTTTTCATGGAACTAGCATGGCCAGATGACTCATGTTCAGAAGTGAAGTGGTTGATTCTGCAGGTCACAGCACCCTTTCCAACATACAGCCACAGGCTTCAGAAATCCTTATCAAAAGGGTACAGTGGCATAACCCGTGATTCCAGCATTCCAAAACCTGAGAAAGTATGGTCCAGAAGATTGAGACTTTGAGGCCAGCTTGTGCTGCAAAGTGAGAATCTGAATGAATGAATGAATAAATGAATGAATGAATGAATGAATGAATGCATATAATCCCAGCACTTAATAGGTAAATACAGGAGAATCACGAGCTCAGGGTCATCCTTAGCGATGTACTGACTTATATACTCCAGGTTAGTCTGGACTACCAAAGACTTTGTTTCACAAAAGAAAAGAAAAATATAGGAAGAAATCCTTACATGCTTGCACAACAGATAATTCCCTTGTGTATGTATTCAAATTGCTTTCATCATTTATGTTGATCTCAACACCAAGGAGGAGAAGAATCTAGAACCTGTGAACCAACCCTCTCTGAAGAGCTCTGTCTGCATGAACAGATCAGTTGAGTATTTTTAGTCTCTTTCTTTTTTTATTAATTATTTTAATTATTTACATCCCAAATGTTGCTCCCTCCCTCCATTTTAGTCCCTTTCAAAGTCATTTACTCAACTTCTGCTCCTGACTGCACATGTCAGACTTAACTAGATAAAACTTAAGGGGATGAATCACCAAGCACTACAGACCTCCAGCCTGCACCTACCCTAAAGCCCAGAATGGAGTTTAGTTTCTGAAACCTATTTTATCCTGCACTCTCAGGATGTGCCTGCCCAGAACCCGCACGGATGGATGTCATTAGTTAAACTATTGACTTTTGACTTTGTTCTTTGCCTAGGAAAGTTCATGTAACTTCTTTGTAATCAATGATGTCATTTAGGGGTAATTTGAATCCATGTTCCCAGACCATGGTCACTCATATTTGACTCAGAATAAACTCTTATTTCCCTTAAAGAAGAGCTGTTACTTTGCCTCAAGAAACCTTCTCTAGTGGATGTTGTTCCTTGCCCACCCAACACTCATCTTTCCTCTTTCCTTCTTGACAGAATTCTGATTTAGTTCAAGAGTTGTGTTCCTGAAAGTCCATAGACCATTGTGTCTCCTAGGACATCAGCCCATGTTCACTTTCCTCTTGTGAGCCATCGATTATGATGTCATTATTATGATGTGGCTAGACTTGCATGGCCACCTTGCTCAAGCCTAATGATAAAACCATCACCAGAGGAAGAGCTAACTGAGACAGGCTCTGTGCATGGCCTCTGTGCCCTCACCCCAACTCAAGCTTCAGCACACAGAGCTGGGGCTATTTTTACTGCTTAAATGACTTGAACTATGCTTTTGTTACTTGTAGCCGCTGGCCACCTGACTGACCATCCTCCATCTGAGGACATCTGAAAAGACAGGCAGGCTTGGTTTGCTGTCCTGGGGCAGAACATAGGACACTCATTTCCTTTAACAAAATTACTCAGCTGGACTCTAAATGTAGGGAGGGAACAGAGATTCTGGCAATGAAACCATGAACGAGCTTATAAGTTCATTTCTTCCCTTCAAAACTCTTCTCTGAATCCAGGAGAAAGGGCAAAGGAAGAAAGGTGAGATGGTAAGCGTGAGGATGGGAAGTGGTGACGAGCTTCACCACTCTTGTGTGAGAGGTGGCAGTGTCAGCTTGCTAGGGAGAGGGAGGATGGCATTATTCCTTGACAGGATGACTCAACAAAGGTATGTACTGTCACAGCTAATGGGTTAAATGTTTGATTCCCAGGACCCACAGGGTGGAAACAAACAACAACAACAACAACAAAAAAGAGTGGATTCCTCAAATTGTTCACACACACATACACAAAAATAAACAAACAAATGTAAAAGAAAAACTTTAAATGTTATTATTCTAAAAGCCAGTCCCAAGATCACCCAGAATCCTTCTACCTCCGCCATCAAATCTTTTCCAATTAAAGCTGCTAAAACTGGGGAGGGGAGAGGGCCCTAGAGAGGTAACTCAGTATAGGATCTAAAAGGTTTGGTTTCAGCACCTTCATGGCACTCACAGCCATCTGTAACTCAATTCCCCGGGATCTGAGACCCTCTTCAGGCTCCGGCAGGTACTAGCCAGGCAGAAGGTGCACAAACGTACATGCAGGCAAAATACTCACACTTATAAAATTGAATAATAAATTAAAAAGAAAAAAACTGCTACAACTTTTCTTCGAGATGAAAAATGATAAGATACAAGTATTCCCCCTCCAAAAAAATATCTTTAGAATATTTCAATAACTAAAACAAGAATAAAACGTGGGAGCAGAGTGGGTAAAGCAGCTGATGTGACAATGTATAGGAGGCAAATTTAGAAAGAAACTTGGATTTCATCTCTTAGATGTACTAAATGAAAGACTTTGCAGAACATTCAGCCAGAGGCTTCCCCCAGAGTCTTCTGGGGGACATGCTTTTCAGTCTTTGAAGAGAGGTAGCTGTGAGCTGTGAGTTCCCAGAAAGGACAGCAGACACCCCAGTTAAGGATTCCTCCCCAAGCTGTCTTATCACTGATGCCTGTCTCCTCCCTACAAGTCACACATTCTGGCTAGAAAAAGTTTTGTGATGATTGACACTAAATAGGTAATGTCATTGGTTCACACAGGGGTCAGGCAACACAGTCCATCAGAGCTGAGAAGACATGGAGACAGAAGTAGCTCATAGCTGTGGTGCGCGAGAAGCAAAAAAGAGCTGTTTATCACTCAGGGAAATGGAAAGCTTACACAGGAAACAGCCATGTACTTCCAAGGCCAGCTCCTCAGTATCCTACTTCCCCCATCTCCTAGAGATACTATCTCCCAAAATGGCACTACCAGCTGAGAACTACCGTTCACACATAAGTCTGTGGGGGTCACTTTGTAAGGAAAAAATATTTTAAAATACTTCAGCAGAGCCCACCAGCCCACCAAGGTTTTGCTGAGAATAGCCAAAATAATAATAATAAGTCTCTCTTAGGGCAAAATGACCACGAACGTAAGAACAACCAAGGACGGGCCTTGACGAGTCTAAACATGCCCAAGTGAGTAAGGGGCCACCTGGTGTTTATCCTAGAAAATCTGAGGTTTCTTGGCCAAATACAAAAAAAAATACAAGTCATCATGACCACCAGGAAAAGCTTGCTATGCCCGCCAAAATGATAACTTACACCTATTGCTGATGTTTGAAATATCCAATCGTATGTAACCGCGCCAGAATTTCCCACTTTTCCCTTCCCCCTTGTGCCTCCCCCTATAAAAGTTCTAAACTTCCTGGGGTCTTCATCGAAATTCTCTCCCCTGCGTGGGATGAGTTTCGATCCAAGGGCCCTTGTTAGTAAACTGCCTTTTGCCATTGCATCAAGTCGGTCTCCGTGTTTCCTTGGGAGTGCGCAGTTCCTCCGGGTGAGAGTGGGGACTCCCTTTGAGGGCCCCTTACAACTTCATCTCTATATTATAAGAATACAAGTGGATGCCAGAGCCAAGTCTGACGTAGTTCTCTGCCCATGACCTCTTGCCCTCATGGGAAATAGGTTTGGGTCAGCAGGGCTGGAAGCATGTCATCAAGAGTGGGAGAGGGAACAAATGTGTTTACTCTTCCTTTCCTGGGCAAAGTCTTTTGCCACAGGTAGACACTGCAGAAGTTGTCTGGGAGATAGCCTCAGGCTAGTGTAGACTCTCAAAGAAGCTGACAGTCAACAACCCTTCCCCTACTCCTTAGCCAGCTCTCAAGTGCCCCAGCCTGGCCCTGGATCAGATCCACCAATGGCCAACCTGTCATGAGGGAGTAAACTTTTTGGGTTTGGTTTTCAAGGTCTTTTATTCCCCATCCTTTATTTGTTTAACACTTTCTTATTTTAACCAAGAAGTATATGTACTTGTATAAACTGTTCTCCTAATTGACGCAATCCCTCCTGGAGGACAGAGGGAAGCTCCTATGTCCCAAAAACTCAGAGACACTTACAAAGTTCAAAACTTTACGAAACTCACAAGGCTTCTCCTCAAGCAGTGAGCAATTGCTAGGGAAGGAAGGGTCTCTGAGACCCAGGCTGCCTGCTAGTCTGCAGAGAGCTCCAGGGAGTTGTACTCACACTGGGATGGGCCTTCTAGTGATGCAGCTACCAATGATTCATCCAGGCTCCTGTAAGATACAACTCACCCATACTCCTGCAGAAAGCCCAACAAACCTATGGTTTCTCCAAGCTGAACATCGATGGAGTGGACATCTATCTTGAATGAGTAGATGTGTGTCAGTATCTTCCTGGAAAAGTTACACAACACTCAACGATTTCCTCTCAATCCAAGCAAATGAAACTGGGAAACGAGATCTAATTCTACCCATAGGGTGGCTGGGAATGCCTGTCTAAGCACTGGGAAGAGCCCTGCAGCACACTGCAGGTCACAAAGGATGTCAAGGACAGAAGGAATTCTGGATCATATTTGTGGATAGGATTCAACCTAATAAAAATGTTAAGTTCCCCAAAACACTTTTGCTTTGTTTTGTCTGGATAGGGCCAAACCCCAAAATAATGTATTCATTAATGGAACCTTTCTGGGCAATTAAAAAAAATAGACTATTAATACACACAACATCCAGCATCCTGTGCAGGTCACATGGGTGGATCTCAGAAACACAATGAGCAAAAGGTTAGTCATGAAAGAGTGTGAACTGTGTGAGCCCATTCCCATGACATTTCATGGTGGGCGAAACGAATTTCTAATGATGGAGATCAGAGCAGTGCTCTCCTCAGACAGGGAAGGGACGGTCTTAGTTATATAAGGACATAGGCAAAACCTTCCAGTGCCTTAGTCTCTTTCATTTGACATACTGCCATGGGATGGTGAAGTTATAAAGAAAGGAGGCTCAATTCGCCTCCTGGCCCAAGGTTTAGGGTTTGTATCTGATAGTAGATGGGCCTCTTGATGGCAGAGTCCCCGAAATACAGCAAGGTGTCACATGGCAAGACATGGGGGGGGGGGATGGAAGGGAGGGAGAGAGGGAGGGAGACAGAATGGGAAGGAGGGAGGGAAGACGGGACGGAGGGGGGGAGGGAGAGGGAAAGATTGCTTTCTAGTATCTCTACTTCTCTTAAAACCACCTGGGAACCTCATTTAATCTTAACCCCTTCACAGAGGTATTAGCTCTAAGCAGTATAAAGTTTCCACTTTCTCATATGGCACAATGAGAATTAAACTCTAGCTCAGAGGAGGACAAACCACATTCAAACCATAGCATGGGAGGTGGAAATGTTCTGTGTCTTGATTGGGGTGGTCACATGGGAACCTACATTTATCAATTCTTAAATTTACACAGTTAGGTGTGTACACTTTCTTATTGTATAACAATGACAGTTTGAGGCTGGGGAGATGGCTCGGTAGGTGGATGAGAGCACCTGCTGCATAGGAATGAGGACCTGAGTTCAAGTCCCCACAACAGGCGTCCTAATTTGTTTTCCGATGCTTTGATAAAAGGATTAGAGGAAGAAAAGGTTCATTTGGCTTACACTCCTACATCTTGATCCATCACTGAGGGAAGTCAAGGCAGAAGTCTAAGACTAGAACCTGGAAGTCTGAAAGCAGGAACTAAAGCAGAGACCATGGAGGAATGCTGCCTACTGGTTCACTCTGCCTCCTTTCTTACACAGCTCAGGACCACTCACCCTGGGGTGGCAGTGCTCGAAGTGGACTGGGCTCTCATATCAATTAGTGATTAAGAAAAGGTCCCTTCAGAGATGCCCACAGGCCAATCTGATGGAGGCAGCTCCTCAACTGAGATTTCCTCTGTCTGGATATGTCAAGTTGATAGCTAAAGCTAAATAGGACACCATGTTTTTTTAAAAGCTGGACATGGGGCTGGGCGGTGGTGGCGCACGCCTTTAATCCCAGCACTTGGGAGGCAGAGGCAGGCGGATTTCTGAGTTCGAGGCCAGCCTGGTCTACAGAGTGAGTTCCAGGGCAGCCAGGGCTATACAGAGAAACCCTGTCTCGAAAAACCAAAAAAAAAAAAAATAAGCTGGACATGGGAGACTGCAAAGATGCCTCAGCTCTCTTCCAGAGGGTCTCACTCTGGTCCCCACTATCCATGTAAGGTAGGCCATAATTATGTAGCTCTAGATCTGGGTCTCCAATGCCCTCTTTTGACCTCTGCAGGAATCCACATGCATGTGACATATATCTACACAAACACACATACATATACATAAGTAAATAAAAATAAACCTTAAAAAAATCCATGCATGATTATAAGTGCATATAATACCAGTGTTGAGGACAGAGATAGGTAGATCCCAGTGTACAGACGGACACAGTGTCTTAGTCAGGGTTTCTATTCCTGCACAAACATCACGACCAAGAAGCAAGTTGGGGAGGAAAGGGTTTATTTAGCTTACACTTCCACATTGCTGTTCATCACCAAAGGAAGTCAGGACTGGAACTCAAGCAGGTCAGGAAGCAGGAGCTGATGCAGAGGCCATGGAGGGATGTTACTTGCTCAGTTTGCTCACTTATAGAACCCAGGACTATCAGCCCAGGGATGGCACCACCCACAATGGACCTTCCCCCTTGATCACTAATTGAGAAAATGCCTTACAGCTGGATCTCATGGAGGCATTTCCTCAACTGAAGCTCCTTTCTCTGTGATAACTCCAGCTTGTGTCAAGTTGACACACAAAACCAGCCAGTACGCACAGACAGACACACACACACACACACACACTAGTTCTGTAAAGAAACATTTAAATGGTACTGGAATACATTTTACCTATCATAATGACAGAATTCTAACACTTGGTCACAGAGCCTGTTGGTACACATGGGAAAGAGTACTCTTGCTGTTTGTAACTTTGCTGGTGGTAATACAAACAAGCAGGTCGTTTCTAGAAGACAATTCCCCAAATTAATCAAATTTGGAACTATATGTTCCACTGACTTAGCAATTACATTTCTGGAATTTATGCTACAGGAATAGTGTTCACATGTGAAAACAATTTATGTACAAAGTTTTCCACTGCAATACAGCAAAATTCTAGAAACAGCCTAAAGGCTCAACAGTACTTTTCATTACACTCCTGTTGCTATAATAAATACCCTGACAAAAGCAAGCTTAGGGAAAAAAGGTTGATTCTGGCTCATACTTTGAGGTTATAATCTAGCATATAAATATTAAAGGATCAATTTAGTGTATTTTTGTATTACATTTTGTTAGAATGTTTGACGTTTAAAAGGGGGGGTCCAACTGAGATCCCCACCAAAGTGGTTTCTACCAGGGACTTTCCCTGAAGGGCTCCTAGCCTGGGCTGCAGGTGCCTCAGGCCCTCAAGGAGACTGCCAAGAAAAATACAAGCATATGGCTCCCCAGAGAAATGCTTCAATTTTCCTCAGCAGATGTCTCCTTGGGTTTTATGAAAACCTGCCTGCCTCTGACAGTCTGGGGCTGACCAAAGGAAGCTGCTACTCTCTGGGGCTTTGCCTCTGACTGGAGACCCCCTCTAGGCCACATCACAGCCGGTCTGCTTTCTAAATGGAGAACTGGACGTCTCTGTTTCCCCCTTCTTCCTGTTACTGCAAACAGGCTCAGTTCAGTCTGAGGCTTGGTCAACTCCTATCATGAAGTCTGGGTTGCATTTATCACCCAAAGGACACGTCTACTCAGGAACAGTAGCCCCAGCCCCACTAACTAGGACTCTCTGGAACCCCTTTTCCCTGCCCCAAGTCCAATGTATAACAAAGCTGCTATCTCTGTTATAGCTTCTGCTTGCTTCCACTAGAAGAAATGTAGAAGTCTTAAGTTTCAGCTCGAAGGGTAAAATTCTCCATCCAAGTACCACAGCCCAGAGGAGGATGTTGAAATACTCAACAAACCAGAAGAAATGTCCAGTCCATCCTCTTCAGACATAAGGCAACAGCTCCCAACCAAAGACTAATGTCCCTCCATAAGGAGAACCTAATTTGACTTCTCTCCTCATTCAATGCTGTCTCCAGCAGGGACCCTGCCTTCATTAATATGTGTTGTCTGGAGCCCAGAGCAGCCAAGCCTCCAGCTAATTGGAAATTGACAGTCTCTGGTATAAGAAGACAGGCTCTGCCCATAGTCTCTGGGTCTCCGATCCCACACAGGCTGGACTTTGCTGCCCAGATGAGTAGTGTTTTAGTCAGGCATTCCGTTGCTACAACAGATACTTGAGAAAATGACTTAAAAGGAAGAAAAGATTGTTGTGGTTCATGGTTTGGGGTTTTAGTTCAGGGTTACTAGGTTCTTAGCTTCTGGGTTCAGAGTGAGGCAGACCATCCTGGCAGGATTTATAATGAAGCAGGGCAGCTTAGCTCACAGCAGAAAAGACGCAGAAGCAAGAAAAAGGACAAGGGACAAGACACATCTTTCTAAGGCATGCCTTCAGAGGCCCACTTCCTCCAACTAGTTCTGGCCCCTAGTTTTCAGTATCTCCTAATTATTCCTCCACATTATGATTCCACCAAGGGGTTGATTGAGTAGGTCAGAATCCTCACTATTCAACAGCTTCCCCAAAACCTCTCACCCAGCAACCAAGACCCCATCAAGTGTGTGAGCCTAGGGGAAGGCATTCAAAACATTACAGAGGGCAACCCCACAGTAGCCTATTGGCTACCATGTGAAAGTCTAGAAGGTTAATAAGGGCAGCATTATTGTTTTAACATTTCATTATTAGCTGGGCAGTGGTGGCGCACGCCTTTAATCCCAGCACTTGGGAGGCAGAGGCAGGCGGATTTCTGAGTTAGAGGCCAGCCTGGTCTACAGAGTGAGTTCCAGGACAGCCAGAACTATACAGAGAGATCCTGTCTCGAAAAAACCAAAACAAAAAACAAAAAACAAAAAAAAACATTTCATTATTGAGGTGGGGCTCATCATGCACTCACACAGAGGTCAGAAGACACCATGTAGGGGTCAGTTCTCTTCTTCCTCTGTGTGGGTCCCAGGTATCAAACTCAAGTCAGCTCTTAGTAGCAAGAGCCTTTACCCATCGAGCCATCTTGTCAACTCAACTCTAAATTCTTAACCAGGAAGCTGGGGGTGATGATTCAGTCATTAGAGTACCTGCGGAGTAAACATAAGGACCAGAGTTCAAATCTGCGGTGCCTGTATAAAAGCTGGGTGCAGTGGCACAAATCTATAACTCTGACGCTGGGGAGACGGACACAAGGGGTCCTTCAAGCTCACTGGACAGGCAGCATAGTTGGATTAGTGAGCTCCAGGCTCAGTGACAGATCCTGTCTCACATAAAAAGAAATAATGATCACACACCAAAAAAAGAAAAGAAAAGAAAATACAACCTCTGGTCTCCACACATCTGTGCACACATGTACATACAGACACCAAAATAAAAATAAATAAATAGATAGATAATAAATAAATAAATAAATAATAGCCCCTTACCCAGACATATAAATAGTCCCCTCTTGTTTATTTACAGTTGGATTGATTTCTCTTTTTTTAAAAAAAAAAAAATTTGTCTTATCAATATATTCACTGGAGCGTGGTCAAACTCTCAGTGGTCTGCTCCTTAAACAGAGCTGCGTCCTGCCTCTCCTGCACGCCAGCTGGAAGCGATCAGTTGAGGAAATCAGCATCCCTATCACACTTTCTAAGAGTTCTCTTCAATGGCTTCCTGTTTAGGGTGTTACTCTTTTCAGGGGGTGTGTGAATGTTTAAATATTTTTTTATTTATGTTTGAGTTTTTTCTTGCATGTATATCTGAGCACTGTGTGCATGCCTGTTGCTGGAGGTTATTGGAAAAAAAAAAAAAAACGATGGCATGGTCCGGCTAGCTCCCGGCCACCATGTTCCCCACTCTAAGTTCCCACACTAAGTTCCTGCACTAACAGTACAGGCTGGCCAGGAATGCTGGCCCAGAACCCATGAGACATTGGTGTGGCTGCTGCCTCCACTAGTCAGCTCCATGGAGTCCATGGCCCTGTACCTAGGCCCGGGGCCAACTCCACCACCCTTTAGTGCTCAGCTCGACCCCAGACAATAACCACCATCCTTGCGGTACCTAGGAGAAAGAAAACTCTTTTTTTTTTTTTTTTTCGAGACAGGGTTTCTCTGTATATCTCTGGCTGTCCTGGAACTCACTCTGTAGACCAGGCTGGCCTTGAACTCAGAAATCCGCCTGCCTCTGCCTCCCAAGTGCTGGGATTAAAGGCATGCGCCACTGCTGCTCAGTGCCTCTTTTTTTTTTTTTTTCAAAGATTTATTTATTGTATGTATGTGAGTACACTGTAGCTGTCTTCAGACACACCAGAAGAGGGCATCAGATCCTATTACAGATGGTTGTGAGCCACCATGTGGTTGCTGAGATTTGAACTCAGGACCTCTGGAAGAGCAGTCAGTGCTCTTAACCACTGAGACATCTCTCCAGCCCCCCTCAGTGCGTCTTTTTATCTACAGACAAAATACTGTCCAGAAAAAGGACACACTTGTGGAATAGTCGACTGATAATCTCTGCCAAGACAGAGTGATCAGCCCTTAAAAAGTCTACATTACTAGGTCTGTCAGATGATCCTGAGCCAGAAGGCTGAAGACCAGATGCTCCAACATTTTGAAGTACAGGGACTGTCCAGGTGTTCAGTGGTCTCTATAAATTGGCTAAGTTTTAGAAGCTATGCTTTGTGCTTCCCATAATTTCAGTTAATTCAGTCATTCTGGATTTCTGACAGAGTTGAAGACTTATAGTCTCATAACCAACCCAGGCTATTTACTGTGAGAGAACAGATTTGAGAGGATGGTGTTCAGATGACATTCATTCTAAAGCCAGGATATAAGCCAGGTACAGAACTTTAAGTTTGACTTCAAGTCTTTAAGCTTGGATAGATGACAATGGTCTTTTTATTAACAATAATGATGGACTGGGTGTTAGGTCTATCTTGTACTTTATAAATTACAAAATGGCCGGGTGGTGGTGGCACATGCCAACGGACTGGAATCCCAAACTGAATGGAAAGGGGGAAATAAGAAGGTCAAGTGTCCCTCTCCCTCTCCTTCATCACTTTAGCTACAACACAACCACCAACCTTCCCCTTTCCCACATGATGGACTGTGTCCTTGAACCATGAACCTAAATACAAACCCTCCCTTCCTTAAGTCCCTGTCATCGAGTATTTACCAAAGCCGTGAGAGAAGTAACAAACAGGCTATGTAACCAAGAAACTGAGCAATTAGGAATTTCACAGAAATACCTCCACCAAGATCTGCACAGGCTAGTGCAAGTACGTGTGTGTGTTCATAGCCATACCCTGACCCTAAACCAAGCTGGCCTTGATATGTGGTGGTGACGTTTGTCTTAGCCCAAAACAATGTGAGCGTCTGACTGTCTAGTCAGTGGATAGGCCAAGGGTACCTGCTAACCAACCCACCATTCCCTAAGCCTCACTCACTGCTGACTCCTAACCATCAACTCCTACCACGTGATCAGAGAAACTCTGACATTCCACTTTTATCTGGCTAATATCACACACGCCCAGTTGGCACAAACATCGGGCATACTGGACCTTCCTTGTCAGGTGTCTTCTGTCCTATCCCTCCTCAGAGGTGGTCGTCATCAGGGAGGACTGTATTGTTATCTATCTCATCCCTTCAACCAATTCCCTGACAATAGCCACATAAAAAGGAGCATCTCCAGGGCATGGCGGCAAATGTCTCTAATCCCAGGATTTGAGAAGCAGACACAGGTAGATCTCTGGATTTGAGGTCAGATTGGCCTAGATAGTGAGTTCCAGATCAGCCAGGGCCATTGAGTGAGACCCCCATCTGAGTGGGGGAGGGGTTACTTTGGCTAATTTAAGGGATGAGGTCCATCCTGTCAGGGAAGGTTAGTCGCAGGTGCAGAAGCAGCTGATCACTTTTGTGTCCACAGTGAGGAAGCAGAGAGGGCTAAACGCTGTAAACTTGGCCTGCTTGCTCCCTTCGTTCAGCCTGGCTGTTAATTAACCTAATCTAGAAACTTCCTCATACGCATGCCCAGAGATTTGTCTCAGGGGTGATTCTAGATCCTGTCGGTTGATAGTCCATAGTAACCATCACTGGGACCCTTTTGTCATGTGCCCCCTACTGTGCGCCCTTCATTCCTCCTCCTCCTCCTCCTCCTCCTCCTCCTCCTCCTCCTCCTCCTCGTCCTCCTCCTCCTCCTCCTCTTTCTCCTCCTCCTCCTCTTTCTCCTCCATCTGCCTCAGTGGCTTTTTTCATAAACATCTTCTTGTGATCCAGCCACTGCCTCCCCTCTCGGGTTCCTTCCCTGGTTCCTCTCTGGAGGCTGAGAGTCTCTCTACCTCTGTTCTCTGTCTTGCCTGAATGATTGAGTGTTTTAATTTGTTTCCCAGGTACAGTCTTTATGGCTCTGCTCTCTGTAATTCACACAGCAACAGTCTGCTGGGACGTGTATAAAGTCAGTATTGAGAGGGCTCAGAGCCGTGAGACTCTTTGGGCTGGTACGGGCCACTTGGAACGGCTCGGCTTGGAGCAGATCAAAGCAAGCAGATTGCTGGCTGCGGGGCCAGGAAGCTCTGTTCCAGACAGAGCTGCAACTATCATCAGAGAAGCTGGAGAAATGAGGCTGCCCCCGCCCCTGCATTCTGGTCAATTACATAAAGCCTGGTATTTCCAAACAGCTCCCCTGATGATTCTAGAGCTCGCTCAGGACTACAAACAACAGGTTCAGCTGCAGAGCCACAGGGGGTGGGGAGAGGGGCGCGGCACGAAAAGACGAAAAGACGGAAAGTCCCTGGGCAAAGGGCTGTGAGGGACCACATCTCCATTCAAGGCCATGCAAATCTGGGTAAGGGCACTTTGTCCTAAAGAAGAGTCTTCATGTAAAACTAGGATTCTGGAGCGGGAGTGGGCTGCTGCGCAGGCTCCTGAGAGGACCCAGAGAGAGGGACACCTCCACAGACTGGTGCCTTTACCACCTGCTTTCCTGGTGTCACCTCCATGATTCTAGCTCTTCAAGTCCTCCCTGATCAAGACTCTGCATGAGTAGCAGCTCCCAGTCATTTCACAGGCAAAGTCAGAGCACCTACTGCGTTCACTCAGAAGAGGAGAGGAAGACCTCCAGAGCACCAAGCCCTTGCTGCTCACAGAGGGTGAGCCTGGAGTCGGGCTCTTTATTTGGCATATTAAGTGATACAGGGAAACTAAAAGCTGGTGACTGTTGTTAATGAGCCCTGGGTCTACCAAAGAGGAGCTCCGAGGTTGTCCACAGGAAGGTGGCCTCTGAGCTGAGGCTTCCTGGAGCTCTCAGAGTCTTTCAGCCTCCCTTCATCTCTCTGAGTGTCCCTAAACATGCCTCAGCTTCTCTCTACAGGGAACTGTACACCACTGCAAATGGCAGTGAGGCTCACACACTGAAGAGCATCTTTTTTGTTTTGTTTTGTTTTTTGGTTTGGTTTTTTTTTTGTTTGTTTTTTCGAGACAGGGTTTCTCTGTATATCTCTGGCTGTCCTGGAACTCACTCTGTAGACCAGGCTGGCCTTGAACTCAGAAATCAGCCTGCCTCTGCCTCCCAAGTGCTGGGATTAAAGGCGTGCGCCACCACCTCCCGGCTACTGAAGAGTATCTTATCCGCTGTGGCAAGCCAGAGCCTAGGACAATGACCTGTAAACAGAGATTCTCCCACGAGTGGTTGTCGAACTGAATAAAATACAATGACATTTTGTGCTTTTGTTGGGAAAGAAATAGAAGAAGCAAAAGTCTTGCCCAGGTCCCTACACCTACCACTGTGGCCTGGGTTCCATATCTTCATGCACTTCCAGGCACTAAAAGACAGAACGCAAGGAGCTGAGATGCCACACCTCTGGCCACTAGGAGCCCTGATTCAAGTGATTGGTTGTTGAGAGGACTGAGGATTGCTGTGATGTACAGCCATGAGCCCAGGAATTTGTGTGACATGAGAGAAAACAGAGCTGCCCACCTTGCAAGGACACCCTGGAAGACAGCTAGAGCACAGGAGTCTGTGCATGGGGGACCAGCACTATGGATGTACGTACACACAGAGATGTACATCTCTGAGCGATGATGGATGCAGTGAATGAACCAGGCTGGATATATTCTGGAGAGAAGACAGGCTGAGAAGCACACTTCAATTTTGCAGCCATATGTCATGATTTCACTGTGTCAGGAACAGAGATGAATACATTTGTGTCTTCCCACAGTGTCATAATAAACTCTCAAGCTATGGAAGTTTTGTTGGCAGCAATTTGCCAAGTATCTCTGCTCTCCTTGCTATGCAGCCAAGGAAAGGACGGGTTCTTTTGTTCCAATCGTAACTAGTATAAACCCTCAAAACACACGTGATACATCATAGAGTCTGCAGGAAGACGGGTGTTTAGGTTAAAGAACGGCTACAATGAGTTAACAGAGTCTCAGAGAGGCCAAACTTAGAGGGAGAAGTGAGAAGCTGACAAGAATGTGAAGGGAGTTTCCGTGGGAGACCAGGTAACCAACCAGGCTTGGAATTCTGCTAGATGCTGCTGTAGAGTCAAGGTAGTTGGAGCCTGTAGAGGTGAAGGATTAGACCAGATGCAGACAGAGGAATGAATGGGCAGACAGATAGATGGAATGAAAAGATGGAAAGAAGGAAGGAGCCAGGTGGTGGTGGCAAATGCATTTAATTCCAGCACTTGGGAGGCAGAGGTGGGTGGTTCTATATAAGTTTGAGGCCAGCCTGGTCTACAGAATGAGTTCCAGGACAGCCAAGGCTACACAGAGAAACCCTGTCTCGAAAAACCCAGGATGTTCCCTAGGTAATTCCAAATCCAGACAAAGTAATGAATATTAACCGTTGAACTCTGTGACTCATTATCATCATAAATACACTGCAGATCTAGTCATGAGGCCCTGAAAAGCATCTGCACGGATAAAACCCCATCTCTGTGCTCCTGCGGCTTACAACCTGTAAAGGAAAGAGAAAAAGAAAGAGGGCTGTGACCAGACTGCTCCTCAGTTCCTGTCCTTCTGATCCTTCCCTCCCTCACTCCACTGCCCAGTCCTGGCCCAGGCCCGTCACCTCTCCCTCCAGAAACCTCTGCCTCCAACCCAGCAGCTCTCCTTTCTTCTCCACTACCAGAAAACAAAGCATAGTAACCAAACCAGGTATGTCACACTTCACAGGTTTCCTTTGGTCAGAGGCCCAGTCAGGATCTCCGGTGCCTTCCCAGAGCAGCATGAGGCGGGACTGTGGGTGTATATTGGACACCATCTAGTGGACATTAGGGTAATTTATTTCCAGGCTATGGAAAGATCTCCAAAGGCTCCAAATCAATCTTCCTAGTTTCAAAAATGGCTTGTTAGCCATATATTAGGAGAATTTTGACTTGACTTCATTATAAGATCAGTACGTCAAAGCCTGCTTCAGAAGCCAGAGATGGGGAGGAGGAGATAGGATGGTGCTGAGGGCTGCCTCACCTCCAACGGCCTTTCATCGGTGCCCTGGAGGTTGGGTCAAGGCTGTTTGTCAGTTTTCCAGTACTATGACAAATACTTCAGATAATCAACTTATGGAGAAAAAAAAAAGGTTTGTTTCAATGGATTGGGAGGTTTCCATCCACTACCGGTTGCCTCTGCTACTTTTGGGCCTGTAGTGAGGCGGTAGCTTCATGAAAGACATCACACGGCAGAGCAGAATCATTCAGCTCAAAGCCAGGATGCAAAAGAGGAAGGGGCTGAGATCCAGCTACCCTTCAAGGGTGTGTCCCTTCAAGAGCATGTCCACATGACCTAAGAACTCCTACTAGACCCCACTTGTTGAAGGTCTCAGCACCTTCAACTGTGTAACAGTTTCCTGGGACATTGAAGCAAGCCATCCAGGAAGGTAAGTTCTTTAAGCATGAAGGTAAACAACTCAAAATGGGCTCAGGAAATCCCTGAAACTCGCTAGATCTGCTAGACCCCTCCCTGTCAAAATAAGCAACAAAAGCTGAGAGCCCCTCTTAGACTGAGCAAAGAAAACTCTGAGGCCAGACTAGCTGCCCGGTAGAAGCAGAACCAGCAGCCCTGCCTGGAAGATGTTTAGACCATCTGCTGCACCTGGAAGGACCCTCTTCAACCTTTTGCGCTGCCTGCAGCCTGGGCAGTGAGCTCCAGGTTCCCAGCCTTGTGAGCTGTCACCCACGCTGGGGTGCTTGGTGATGCAGCTTCTGTGAGCCATTTCTGCTCCTGTAAGAACCCCTCACCCATATTCTTGGAAGGAACCCCAATAAAACTCATCAGTGCACAAGCTGGGCCTTGGTGGTATCAGTACTTTGGTCTGTCGTGGGATCCCTTGTGGGGTGACTGGGCCGTGTGCTGCATCTTCCCAGAAAACTTGTCATACAACTTTCCAGAAGCACCAAGCTAAAACTCTTCACACTCTGGTGTTATTCCAAGCCTAAGCTCTAACACCTGACCCTGTCCCTTCAGACTCTCAGTTGACTTCCATCAAGTTCCTAAAGGGACAACACAGTTGGGCCCATAGTTTGTAAATCTGAGTCTACCAAACTTTGTTATTTACTATAGTAAAGTAAGAAACTCTTGTCATGATTTATGTATCATTGTCCCAATGGGTTCCCAAATGGTTCTCTCTGAACATGTGGACAAATCTGAATTATAAGACTAAGTCAAGGACAAGGGCCTAAAACGTGGTGAGTCCATTAAGGTGACACTCTTTCCCAGCACCAGTCAGCCAGTCTCCCTGTGGAATGGCCATTGTCATCACCACAGTCAAATCCAAAAGATGTAACTGTTCAGAGTCTTTAAAGACTAACAAGCTCTGGACAGTGGGCATTTTGTCAACAGAAATCGACTGACCTTCTGTGGGAAAGGGGCTAAACATGTATTATCTTAGTATTCACACCAAATACACGTAGTACACATAAGTATCTGTTACTACCATCAACAGACAGCTGTAGAGAAGCCAGACACTGTGCTCACAGCACAAAGCTTCCAAAAGGCAAGTTCAAGTCTTTCTGGGACATCACAACCTAGGAGATTTAAATGAGGTAGATTTTTGTTGTTGCTGTTTTTGTTGTGAGATTTACTTATGTGTATGAGTGTTTTGCTTTCATGCATATATGTGCATTGTGTGTGTGTGGCTGGTACCCATGGAGGTCAGAAGGGGGCACTGAGTCCCCTAAAACTGGAGTTACAGATGGTTATGAGCCACCATAGGTGCTGGGAACTGAACCTGGGTCCTCTACAAAAGCAACAAGTGCTCTTAACCACTGAGCCATCTCTCCACCCCAACCTAGGTAATTCAATGGCATTTGCATGACTCATTTCCAAGAGGGACATAGATTGTGAGGAACAACCAAAAATGTTCTTCCTTCTCCTTTGCTTTCTTTTGTTTAATAATTTATTATTGTTATTATTGTTGGGGTGTGTGGTGGTTTGATTAGGAATGGCCCCCATTGATTCATGGTTGAATGTTTAGTCCATAGGGGGTGGCACTATTAGGAGGCATGGTATGGTTGGAGTAGGTGTGGCCTTTTTAGAGGGGTAGCTTTGAAATTTCATATGTGCTCAAGCTATGCCCAGTGTGGTACACTTCTGCTGCCTGCAGATCAAGATGTAGAATTCTTAGCTCCTTCTCCGGCACCATGTCTGCCAACAGGCTACCTTGCATCCTGCCATGACAATAATGGACTGAACCTCTGAAACCATAAGCCAGCCTCAGTTAAATATTTTCCTTTATAAGAGTTGTTGTGGTCATGGTGTCTTCACAGCAATAAAACCCTGCCTAAGACAGGGGATATGGTGTGTGTACTATGATACAAGGAGATAATTGGCTCCTAAAAGCTGTTCTCTCAACTCCCACACTAGAGCCAGTCTCTTTTGCTTCTGCTGTGTTCTCCAGGCTACTTGCCCTGCTGAGCTTCCAAGTGATTCAGTCTCCTCCCATCTCACTCCCAGGAGAAAGAAGCATTAGGATTACAGATGCTGCCACAGCTGGTCTTTTCACGTGGGTTCCAGGGACCTGAGCTTGGGTGATCCAGTTTGTACAGCACCTTTACCTGTTGACTCATCTCACTGGCCCCTTCTAAGAAAACTATATTCTGCACTTGCTGAGGGGCTAGCTCTATGTTTCCCAGAGACAAGGGCACTGCCCTTGGTATTTAACAAGGACCTATAGGAACCATCTGTTCCTATAGGCATGTTGTGTTCATCATTATTGGTGAACCATAATTTGAGGATGGAAGAAAGACTTTCAACCATTCTTCCTTTAATGGTGCTCAGAAAGAATGAACCTGTCAGGAGACTAGGAACACCACCCTTGGGCCTCGTTTTCCCTGCAGGCACACTCCTTCAATCTGGACATCACTTCACAGATAGGCACCATGAGACAGTGCCTCCCGTCAGAACTTTTTACTCCCTCTATAGTCAGCTGTGGGCTCTCAGTTTCTGCTTTCTACCTCCGAAGCCAGATTCCTGTCAGAAGTGCTCTAGAGGACATCACCTGGGCTTCACATTGTTGATGCTATTTGAAGTTTTTTTGTTGTGAAAATACAGGAGTGTATATAATATATATAACCTTTCAAAAGAATCCAAATAATCATACATTCATTTTTTTTAAACTATTTATTTATTTATTATATGTAAGTACACTGTAGCTGTCTTCAGACACCCACAAGAGGGCATCAGATATCATTGCAGATGGTTGTGAGCCACCATGTGGTTGCTGGGATTTGAACTCATGACCTCTGGAAGAGCAGTCAGTGCTCTTAACCGCTGAGCCATCTCACCAGCCCCCATACATTCATTTTCTAACTGAAAAAAATTACCTTGAAGTTTCTAGTGCTTTCTGCCTCCATTTTATTTCACATAATCCCCTAAAATAACTATTTGAAATGTCAACACTTTTGCACAGATTATATACATTATTAATTAGCTCTGAGTCATCAGTAATGCATAGGTAATATCACATTTTTAAAAGAGAGAGAGAGAGAGAGAGAGAGAGAGAGAGAGAGAGAGAGAAAGAAAGAAGTGTTTCCCTTCAGAATTCTTTAACCAAGAGTGAGTCCAGATTTTGAATTCTCTACTTAATGATTCTTATGTCTTCTGTCCTCTCGATATCTGTTGTGTGAGTCTGCATCTGTGCCTGCCTAAAGACTTGTCTTCTGAATCTGTGTGTGTGTGTGTGTGTGTGTGTGTCTATACGCCTCTGTGTTGTCTCTGTATGTGTGTCTCTGTGGTGATCTGCTGTGTGAGCTGCATGTGTCTGCTCTATTAAAGGACTTCTCTCTGTATTCACTGAACAGCATAAAAAGCTTTGCCTGGGGAAGGAATGAGATACTTTACAAAAGTGTTAACAGAGTTTTTTAAGAGATTAAGTCACTGGCTCCAAAGAGTCCCAAGAGACCCAGACAACAAACAGTATTCCAACATCACTTTCATGATCCAATATCCATAAACTGTGGCTTTCACCCTTTATGGTAGATTTTTTTTTTTTTCAAGACAGGGTTTCTCTGTATAGCCCTGGCTGTCCTGGAATTCACTCTATAGACCAGGCTGGCCTTGAACTCAGAAATCTGCCTGTCTCTGCCTCCCAAGTGCTGGGATTAAAGGCATGCGCCACCACTGGCAGGCTTATGGTAGATTTTAGCCAGCTACTTCCAACTTCTGCATTTGCTGCTTTCTGCAGATGATCCAGGCGTGGAAATGTGTGTAACTTATGATTACAGCTGTGCACTTAGCTTAGATTGTAAACATTGATTACTTGGGGAAACCCAAGGCAAGTAAGATTGGCTGTTACATTGTTCTCTTTAAAGGTAGGTTAAACAAACAGGCTGAGCCCACTATAGGATAGCAGCCTTAAGTCTTAAATGACTTTAAGGTATACTGTTAACTTTGGCTGTGAGATCAGCAAAAGTTCGAGTCTCTTAGCATGTAAGAGATATTTTCACAATATTACATGGCCACACTGAACTTAAGTGGTGTACAATCCTATTTTTCTTGACTTTGGATTTTGTACAAATGGACCTACCCACATTAAAGGAGTTTAGTAACTCAGATGTGGTTTTTCATTTAGCACTGTTTTTGAGGTCCGTGTGTGTTGATATGTGAGCTGTAATTTGTTCATTTACACTGCTGCGTTGGAAGTTTATTGGGAACACACTGTAATATATGTATTTATTTTACCTTTAGTGAATATTTATATTAGTTCCACTGGGTACTACTATGAAAAATCTTCTACAAATGTCTTTGTAATCTTCTTGTCTCCCCATTATTCAAGTGCAAGTTTTTCTAGAACACACCTATAAACATAATCATGGGTCAGGTTTAGGTTTACTAGGCAGTGGCTGGCCATGCTGTACCACTCTGGAGTTGGACCTGTATGGGGCCACTGCCATTGTTCATGTATGCCACATAACTTTATGGAATTCTTTTTTTTAAGATTTACTTATTTATTTTATGTATATAAGTACACTGTAGCTATCTTCAGACACACCAGAAGAGAGCATTGGATGCCATTACAGTTGGTTGTGAGCCACCGTATGGTTGCTGGGAATTGAACTCAGGACCTCTGGAAAAGCAGTCAGTACTCTTAACCACTGAGCCATCTCTCCAGCACATGGAATTCTTTTTGTGCACACACTGTGCCAAGTACTAGAGCTGAAGGATGAGGAGGATATTGTCACTGTCCTAAAGTATCTCACTGGCTGGAAGGTTTAATAGGCTAAGTATCTATGATCCCTCTAGATTTAATTCTTTATTATTATTATTATTATTATTATTATTATTATTATTATTAATGTGTACATATATGTGTGCATGCACACACATGCATGCACATGTACATGTGGATACCCACAGATACCTGAAGAAAGTGTTGGATCGCCTGGAACTGGAGTTTCAGCCTGTCGAGAGCCACCCTGTCATGCCACTAGAAACTGAACTTGGGTCCTCTGGAAGAGCAACAAGAGCTCTTGACCACTGAGCCATCTGTCTTGCACCACTTACAGACTTCTGAAAGTATTTGGATGTGAGGCCTTTGAGAGATGACTGGCACCCTTATAAAAGAGACCCCAGGGGCTGAGGGTGGTAGTAAGAGCAGTTGCTGTGCAAGCACAAGGACCCAAATTCAAACCCCCAGGACCCATGTAACAAAAGAAAAAGAAGAAATAAGGCTCAGCCACACGAGCCTGTAGCCCCATCACTGTGGGGGAGGGGGCAGAGAAAAGGGCATGGCGCTTGCTAGCTGCCAGCGTAGCTACAGGCTCAAGGAGAAACTGTCTCAAAGGAGCAAGGTGGTGAGCGACTGCGCGGGACACTTGATGGCCTCCTGTGGCCTCCACATACACATGCATACAACACATATATGCACACATGCATACAAGTACAACATACACAGAGGCCCCAGAGATTTCCTCATCCCTTCTGCTATGAGAAGTTAACAATAGAAAACACATCTACTGTGAGGAGGCAGATGCCACCTCTCCCAGTACCCTGGCTTGGACTTCCCAGCTTATAGACTGTGAAGAACAAACTGTTGTTGTGTGTAAGCCGTCGAGTCTGTGGAATTTTGTTATAGCAGCCTGAACAGACTAAGACAAAGAGAAAGGCCAGATACATGAAAGGATTATTATAAAGCAGGATCTAACTCATGGTGAAAGGAAACACACGTAGTTTAGACTGGGCTGTGGCAGGTATCAAGATCCTGCCTTAAGTTCTTTTCTTGGTAGAGGTAGGGGGCTGGTTTTTTCAAGACAGGGTTTCTCTGTGTAGCCCTAGGTGTCCTGGAACTCACTCTGTAAACCAGGCTGGCCTCAAACTCAGAGATTCGCCTGTCTCTGGCTCCTGAGTGCTGAGATCAAAGGCGTACACCACCACAGCCAGCCATGCCTTGAGTTCTTAACTCAAGACTTTTGTACAAAGGCCTCATGGGTCAAGCTACCTAAATATTGTCCCCTCCTGACCCTGGAAAGGGGCCTGGTGAGCCGGGCACCATCTATGGTACAATCTGATGACCTAGACTGGCTTGAGTTGACCCAGCTTCCTGAGTATGAGGAATTTCAGGGCTTGCTGACCAGTACTTAGGTCTTACACCCCATACCTCACCTAAGTGCTATAGAGTGTGCCTTTCAGAGCACTGACCCCACCTCACCTAAGTGCTATAGAATATGCCTTTCAGAACATTGACCACAGCTTGTCAATAAGTCAAGTCTTCAAGGGGGCACTGAGGACACTTGGGCCACTCTGTGTCCATCCCAGGCTGCACTAGCTATGCAACCTTCAAAAAACCGGAAACTGTTGCTTTCTAGAGCACTCCGCCCCCATGCCTGTACAATCCCTCCCTGTTTTAAAATCCTGGAGATTTCGCTGCATGTAATTGTCTTCTAGGGAACAAGATCTGCCTCAATTATATCTCAATATGTCAAATAACTCATGCTTCAATAAGGCTCAACTGTAATTCAAAAAATCAAATCTTAAAAAACGTGAAATTATGTGTGTTTACTCAGTTCTAGTTGAAATTTTCTGCCCTTGGAAATTATACGGAAAGGAGAATGACAGAATTTTTGAAGCTATTTTTTTTTAAAGGAAGTGTTATTGAAAAATAACTCACTGCGATTGAAAAGTGCCTGTGTGCGAATACAGTTAAGAAATCTACACTCTGATTAGACTTATGTAACCATTGACAAAAGGAACCTGGCTTAATAAGCACAAGGCTTCCCAGCTGGGCTGTAAGGTAACTTTGGTTTGGTGAAACTATTTCCCTCTTGGACTGGGGCAGTTTTCTTTCCTATCCTCCGCCTGCCCGGGATCAACAGAATTACCTAACAGTTATGTCTATCTGCGGTTGTCCTTCCTATACTCCTGTATGTGTGGTTTTCAAAAACCAAGAGGATCTTATACTTCTAAGATCCATGCCAGTGCTGAGCTAATGAGGATGAAGGTTCTCAGACTAGCTAGGAGGATGCACACCTGCCCTTGCTTTGCCATCACTGGAGGGACTGGAGGGACAAAGGACAGACTCACTGTGTCCAGGAGCTCTCCACATCCCTCAGCTGTGATTCCAATGAGCTGTGGGCCCAGCTACTTCTCCCTGGGATGGCTGCTCCCACACAACCAAGCTCCACTCCTGACAGAAAATCAGCAGCCAGGACAACTGCGTAGGCTTGGAAGGGAACATAATTTTCAGAGGCAATTGTGAATTTCATGATGTTGGCCTTGTGTTTTAAAATAACTGGGTTTATTTGCTCTGTGAGAAATGTGCTCAGTAGATACTGCTCCACGTGGGGAGAGCCTTTGGAACATGACTGGGCTCTGCCCACCTGGGATAAATGGAATTAACCACCTAACATCACACAATGCTCCCAACTCTTCAGCATGTCCTTGGGGATCTGTCCTGATTTTTTTCAAAAAAAAATCCACCTTCTTTGTACGTATTTATTTATATATACATCATTTGTTCATCCAGCACATTTTCACTGAATAGCTACCATATGCCAGGTACTAGACTAAAGGTTATGAATACAAGATAATGCACATTATATGTACCTATTTGCTAGCTGGTGAGATGGCTGAGCAAGTTAAGGCACTTATAACCAAGCCTGAGGATCTGAGTTCAATCCCCAGGATCCACATAAAAGAAGGAGTAAACCAACTCCCACAAATTGTCTTCTAGCCCCTTTGCACACATCATGGCATGTATACACACACACACACACACACACTAAATAAATAAATAAATAAATAAATAAATAAATAAATAAATGTAAAAAAAATTAAGACAGTAAGGCTTACAGTAAGACAGTAAGATTTACCTAGTCCTGGGCTCTATCTCCAGCAATGCAAAAAAAAAAAACACTTCTTGTCTGACATCCTTGGAAAGAAGGGGCGTAGCAAAGGCAGTGTGTGGTGGAGGCTGCCAGCAAAGCAGCACAGCGCTGCCTCCCACACCACAGGCCTCACTAATCTAGCGGCCCGGCTCCTTTTTCCTTCATCATATTGCTTTCTGTCTCTAATCTCAGCCTCAGGCCACAAACTATGGTGAAGAAAGAGCATTCATGAGTTAAGAGCAAACAAGGTAAAGAAGTAAGACAAGTCTATGTCATTAAAATACACACACACAACTGGAGGCTGGTGATATGGCTCAGAGGTTAAGGGCTTTTGGGCATTTTCTTGTCCAGAGAACCCAGGTTTGGTTCCCAGTACCTACACAGAGGCACACGGTATACACATGTACATATACATACAGACAAAATAAAATAAAAATAAGTAAATCTTTTGTGAAGCTATGAAATTTAACAAATGGCGTGGGCAAGTTTTTCAGCAAAAGTAGCACAGGAAATCCACAGAGGAAGTCGAAAAGATCAGTGAAGTATACAAGATAGTCTCAGTACTGCTGGGGCAGGGGTAGCTGTGCCCCAGCTACTCATGTGGTGAAGCAAGAGAACCACTGAACCAGGAGCTGGGGCCAGCCTGGCAGCACAGTGAGACACCATCTCACCAAAATAAAATAAGGAAGAAAGAAAGAAAAGAAGGAAAAGAAGAAAATGAATATATATTCATTCTTATTGGCAATCCAAAAGTATGTTAAAAATAATAACGGGGGCTTGAGAGATGGCTTAGTGGAGAAGTATTGCTTTCACAGAGGACTCATGCTTGCTTCCCAGTACCCATGTTGGGTAACTCACAACCCCCTGTAACATCAGTTTCAGAAGTTCTGATACCCTCTTTTAGCCTCTGAGGGCACAACCACATACCGGGTATATATCCACACAACCACACACACATATACATAAACAAAAATAAATCTAAAAAAGCCTTGGGATTTTTCTTAATAATATTAAGAGCTAAGCATAGTGGCACACACTGTAATCCCAGTGCTCGGAGGGGAGAGACAGGAGGGTCAGGATTTCAAGGCCAACCTTGGCTATATAGCAAGGTAAAGATAAGTCTGGGTTCTGTGAGACTCTATCTCCAAAATATATGGGTGTGTGTGTGTGTGTGTGTGTGTGTGTGCATGCATGATTATAATTTATAATATGTAATTTAGAAAAAAAACATTTTAAGCTGTCTTGGTTTCCTTCCTCATCAGCATGAAACAATAAAGTGAGTTATGGAGAAAGTGTTTATTTTACTCACTCTTAGTCCATCATGGTAAGTCAAGGCAGCAGTAGCTTGAAGTAGATGTAACATTTCTGCAGACAGGACTGAAGACAAATAAACCATCATCTATAACATGGACAAATGAAGTATGTGTGCTGAATATTTCTTTGTCTCCCATCCAAGTACTAACCAGGCCCAACCCTACTTAGCTTCTGAGATCAAATGAGATCAGGCTGTAGACTGCATATTTCCTTGTAATGGGCAAGCTGCAGCTGTTTGTGGACATGCTGAATACTTCTAAGTAAATGCAATTGTTCCTGTTTTTTAAACCTATTGCAAGGGGGAGGGTGTGGAGAGATGGCTCAGAGGTTAAAATCACTGATTGCTCTTTCAGAGGACTTTGGTTCGATTCCAGTACCTGCATGGCAGCTCACAACCATCTGTAACCCCAGTCAGGAGATATGAAAACGTCTTCTAGGCTCTTCAAACACTGTACACATGGGAAATATAGACATTTATATAGGCAAAACATGCCTGTAATTCGCACGTTGTAATTTGGTCTTGGAGAGTTCCTGTTTTTTAAGTCGGGGCTAGCCTAGATTGCCTGGTTTAGACTCTCTGTAGCAAAGGAGTGTCTGCTCAGATGGATTCACACAAGCAAAATGGAAGGACTCCAACAGTTGGACTAGGTTAGGGAACAGCCATGTGTCCTGTCTCTTCTCTGCCTCAACAGGGTCTCACCTAGGGCAGGATTAGAAGACCAGAGCAGAGACAGAGGCAGCACAAAGCAGATACCTAGAGCCAGTTCATACTTGCTGAATCAGAAAGACTCATGGGCAAGTAGGCCACAGCTCACCAACCAGTTTGCTGCCAGTCATGCAGTTTACCCACACTTTTGGGCAGAGGCAAGTGGATCTCTGTGAGTTTGAAACCAACTTCATCTTCATGGCAAATCCCAGGCCAGCCAGGGCTTTAAAAGTGAGACCCTGAATCATGTTCATATAATTATTTTTTTTAAAAAAAGACCAATTATATTAAAGATCATAGTGCTACATTAAATAACAAGATCTAATGGCAGCAAGTTTAATAATACCCATAACTTCAATTGCTGATAACCTTAAATATTTTGAGATTGTTATACCCAGGCCTTGGGGTCTCCAAGAGATCTCAAAGAATTGCCATATCTGCAGTAGAGAAACATAAGAGCCTTTATTTCAAACCCAGGTTTGGACCGCAAATTGCACAGAGCAAAGTTGCAGGGCCCACGTCTAGGGGTTTAGGCAATATATACAAGCAGGTTACATGGGGGCTTCAGAGATACACGGCAGATAAGGGACGCTATAATGTTTTTACAAACCGATCACAGCTGCCTGGGAATGCTTAATTGGCTTGATATCTCTCTAAGGATGTATAGTTTTTGCTTTTCCCAAGGCCATAAGCCATCTGTGTTGGGGAGTGCTTGGCCATCCATCAGAGAGGGTGCAGAGAGAATGGAGGCTGAAAGCTGCATATGTTTATCTGTTCACAGGCTGATACCTTCGTTCCCAGGATGGCGTTAGGGAGTTGCTATTGGAATGAGGATTTGTGGGCCCCTTTGGGAGAGTTGGGTGGGGGTGGGGGAAGCTTCTGTGTGCGCGGGGCTGAGGGGGAAGTGCTGAGGCCGGTGCTAGCCACTCGGCTTCTTCAAGATCTCCCCATAAAATATTTGTTGCCGGTGATGGTGTCGCACGCCTTTAATCCCATCACTCAGGAGGCAAGGACATGTGGATCCCTGTGAGTTCAAGGCCAGCCTGGTCTACAGAGCAAATTCCACGACAACCAGGGCTACACCAAGACACCCTGTGTCAGAGCGGAGATAGGGGTTGAGGACATATGACATATGTTGCAACTACTGTCAACAGTCACGGGTACTACTCATTCTCTTGGAATTTATAAATTATGCATTTAAATTTACTAAGAATGAAGAGTCAGGCTTTAGTTGGTTTTCTGTGCCAACAATCTGGAGGCTGCAAACCAGAATACCCTACTTAGGGTCACCAGGGTTCGCTCTAGAAAAAAAATGGAAAGGGGTGAGATGGAATTATTTGAGTGAACAAAAAAGTCTTTCAGGGACAAACCGACAAAAGAGGTGGCGCCTGTTACATTCTTCGGGACCCCGCCCCTGCCCCTTCCCAGAAGCAGTGAGACCAGCGCGCACAGGCGCAGTCGCGCTGGAACCTCCCCCACAGACGCGTGCCTAAGCCCCGCCCTATGACCTGAGGCCCCGCCCCGCGCTCGAGCTAGGGGGCGGTCCCGCCGCCAGGCATCAGCAATCTATCCGGAGCGGAGGCGGCTCCGCACGCTTGCGGCGAACCGACACGTTAGCGGAGCGGAGCGGACCGGCGGCGGCGGCGGCGTCTGGTTGACGCTGCGGCACAAGAAGCAGGGATGGCGGAGGCCTCAGAGAGGCTTTACCGAGTGGAGTACGCTAAGAGCGGGCGCGCCTCTTGCAAGAAATGCAGCGAGAGTATTCCCAAAGACTCGCTCCGCATGGCCATCATGGTGCAGGTGCGGCGGGGCTGGGCCGGAGGCGCAGGGCGACGCGGCCCGGGCGGCTGGGTGGGCTCGGGGTCGCCGCACTCCCCCTGCGGCTCAGCGTGACTGGGAGAGAAGGGCGGGAAAGGCCCGCCCGCCGCGGTCCTTAAGGCCCACTGGGCCGATCCCTTCCGGGACATTGCACTGACCCTGCAAAAAAAGCCCGGGAAATAAGAGCATCTGGCGGCGCCTCTGCCTTTGTAAAGACAAGGGCCTCTTCGCTGGGTCTGGATGGTCGCAGAGTTCTTGTTTATTTCACTGCCTTCTCTTGGCGTGAGGGTGGAGGGTGTGCGCACGGTCTTTGAAGCTGCTCTGATTTGGGCCTATCTTGTCCTGGAAGATTTTTGTCCTCCATGAGTACAGAAGATTTTTTTTTGTTGTTCTTCCTTAAGCCTATTTTTGTTTGATTATTCTTTCAACATCCGCTCACTCTCGGTATTTCTATTTTAATTATGCAAAGCAGTGCCGTTTCTTGGGCCTGATTACTACTTGGAAATAACATTTTCTCCAAACTTCCCGAGGTCGGCGCTTTCTGCAGTTATCTGGTCTCTTCACTGATGCTTCCAAGATGGTCAGGAGGTGGTGGGATCAAGGGTCTTTGCAGTTCCGGTGGCTCCTGCTACCTGGGCTTCTGGTTTTGTTGATAACTGTCTTTGCAAGTGTGGTTCTCATCTGCCCTGTTCCCACTTCCCCCATACACTCAGTAACCCAAGCTCACACTGCTAATGGTCAAGGTAATTGATTTCCCTTGCTGTCCAGCTGCAGTAATGTGTTTCAGAAGAGGCAGGCTAGCCCTCAACTGGGTTTCAGTACTTAAGGGGGCAAAAGGGAAGAAGACAGTCACCCAGTGGGTACCAAGATACCACACTGCTTCTGTTATTTCTCTTTATGGCAAGAACTGAAGCTGTCATCTTGGTGCCCTCAGAGAAACTGCCTAACTCAGCATTCATGGTACAGTTCTCATTCATTCTATACATACTTATTAAGTAGCAGCTAGGCACTGCATTAGTGTCTGTAATTATCATTAGTGACAAAAATCCCAAGGACTGCTAGACATACCTTTGTTGCTTGCATCTATGACTGGACAGGGAACCCACCCTGGGCTCTTTCTGCTTGGTTAAGGGGGTGTGAGGAGGATTAATAAGCCTTGCATCTGATGGAGCTGAGCTCTGGGCAGTGTGCCCTGGAGAGGAAGAGCCCAAGATGTCCCAGTCAAGTGTGGGAACTTGATTAAGAGTCTTTATTCACAGAAGTGGAACAGGGAGATGGAGATAGCTAAAATTTGAAGGACAGTTGAAAGCCTTATTGCCCACTGAGGTCTGTGAACTTTACCCCCCAGTTCCCTCCTCCCTGTGAAAAGATAAATAGAACCCAATGCTCTCTGGGTTTAAGAGAAAAAACATCGACATCCTTCCCAGTTTATAGATTAAACCTGTTATTTCCTTCTGTCTTGAGTATAAGCAGAAAAGCACAAGTGTCTTAGGCTTATATCTTCATGTTATTCTATGATTGGGGCTTCCTCAACTGTAGCAGCTATTAGAGGGGTGTTAGTAAAGTATGAAGTATGGTACCTCCACAAGTAGGATGGTTGGTTCTGAGACCAGATTTCAAGGTTGGTGTTGGTGATCCTCTGGCCTCCATCCCTGGAGTGCTGAGAATTACAGGCCTGCCTGTATTGCTACACCCAGCCTTTCAAACGGTTTGGTTTTTGAGACCTGGACTTAACTGTCATCCTGCTGGCCTTGAACTCACAGAGATCTGCCTGCCTCTGCCTCTCCAGTGATGAGATTGAAGTCTACTACACTACCACACCTGGCCTTTAAAATGAACAGTTTCCTTCCATACATACCTTACATATTTTATTAGGCATTTTTACTAGCCACAAAATAGCCCTCCTGTGAAATGACGACCCCCAGTACTGCCTAGAAAGAGGAAAAAAGCGATTTTGGGAAGGCTGAGGCCACCATAAATAACTTAGCATTCAAGACCCTCCTCCAGGTTTTTGACTGTGAAAGAAACTATTATTCAGAGTGAAGGCAGTGTTCTGCCTTAGTTGGGGTTGGGAGTTTAGGTCTGAATTTAAGCTTGGTCTTCTGGGCTAGCTGGGGAGGGCCTGAAAGAAAGAAACCTTTTTTTTTTTTCTGGAACTTGAATTTAAATACCTTCTTTTACATTTGAATGAGAGGATTGTTCTCTGAGCATCCGATAACCTGATATTTCCAAGCCCTGGGTGAGGGAAGCAGCTTAACTGAGAGGCAGAGCCGACCTTGGGAGGAGGCTCTCCCTCCCGCTGGCTGGGCTCTTGGCCTGCCTTACCTGGAAGGAAATGGTGAACATTGCAGTTGTTGGGGGCTGAGTGAGGCACTTGGTCCATGGCTGATACACTGTGCTTCATAGGTCTAAGTCCTAGATTCTGTACTTGGCCTCTTTCATGCCTCTCAGGTAGGGACAAACAACTTAGGGTGTCGGCCTTTACCACCAGTCATTCTCAGGCCTTGCTATGGTCAGGAATTTTGTTTTTCTTATGGAGTATGGATGTCTCTGGTTTTATATCTTAAGTACCCCATTAGGGAATTCTTGGTGTCACTAGTCCACAGCACCTCATCTAGAGGGCAGTCGTAGATACAGGCTGAGCCAGCACAAGCCCCTTGCCACAGGGCTCAGGGATCTGAAGCTGCTGCCTGGCCTGATCCAGTGGAGTGTCGAGAGGCAGAAGCTGAGTCCTCTCTGAAAAGCCATTTATTGTCTGGTCTAGAGGCCGTCTTTGCTGCAGTTCCCCAGCCTTTCTTCTGTTAGGTCGAGGTTTGGGTAGATTCTGTGTAACACTGCCCTGAGGGAAGCAGAGGGTGGGGCCTTGGCTCCTGAGGAGGTTTGCAGAGCTCCTTCCTTCAGGAGCTCTGCAGGAGCAGGCCATTACTATCGGGTCGCCTAGGCAGGTCTTGCCTTACTTTTTTAAGTTTTTATTTACTTACTTAATTTTTATGTTTATGGGTGTTTTGCATGCATGTTTGTCTGTGCCAAGAGAGGTCAGAAGAGGTCAGATCTCCTGGAACTGGGGATACAGATGGTTATCAACGAACTTATTGGTGCTAGGAATAGAACCCAGGTCCTATGGAAGAACAACTTAGCCACTCAGTCATCTCCTCAGCCCTCTGCCTTGCATTTTAATGTAGCTAAAAAGGAGAGCAACTCCATCCTAAAGCTTCAGTGGAAACTTCAATAGTGTTTAATATGTTTATTTCATGAGCTTTCCCTCTCTGCCCCTTGAAGCAGCCATAATGAATACTCTTGCTTTGGTTGGTCAGAAGGCAGTTTGTGTTAAGTAGCTCTTCGGAAGTCAGGGTGGGGAAAGAACTTGTATCAGATTCTTGTCTCATCTGCCTCACTGTGTCTCCATTGTTGCCACCATCTGTGAGATGCTGCTGCTGCTGCCTTCCCAGAGGCATGGCCTGTGAAGGAAGGGTAGCAGGGAACTGGGTTAATGTTTTTGTCTCCCTCATCTCAGGCACTGTCACCATCTCTAACACAAGCAGTACTGTGTGTAGAGCCTCATAGGAAAAAAAAAAAACCACCTGCAGTGGCACTGTGCTTCTTACCTCGGACATATTGGGGGGATCAGGTACCTCCTTGGCAGTGTTCCGCCTGTCTCCAGGCCTGGAAGCCTTGTGCCTCAGGCTCTTTCATCCCCTCACAGAAGCTGTTCCTTCTACTTACCTATGCATGCTTGCCTTTCTGCACCTGAAACTCTACTGACACATTTTCTCTTCCTGGCTCATTATCTAGGTCCTGTTCCTTATTATTTTTAACCACAGAGGTACTGAAGAGCCGTTTCTGGGCCATCCAGACCCTTGAGCTCAAGTGCTGCTTCCTGGATCTTCTAACAGGTCTAGGCACACTAAGTAGATATTCTGTATGTCACACCAGGCTGTGCATCAAGTCAGAAGTGCAACACACACCCTAAAAGGAACTGAGGTTACCCTCTCATCCTGAGACAGTGGATTTGGGCGTGGCCAGCCAGAAGTTTTGGCTTTTAGGAAAATACCTTAGATAAGAAGCCAGAAGCTGTTTCTCTTCTATTTGGAAGTCACTTTGTGACCTGAGAGAGCATCAGGCAGCCTCAGGGAAAATAGGAATCCATTGCTGCCTGGGCTGGGGGCAGGGTTGTGGCCTGCTCGGAGATTAACAGCCCCTCGCCTCTGCTTTATGTCCTTTAGTCACCCATGTTTGATGGAAAAGTCCCGCACTGGTACCACTTCTCCTGCTTCTGGAAGGTGGGCCACTCCATCCGGCACCCTGACAGTGAGGTGGATGGCTTCTCTGAGCTGCGATGGGACGACCAGCAGAAGGTCAAGAAGACGGCAGAGGCTGGAGGAGTGGCAGGTGTGTATAGCCAGGGGCTCAAGAGTATTCTGCTGAAGTTCTAGTCAGCGGCTCCTCATCAGACCACGTTGTCTATTGCATGAGGTTTGGTGTTTCTTCTTTCCAGATGCTGGAAAGGTACCCTTTAAAGTTGCATGGTTCTTATTTTTAATAGGTTTTAATTTTTTATTTTATTAGGGGTACACACACACACGCGTGCACACACACATACACATGAAGGTTAGAAGACAGCTTTACTGAGTTGGGTCTCTCCCATTGGCTCCAGGAATTGGACTCAGGTTGCCAGGTTTGCATAGCATGTGCCTTATAGCCAAGCCATCTAACCAGTTTTAGGAAAACTGAGAGAGAAATACAAGACCACAGTGCTCCCATAGCTGATACCCTCAGTGCAGTCTTTTGCTGTTGTGTGTTCTGTGGGCTTGGATGGATGGATGGATGGATGGATGGATGGATGGATGGATGGATGGATAGATAGATAGATAGATAGATAGATAGATAATGTACCTACCACTGATGCCTTCCAGGTCCTGTACACAGATGGCACCCAGGAGGAAACCTCTGCCAGTTCTTTTCCTACTTCTTCTCTCTCTCTCTTTTTTTTTTTTCGAGACAGGGTTTCTCTGTAGCCCTGGCTGTCCTGGAACTCACTCTGTAGACCAGGCTGGCCTTGAACTCAGAAATCTGTCTGTCTCTGCCTCCCAAGTGCTGGGATTAAAGGCGTGCGCTACCACTGCCTGGCTCTTTCCTACTTAAAAACAAACAAACCAAAAAACCAGACCTTAGGCAGGCAGATAGATCTCTGTGAATTCAAGGATAGCCAGTGGTATGTAGGGAGACCACATCTCAAATGCAGACTGCAAAGTCAGCAATCCTCCTGTCTTAGCTTCTTGAGTGCTGGGATTACAGGTGTGCACCTTCAACCCCTGGCTTCTGTTCTGATTTCTAGCCTCATGGGTTAGTATTGCCTAGGTTTAGTTTCAGGGAGAAAAGGAAATCTATGCACTTTCTTCTCTTCATTCAGCGTGATGCCCTTGGTCCTGCTTAGCTACCGAATGGTGTTCCTTTGTTAAGCACCACACTTTGCTTGTCTTGTCCTCTGTTGGTGACTCTGGGTAGTTGACTTCATTCCAGCAAGCTTTCTAATATTGATAAAGTTTTGAGTGTCCTTCATCCAAAAATCTGAAGTGCTCCAAACTTCGAATCTTTGAGCAGCTATGCACTACAACGGGTGGAAAATTCCACACCTGATTTCACAGCCATGTTGGAGTCAATTGTAGACAGGCTAGAAATACTGTGTACCTTTAACCTTCAGGCTATGCACATACTGAGTCTGTGAAACAGATGGATTTCGTGTATAGACCTGCAGCCCATCCAGGATGTTTTACATGTATGTGAAGTTATTTCAAAAGTCAAAACAAAATCCTGCACACCTGAAGAGTTCTGTTACTAAGTCTTTTTACACAGAAGACACTCAGCTTGTAGCTTGTTGTAGTTTCTTTTTTCTTTTTAAACTTTAGGTTTATTTTATTTTATGTGTATGAGTGTTTTGCCTACATGTATGTACGCGTACCATGTTTGTGCCTGGTTCTCATGGAGTCAGTAAAAGATTTCTGGTCCCCTAGGACTAGAGCTATGGAATGTTGTGAACCACCATGTATGGGTCCTGAAAATTGAACCTGGATCCTCTACAAGAGTAACAGTTACTCAACCACTGAGCCGTCTCCCCAGCCTACTTGCTGTGATTCTAGTGTGGACTTTACTCCTGAACTCTCTGAGTGCTTAGCCTCTGCAGATCCCTGGGTAAACACACATATTGTAACTGCTACGATCTCCCAGTCTGTAGCTTGACTTTCAGTTTAATTGTAAATTTTCACATTTATTGATTGATTTATTTATGTGGGGAGGGGTTGCATCCATGCATGGTGATTCTCTCCTAACTCCCACTGGGTCCCAAGGATGGAACTTGGGCTTAAGTTAATTTGTGTTAGCTCTAAGGAAGACAATGGGGGATTTTCCTGTAGTTACAGTAGTATTTGTGGAGAAGGCTCTATATTAGTTACCTCTCTACAGCACAACCAAGCAACTTCTAGAAGAATTTATTTGGGCCTAAGTATCTCATGACAGGGAAGTGTGACATTGAGTGTGGACAGGGCAGGAAACGATAGCAAGAGCTGGAAACTGGCACAAGGTTTTAAACTCTCAATGGCATCCTTCCTCAGCAAGATTACCTTCCTAAGTTTGTCCAAACAGGACCACTGTCTGGGGACCAACTCACATACCCAAGATTATGGGAGACATTGATCATTCAAACCACCAGGGCCTGTGTCTGAATTCCGTATGGTTCACTTTGTCTTCCAGTTCCATGGTTCCATGACTGTGGCTTTGTGAAGTTGTGACACTACACAGTATAACTCCTACTTCTCTGTGGTCTTTTGTAATTCCTTACAGATGTTAGTAAAGCATCTGGGAGAGAACTCAGTGTATAGAGTACACCATGTAAGCATGGAGATGAGTTCAAATCTGCAGTCCCCTGGTCAGAAACCTGCTATGCTGTAGGCTTGGGGTGTAGGCAGCACCCCTTGGGGAGACAGGCAGATCTCTGGGATCACTAGATAGCCGTCAAGCTAACTTGGTGATCTCTAGGTTTAGTAAGAGACCCTGTGTCAAAAGATAAGGGACTAAAAGTAAGGGACTAGACAGACTGCTTGCTCTTTAATCACTGGTTAGGGTAGACCTGAGATTGGCTCCCAGCTCCCAACTGTCAGATAACTAATGCTGTCTTCTGACACCTGCATTCATATACACACATCCCCACACAGACACAGAGACACACATAATTTAAAGACTAGAGTAGCCCTAGGCTGTGCAGTGGAAATTAAAAGAAAAATTGGCCACAGTTGTTCAGTAGAGATGATTGTGGTCACCAGAAACACAGTGTTCTTGTGGGAGAGTCCTGGGAGAAGGAAGACAGAAGATGGGTGTTTGGGAGCTGCAGCGTGAGGCTGCTGAATTGAGCAGAGTCGTGTGTTTGGTTCTTCAGGCAAAGGCCAGGATGGAAGTGGCGGCAAGGCGGAGAAGACGCTGGGTGACTTTGCAGCCGAGTATGCCAAGTCCAACAGGAGCACATGCAAGGGCTGCATGGAGAAGATAGAGAAGGTAGGGCTTGGGGTCCAGAGCCTGCACTTCCCGAGGTGCTCACCTTAGTGGGGGGGGGGGGGGGGCGATGTCAGGATAAAAGAGCAACACAGGAATGCAGTGGAGGTGGGAGGTGATGGTTTCTTCTTCTGGGCAGGCCCAGACCTAGCTGTCTCTATGGGTAGGGGCCCTGAAGCACCAGCATAGGTCTGCCCAAAGTCAGCAGGCATGGGACAGTTCTTGTCTGATGGGTCTGAGGTTAGGTGGGTTATCCTGCTTTTAACTCTCCTGTTTAATCAGAGAAACTTCACAGGCTACCTCCCTTGCCACCAGTTCTTGTCCCTGAAGGCTGGCGGCCAGTCAGGGTGCATGGATGACTGGCTGTGTTGCTGGGAACAGTAGAAGGTAGCCTGTGCTTGCTAGCATTCCCTTCTCTGGTTTCATTTAGCATTAGCTGTATTGTGAAGTGCGTGAGTCAGTTTTTTTGTGTGGTAGACAATATGGTGCCAGAGATAGTCCCCCTGAGGCGGAGGCTGACATCAGCTCACAGTTTCAGGTGTTTCAGGTGGCATTCCACATGGCAGGAGCCTGTGGCAAGGGAGGCCTGTTTAGTTTGTGGGATATAAAAGGAAGACCCACGTCTTAATATCAGGGGAAACCCAAAGTTCTAAATTCTTTCTAATAGGCCTTACTTCTACTACCGCCCAAGACAGCACCACAGCCTGGTGCTAGAAGGGCCTTAGAGAATGGTTCAGGATCTAAATGTAGCCGATGCGAAACTAAGGAAAGTGTAGTTCCTAAATGTGCTCACCTTTTACCATTAAAAACTAGAGGCAAAACCTGTGGTCCTCTTGTCTCTGAGAGAACAGCATCTGCTCTGTGTTCTAGAGTATTAGTTAGCCTGAGATGGAGTTTCTGAATTGTCAGGACCCCTGTTGGCCCAATTCTTTGCAGCTGCCTCACAGATGGGAAACTTCAGCAATGTCAGTCATGTGAATTGTATACCTGGCAGGTTTATCACTGCAGCTTAATCGGGCCTTAATTATTGTAACCAGAGAGTCCATAGAGGGTGAGGATGAACAAAAAGTCCCTGTTGGGGTAAGTTGCCACACTAAAGCCATCACAGAATGTGCAATGCTACTGCTGTCCAGCACACTGTGTCAGCATCTTAACCCCTCCCCGGGAAGTGTTAGCACTTGGACAAGCACTTCCGTTACTTGTCTAAGTATCGGTGTGTAGATAGTCATTGAGGACGTGTGAGCAAGGTGTCTTATTAGCACAGCAGGTCATGTGACAGTCTCTCGTAGAATGTGAGTGCTAGGACCTAACAGTACTTCACAGTCCTTGATGGTATAAAACTCAGAACTCTCTGAGAGCTTCAAGTTGGCTACATGTTCCTTTGTTTGGACTCAAGGCCCTAGGATAGCTGCTCCTTGTCCTGCCTTGTCATTTCCTAAATACCACATGGTTTTCCCTACAGGGCCAGATGCGCCTGTCCAAGAAGATGCTGGATCCAGAGAAGCCACAGCTGGGTATGATTGACCGATGGTACCATCCAGCTTGCTTTGTCAAGAACCGAGACGAGCTGGGCTTCCGGCCTGAGTACAGTGCCAGCCAGCTCAAGGGCTTTAGCCTCCTCTCTGCAGAAGACAAAGAAGCGCTGAAGAAGCAGCTCCCATCAGTCAAGAATGAAGGGTAAGTGGGATGTGGTTAGTGCAGAGTTCTATGGGGAGCCTGTGGCTTCCACTCATCTGATGCTGATCAGAATGTCAGGAGCCGTGGGGCTACAGGAGCAGAGGACAGCAGAGACTGGGACATCTGCTGCTCCAGTACCCACCCAGCAGCTCACAGGCATGACATCTGCCCCCGGGCATCCAAACCTCTCCCAACTCCTGCCCCCAGATGCTAGACACAGCAGACTATGCCACTTTTTCGTACATGCTTCATTCACATACTAAGAGACCACCCTTGTGGACCATCCACGTTTCCCGGCACGGGTGATGGCCATGGCTCCAAACCCTTTAAGGTCGCCATAGTCATGCAGCAGAGGCGTTTCTGTGTCTGGATCTCTAGGAGAATAATGACTGTCACTAAAGATGAACAGTGGGAAGGGCCTGGAATCAGAGCAGGACTTCGCATCTAGAGTGGGAAGGGCCTCATTCTGGAGTAGCTTATTAATAAGCGTGCTGGGGCGGGGAGTTATGTGCTGTGGTCAACAGCAGCACCTGTGCCACTGTCACCAAGCAGCTTCTTGCACTATCCGTGCTCCTAACACAAGTTTGTAGAGCAGCACAGGTGGCTTTGGAATGGAAGTTAGCGAATCAGGCCAGTGGGTGAGGATGCCCTTGAACTGTTAGAGCTCAGGGTGTTCGGGTTCTCCGCTGTCTCTATGACATGAGCTGGAGAACTAGAGCATGCTTAGCTCTGTGCCTAATCTCATCACCGTAGTCCTGTAAGTCCTGCTGGTCCCTAGCATGTGGCTCTAGAAAGTACCAGAGTGAACTCAAGCCGCATGGTGATCTGGAGAGCAGCTCTGTGTCTCACTCCAAGCTCAGTTCTTATGGTTGTGTTTGGCTTTTCCACAATTCTCTGTCACTTTGTGTGCAAGAGACATGTGGTGTTTAGCACTAGATGTGACCTGAGCCCTTGGTCTGTCCTGGTTGTTCTGGACATGAGGCTCCAGGCCCCTTCTTACTGGCAGAAGTCCTGAATGGCATAGCATCTCCTGTCTGCCTGGTTGCACCTGTACCTAAGAGGGCAGGTAGACAGCCACTAATACAGCTAAAGTGGCATTGAGGCATGTCACCTGGGTGCATTGGTCTCAAAGGTTCTTATTTAGTCTGTATTTCTTTCAGAAAGAGAAAAGGTGACGAGGTGGATGGAGCAGATGAGGTGGCCAAAAAGAAGTCTAAGAAAGGAAAGGACAGGGATAGCAGTAAGCTGGAAAAGGCCCTCAAGGTGAGTCCTAGGCCCTGGCCCCTCTGTCACCTCTCCTGCAGAAAGCCACACACAGCTGTGCCTGCTCACCAAGACCAATGTGAACTCTCGTGTGCACGGCTGCTTTTGACACTCATGGCTTTTCTTCTCGGCTTGTTCTCCTTGCTCATAGAAATCATGCGACGGAACACACATGAGGCCTTGGACGCAGGTCTGCAGCCAGGACCATGCAATGTAGAATGTCCTGTGTTTTCCTAGACACTCTGTGTGACACAGCTTCAGCCCAGTCAAGGCATCACGCGGCATCCTGCACCTGCAGCCCACTCATGAGTGTTGGAGACTGTGGCTGAGTCCACAGATGCCAGAAGTTCTTAGTGCAGGCGCCTAGGAAGGTCAGCAGAGGACTGGGGAGCATGCAGTAAGAAAGGAATAGCTGCACTAGCCTGGTGGCTGTTGACCCGGGAGGGCTCGTTAGTGTTGGCTATGCTGTGCTGGAGCAGAGAAACAGTTACCGCCTGTAGAATGCTTGGCATTAGACAGTCAGACACAACAGTAGGTCTCTTCTTGGGAACATGATTTTTCAGGAGCTTGAATTTGTGATTTACAGCTTTTGCTAGTGGCTCGGTTATAAGCACTGTGATCTGGCTTTGACTGGTGGGGCTCTCTGTTTAAGTGTGAATGATACATTTTTTTTTTCTTCTGGGTTTGGGTATTTTGCCCCCTGTGTGTCTCAGTGTGTCTGAGCTGCCATGTGGATGTTGGGAATTGAATCCAGGTCCTCTGCAGAAGCAGCCAGTGCTCCTAAGTGAGTCATGGCTCCAGTCATCCCCAGAGTTGACATTTTTTTTCACTTTCACATATTTGCACTTGCCCTTCAGTGGATGTGCTGATGTTCTCTCACCACTGTTGCCAGTGAAAAAGCAAGTCAGAAGATTGAATTACCCTCTCAGCTCCTTTCTCTACTCCAGTCTGTCTCTGTAGGTCTCTGTCCTCAGCCATAATAGGTCTGTTATTTCCATGAGACCTGTGTTCGTAGACTGCTGCTTCTGGCTTCTGTGTGCCCTACCATGGGGAGTAATGAAAAGGATGTTGGTATTGAGAGCCCAGCACTGGAAGTGGGAAACAGGGAGTGAGCATACGGGTGATAGCCTCCGTCGGTGGAGTGAAAAAGTCTGTCCTTGGCATTGGTAGGAGCAGCGCTTTCCTTTCCATCAGCCTGCTGCTCAACTCGCCTTACCTGCTGTCTCGAGGATGGAGCCTCATCCTGGCCTACCTCCTGGCAGAGGGTTGTGAGATTGAATGAGATAGCACATAACACCAGTAAAGTGTAGGCACTTAGACATTGAAGTCAAGATTTTAAACCCCGGTTCTAGAAGAGGCTGCATATATTCCTGCTTGAGTTTGAGTGTGCATGAAAGTCTATAAGTTGGGAAAAAAAATGGGGGCCCAGACCTTCCAGTTGACACCAGGACCCATGCAATAAGGGATTCATTCAGTCTTACTTACAAGTGGTCTCCTTCATACTTGGCAAATGTTTTCTCAGAGCATTGCCTGGCTTTATTGTAATTGTGGGCTTTTCCATCCTTGCCCAGATTCCCAAAATAGCAACTCTGAGATTGAATTATTTATGAATAAATGCCTAGGCCAAAAGCTTGGGCTAGCTCCCCTTACTCTGTATCTCATTGTCCCGTGTATTCTAAGTCCTGCCACATGGCCTCTTAGGTTCATCAGACCACCTCCATCAGCGAATCGCCTTCCTGTGCCTGACTGTCCCAGAGTTCCTCTCTTCCTACTGAACCTCCCACCTTCTATTTCCTGCCTAAGCTAACAACTTTTTTATTGACAGGTGATGCTCCCGGAACATACACAAGAGACTGTCTATGCGTTGTTTTGATATGTATAGGGTTTGCCTGAGGGGTAACCTGAGGGTGGGGTTGAGTCAGACCAGCTTTGGAGGTGGAGCCAGCCCAACTCCACCAGAGCCGCAGTTGCAGAGGGCGCGCTCACTGATGGGCCTGGCACTGGTGCTCGAGCTCAGCCAGGAAGAAGAACGCTGTTCACCTAGTCTAGTAACCGGAGTTGAGTTTTCAGAGTGAGCCAACCGTACATACAGAGTTACATAACAGAGAGAGGACTCCCCCCAAAACAAACAAACAAACAAAAAACAACAACAAACCAACTCTTGCATTTGTGGAAGGAAAAAAAATCAACTCCCACATTCTTGGACCTCTAAACATGCCCTATGGAACATGATTGTGCACACACATTAATAAATGAAATGTAACTTTTTTTAGTGTAAGTTAAGCTATTAATGAAGATTTTGAAAAGAACTGATCTCAGTTGAGGGGTCTCATCCTCAGGCTCAGAATGAGCTGATCTGGAATATCAAAGATGAACTGAAGAAAGCATGTTCCACCAACGACCTGAAGGAGTTGCTCATCTTCAATCAGCAGCAAGTTCCATCTGGAGAGTCAGCGGTGAGTGCCCTTTATGCTGTGGGGGACACACAGGGGGCCTGCAAGAAATGAAGTCTTCATGGTGGTGTCGCATGGCAGGAGTTTATCCTGTGCTGCAGGATATTTGGTCACCCCCAAGATTATTGTCATTTCCTTGGGAAAAAAACCTGTTTTTAGTTATAGTGTGGCTATCCCTAGCACACACCTTTAATCTAATAGCTTTCTGTTTGTTGTACCACAAGTAGAGGGCAGGGACGTTGAGCTTGAGGGGTTTTTTTGAGATGGCATGGTGTAGGAGAGCTTCATTTTGGGACCCCAGCTGAGGAGGACCTAGATGCTTTCTCTGCGTCTCTGCGTCTCTGAGCACCAGACATCTGGCTCCCAAGTCTTTATTGGTACAATCCAATGTTTACCTTTCTTTTTTTTTGTTTTTCGAGACAGGATTTCTCTGTATAGCCCTGGCTGTCCTGGAACTCACTCGGTAGACCAGGCTGGCCCTGAACTCAGAAATCCACTTGCCTCTGCCTCCCAACAATCCAATGTTTAATGACATTTTGTTAAAAACAATCATGGTGACTATCTCCTTCAGCAGGTAGGCACCCCAGCTGTACCATAATACACTGCCACATGTTTGTCGTGGTTTAGAACCTGGTGTGGTATCCAGGTGGGCAGGCGCTTTTGCCTTGGATTTATACCACACATTCCTTATGTCTGCTGTCTGCTGCCACATGTCCTAGGGTTGCTAGTCTCACCCTGCACCTACGTGGGTCACTTATTGAGGGTCAGTGTTTGCTGCAGGCAGTTTTTGTTTCACTTAGAGATGAAAGTACAAAGCCTGGGCTGTTTGTAAGCTGGGCTGTGGTAGCGCCCAGAGACATTCTTTCCGGGGAATAGAACCTGTGTGAGAGTTTCTCCACCTGCTTTAAGTAGCTGTCCTTTCCTAAGCCCCTGCTGTCTGGAATTGTTTTTCAGATCTTGGACCGAGTTGCTGATGGCATGGCATTTGGGGCCCTTCTGCCCTGCGAGGAGTGTTCGGGCCAGCTGGTCTTTAAGAGTGACGCTTACTACTGTACTGGGGATGTCACTGCCTGGACCAAGTGCATGGTCAAGACACAGAATCCCAGCCGGAAGGAATGGGTCACTCCAAAGGTAAAGTTGGGGAACATCCTGGATCTGTCAGCAGGAAATCATGACTCCTTCCACCTCCTGGGCATGTCCATGTCACAAGATGACAGTCCATGTTTCTCACCCTTTCTCATAATACTAAGTAGAGATAGTCCTGTTCACTGCTGTAATTACACTCTACTTCCTGGTTTTTCTCTGCCTTGGCCTGAGTAGCCACTCTGTAGCCCGCCAGTTGTTATTCTCCCACCTTTAGAATCTCAGCGTGCCCGCTTTACTTCCTCACAGCATCGTGTGCCTTTTGCTGCCTTTGGTGGGGACAGTTGTGTGATGATAAAGAGCAGGGTTAGCTGTCAGATGCAGATGTGTGCTGATGTCTTCTGGGGTGCTGCTGCAAGATATGTTACCATCTGCTGATGCTTGCTGTGCCTGTACAGTGTGGAGTTCATGGCTAGATTTTTCCCCTAGGTGCTTACCTCAGACTAAAAGTCAGCTCCATGGTGTCCCCTAGAGCCCTCTTGACCCTTCCTGTCTAAGTCTCTACACCCCAGGTTCCCGTAGGCTACTGGTGTTCCCAGGTGCCTGTGTCCAGGCAGCTCTGCTGTTTTGGCTCTTGGCAGACCTGTCAGGGTACTGCCTGCACATGTTCCTGAGTACTCTACCTCCTGGCTCTTGTATGCTGTGCTCAGTTCAGACAGGACTGCTTTCTTGAGGGCAGAAATCCTCTATCTAACCTTCCTGTGCCACATGGCATTGGTGAGTGTGAGTCTGAGGTGTCTGGCAACTTACCTACCATTCACTGAATGTGGGCACAGCTGGGAAAGTTACCTTTCTGTTTAGATACTCTGGAGCAGAGAGATTGCTCTTCACCAGACATCAAGTGACCAACCTCCCTAGGGCAAGGCCTATTGTTATTATGATAATAATTAATGATTATGATAATAATTCCCAGTAAATGCAAGAGGGCTCACAGCAGGCTCCTCCCTAACAAGCAAGTGACTTAGATTTGTCTCCTTTGGGAAACTTTTGTAAATCTGTTACTGGGTGTGTTCTGTTGCTTGGTTTCGGGTCCTGCACACCCTCCCCACTGTAAATGCCCTGCACCAGAGTGGTGGCCCTGAGAGCTGATGAGCCTACATTGACATAGCATCACCCAAAGTCCGTAGGTTACATCAAGGCCCTCTCTTGGAGTTGTGCAGCCCATGGATTTTGATAATGTACCCATCAGGAAAGCATCATTCACAACATCTACTACTGCCCCAAGACTCTCCGTGTTCTCCTTGTCTTTCCTCTTCCAGCCTCTGGAAACCACTGATCTTTTCATCAGCTCCTTGTTTTCCTAGTTCTAGAACTTTATGTGGTGAATGGCCTAGAATGCCCTGTGTGGCCTGTCAAGCTAGCTTCTTTTACTTGGGAATGTCATTGGACTTTGATGTTGGATAATAGTTCATTGTATCTCTATGTAGCCCTAGCTGTCTTAGAACTCACTATGTAGTCTAGGCTGGCATTAAACCCACAGAAATCTGCCTGCCTTTTCCTCCCAAGTGCTGGGATTAAAGGTGTGCTCTTGTCTGTCACCCACCCCAGCCCTGGCCTAAGTGTGCTAGTCTTAAGGGGCTTTAAGCCATGCCATAGCACCTGAAAGCCGATAGTCACTAGAAAGAAGGGACTTGAGGGCAGGGCGGTACCAGTGTACCTTCTAGATCTAATGATGCTTTTCCCACTAAGCTGTCAGCTGAGGTTTTTGTTTTAAAATCTTACCCTTAACTGGGGGCTGGGGGTCACATGTAGAGGCTGAGGACAGCTTGTGGGAGATTCTTCCACCATGTGGGCTCTGGGTCAAACTCTGACCCTTGGCTTGTCATATGCACTGAGCCACCTCACTGGCCTTGTATATTCCTAAAGGGTGAGGTTTTTCTCCTAGGTCACCCATAGTATCTAGATTATCATAGATATAGGAAATAAGTCCTGTGAAAACATATCAGTAACATGCTTTCTTCCTGGGAACTTTAAGTCTTTCCTATTTAATTATAGGGACTTTTAAAAGATTATTTAATTTCACAGGACAAATCCTACTTAGTCTATTGTAAGTTTATTTTAAGACACCTCTGATGTCTTTAAAACTAATACTTAATATTGTTTAGGAATTCCGAGAAATATCCTACCTCAAGAAATTAAAGGTCAAAAAGCAGGACCGGATATTCCCTCCGGAGAGCAGTGCCCCAGCACCACTGGCACCAACCCCCTCTGTCACCTCAGCACCCACAGCTGTGAACTCCTCTGCTCCAGCAGGTATGGCTCTGGGAAGGATTGTGGGCTGGGTTTGACCTATGAGCCGTACTATGCAAGGACATAGCATAATGAAGTGGATGTCCTGTGGTCTGTGTGCCATGTGGCTAACATTCCTTAGGGCATGTTCAGAATATACCACCAGTGTATCGTCAGACAGGTCCCCAGGCTCTAGGCCCATTGTCCTCCCTGTACCACTGACCATCAAGTGCTTGAGGAGACCCTGGTCATGGATAGACATGACCTAGGCCACAAAAGCAGTTAGATCCATGTGTCTTATTAGAAAGGAGGCTCCTGCTTGCTCCTTCAGGCATGGAGACTCCTCGGCTGTAAAGGTGGAGGACATGCTGGTGTGGGCAGAGGACGAGGCTCTGCTTCCGACACCAGCTGCACCTAGTCTGCCTCACCTCAAGTCTGTTGGTGACCTCATTGCCCCAAGTCCTCTCTGCTGCTTGAAGCCTGGGGTCTGCATACACACATGGGGATCAGTTAGGGTCTGCTCTCTGGTCCCTCCTTGACAGGCCCTCCCTTCCTCTGCTGTCTCCTTGCTGGCAGTTCACACCCAAATCAGATTTTGTTCTACAGAGACTTCAGTGAAATGCAGGTGGTGTCCTCAGTGTCCACCCCCTAGAAAGAACAGGTTAGATCTCCCAGTTGGGATATCCGAAGCAATGGCCTGTGGCCTGGCTATAACCAGTGCTGTGTTTCTACCTTCAACTCACAGAAGGCCCCATCCATCCCATCCTGACAGTTAGTGCTGGGTTCTTGGTGCCAGCTGGCCACCCTTTGCCTAGAACAACTTCACTCAGTGTTAACCATACTGATTAAACCTTTCAGCTTTGTCAACAAGAAGTCTGATTTACAAACAAGAGCTGTGCTTTCTTACTCAGGAGTTGGGAGAAGAACGGATGAAGGACTCGAGCTCTCACCACCCACCTTCTTCCTAGCATTCTGGTCTCTCATCTCTAGATGCAGCCTTTCTGGTCCGCCCCCTGAGCAGTCCCAGGGTGGCCAGGCTGTTCTGTGTGTGGCCTGTGCCCTACCCAGTTTTCTCTGTTGCAGAACTCATGTGGGTTGGGTTCTTGGGTTTGCTGCTCTGTCCTCTGTTTCCCCACTGCCGGTTGGCTTCTGTCTTCATAAGATTTTTCCAAAGAGAAAAGAGTGAAGACCACAGCTGGCCAGGCTCTGTGGCTTCTATGGCTTCTCCTAAAGAGCCAGCTGTTTTGTCTTGCCTCTGTTCATCCTTTCCTGTGGGGCAGAGTAGTCCTAGCCTGACACCTCTGATCTCTTATTCCAGACAAGCCCCTGTCTAACATGAAGATCCTGACTCTCGGTAAGCTCTCCCAGAGCAAAGACGAAGCAAAGGCCATGATTGAGAAACTCGGAGGCAAGTTAACAGGATCTGCCAGCAAGGCCTCCTTGTGTGTCAGCACTAAAAGTAAGTTTAGTGGGTGTGTTCCTCTCAATGATGTGGTGGGGGTTCAGTGAACGTGTGTGGCACAGCGAGGGTTCAGACTCTTAGCACTATAGCTTGAAGGTAAAACTAGTATGTGTACTGTATCATATGTATTCTACAGTGGCTCCTAGTCCCAGTCAGACCGTAAGCTTACGCTGCTTAGTGTTCCATAGGATGTCCCTGGGTTCCTTTGTAGTTAGGGTGGAGGTTACTACTTTGTAGCCGTGATGGAACCCAGGCCCACGTTTATGTTATAGTCTGTCCTGCTGAGTGCTATGGGTCTGGGCCTAAGAGTCCATTTTCTGTAGCATGCCTCCTGACACCATACTCAGGGTGTAAAGAAGGTGGCCTCCCTTGGCTTTGCATACCCGAGAGGCAGCCAGGCGCTGGAGCGTGACTGCTGAGATGAAGAGGTTCAGCTACAGCTTGGGAGAGAAGTTGTTGGTGATGGGGATCATTGGCGTTCTCGGGCTGTAGTAAGGTTGTTGTTCAGCCTATCACTGGGGTTCCCTGTCTGCTTGTAAACAGAGGAGGTGGAGAAGATGAATAAGAAGATGGAGGAAGTGAAAGCGGCCAACATTCGAGTTGTGTGTGAGGATTTCCTCCAGGACGTGTCTGCCTCCACTAAGAGCCTCCAAGAGCTCCTCTCCACCCACAGTTTGTCCTCGTGGGGGGCTGAGGTGAAGGTGGAGCCTGGTGAAGTGGTGGTCCCCAAGGGGAAGTCATCTGCACCCTCCAAGAAGAGCAAAGGCGCTGTCAAGGAGGAAGGTGAGGCCCAGCTGCCCTGCCTGTGACCTTCCATTCTGTGTCCCTAAAGTGCTGGGCGAGCCGTGTCCTTACCTCAGTGTTAGCAAACACAAAGCAGCAGGCCCTCGGGCGGCAGGTCGGTGTGCAGGCATCCTGACACATGCCTCTGGAAACTCTTCTGCCTTTGTCTTAGTTGAGTCTTGATGTTCCTCTGTCCCTTCCTTCCCAAGGTGTCAACAAGTCTGAAAAGAGGATGAAATTAACTCTGAAGGGAGGAGCAGCTGTCGATCCTGACTCTGGTGAGGGATCAGAGCCACCCATGCACCGTGGGAGATTAGGAGATGTCTCTAGTCAGGGTAGCCAGAGGGGAGCAGGCCACTCCTGGAAGCATGTGGGTCAGTGGAGACCTCTAAAGGTGGTGTGACATGAAACTAACTGGGGACACGTAGGCCCACAGACCCCTCGGTTGCACCCTAGCCCATCGAGGGAGAAAACTCTAGGAGCTTTGCCTCTGGGGCAGGTCTGGAGCACTCTGCACATGTCCTGGAGAAAGGCGGGAAGGTGTTCAGTGCTACACTTGGCCTGGTGGACATTGTGAAAGGGACGAACTCCTATTACAAACTGCAACTTCTGGAAGACGACAAGGAGAGCAGGTGAGCCCGGGCCTCCAAATTGAGTGTGCTGCCCACCTTGGGAAGTCCGGCTGCTACAGGGCCTGGAGCAAGAGAAACAGTCACAAAAACCCATAGTGTTTGAAGTCTCCATGAAAAATAGACAGTACTGGCTGTCAGTTATGTTGCTGTGCTTGGCCATCACTGGTGCAGCTTCACCAATCCCACTGGGCTATTCCTTTAGCCATTAAAAAGGTAAAACAAAAGCCGGGCTGTGGTGGCGCACGCCTTTAATCCCAGCACTTGGGAGGCAGAGGCAGGCGGATTTCTGAGTTCGAGGCCAGCCTGGTCTACAAAGTGAGTTCCAGGACAGCCAGGACTACACAGAGAGACCCTGTCTCGAAAAACCAAAAAAAAAAAAAAAAAAAAGGTAAAACAAACAAACTGTGGAACACGTTAAGATTACATTTTATTCTTTTTGTTTGTAGTCCTGGCTCTCCTGGAACTTTTGTAGACCAAACTGGCCTCAAACTCGGAGAGCCACCTTCCTATTGTGTCCCAGTGCTGCGATTACAGGTGTGCACTACCACACCTGGCTTTAAATTGATTGTTTGATGCTAGTCCACACTTGCTGATTACTAGAGTGAAGGCAGGCGATGGTTTTGGTGTGTTTAAGCATCCTCTCTCAGATGTAGAATGCTTGCCTCGTGTGTTCAAGGCCCTAAGTTCCACCTGCAGCACCACTCAACCAACACATGAGGGAGAGAACATGCTTTTACAGCTGCCCCTTACGGAGGAAGGCCTAACAGAACAGAAATTCACCCTGGTCTCTGTCCCTTTACAGGTACTGGATATTCCGATCCTGGGGCAGAGTGGGCACAGTTATCGGCAGTAACAAACTTGAGCAGATGCCCTCCAAAGAGGATGCTGTTGAGCACTTCATGAAGTTATATGAAGAGAAGACTGGAAATGCCTGGCACTCGAAAAACTTCACAAAATATCCCAAAAAGTTCTATCCTCTGGAGATTGACTATGGCCAGGTAATCATAGTAAGGTCTGTTCCTTTAACTCCGCAATGTAGCTCAGATGGTGACACTAGTGAACAGTGACACATGTTTAGAGACGAGTTAACAATACCAGGACAACAAATTCTTCCCCCTAAAGTGGAAGAAAACATACCGACTCATTCCATGAGGCCGGTTTTACCCAAGATTGTGAGAGGAATGTGTTGGATACCATCTCTGTAACATAAAAATCCTAACTAGTAAATCAAGCAGTGAGTACACCAAGCTCAAGTGTAATACAAACAGAATTTGAGGTGGTTGACATTTCAGTATGCCCTTTGAATGAAGGATAGAAGTCACATGAGCATCTCAGTAGCTACAGAAAACATTTTGTAAAATGTATCCCATAAAGCATAGATAAGGAAGAACAGAGTGGAGGGAGCTCAATCTGGATTTGAGCTCACATTCTCCTCAGCCTCCTGAGCGCTGGGATTACAGGTGTGTGCAATTACAAGTGTTGTCCACTAGCAGTAGCGATGCTGAGACACCAGGAAAAGGTAGTTTCTGAAGTTGCTCTGGGGCATCATTGTAATGCTTACCATGTAGACTCCATGTGTCAACCACTGAAGTGAAATGATGCGGGAGCAGGAGACTGTCTACTCTAAGTGTCTCCCTGTGGGTCCTAAGCATCATCTGGTTACCTCTTAGGTGATATTTTTGTGCCTAGATGTTTATGTTTTGGTTGATGGAGGGGGTGGGAGGGAGGTGCTGTTTAGCAAGTCAAACTAACAGTCATCTGGCTTCAGCATCCAAAATGTTGGGCTTGCAGGCATGTTCATGAGCACCACCATACTTGGTAAAACACCATTGCTTAAGGCCACATAGATCTTATGGAGGTCTCTGTAGAGTTAGGAATCTTATCCATGGGCATGTGCATGTTAGTTTGTAAAAACAGAGACTTAGGAATGGGTACAGATTTAATCCACACCTTTAGGCTTTGGGTCTAGCATTCCTCAAAGGGAAAATTTTTTTCATTGTAGAGTGTTCTGCATTAAGAATTAAAATTTAGAGGTCAGTATGATGGCACACACAAATAGTCTAGTGCACAGAGAGCAGAGGCAGGCAAATCTCTGAGCCTGGGTTCACTCCAGTCTTCGTAATGTTTCAGGGTTGCCAGGGTTACATAGTTGACACCCTGTTTCAAAAAAAATAAGTAAGCAAGTTCTTACATAACGCCGAGGCCGAGACCTTGGACTTGGAGGTGGACAGGTAGTGCCCTCCTAATTATTTGTTCTAGAATTTTTTTTGAGAAAGGCATAGAAAATAAAACTGCCCAAAATTAACCATAGCAAAGTCTTAGCATGTGTCTTCATCTGGCTACTTTGACCTCTGGAGTCATTTCCCAGCATAATGTTGGAATCCTGCATTACGTGTGGTACTCACCCATTTCTTCTTCGTGGCCAGGATCACATCACGCACTCTCTCCAGAGACACCACTCTCCATAGGGGCACAGTGTGAGACAGAGAAGTCGTTTAGCATTTTAAAAGCAGAAACCATAAAGCTAATCTTAACCATGTAACCCAGCACTGTGCAGAATGGTCTCTGGATACCTGCAGACCTGGGCAAGTGGGTGCAGGCAAAGGGAAGAGTGTCTAACAGGCTCCTGCCCAGTATCTGAGCTTCACTTCCACAGCAGCCATCCCTTCTAAGATGGCCATGGATGCCCACTGGGCAGCTGCAGGGCACCAGCATGCCCAGAGAGACACACATCATCGTCAGAACAGCTAGGACATGAATCCAAAGCAGTCAGGAGGGCTGGGGGAGTGCATAGGAATTACGTTGCCTGTGTCCAGCTGGCCGCCATTGCCTGGAGAGTTTGATGAACACTTAGGTTTTTTGCTGGCAGTATTCTATCCTGTCTCCTAGTTACCTGTAGCTAACTCCTGACGGCACAATCCTTGTCTTTCTGGTTCCCCACTTCCCTGAAGGACGAGGAGGCAGTGAAGAAGCTGACAGTGACGCCTGGCACCAAGTCGAAGCTGCCGAAGCCAGTGCAGGAGCTTGTGGGGATGATCTTCGACGTGGAGAGCATGAAGAAGGCCTTGGTGGAGTACGAGGTGGGTGGAGGCCGCGCTCGCTCTCTGTAACCCTCCCTCCCAGCTCCTGCCTGCCCCGTCGCTCTGTGCTGCAGAACATGGAGTGTGCTGTAGAGGACTGTCCCTGGGCCCCTGTTGCCTTTTCTTTTTGATTTCTGTGTTAGGCTGGGTAGGTCTGGTACTTTGGGGCTCAGACATACCAGCCAGCTGATGCCAATGGAATTCCAAACCTTTACTCACTTGTAGAAATAGAAAACTGGCCTGGAGAAACCGACCGACCGCTCAGTAGATAAGAGCACTACCTGCTCTTCCAGGGGCCCTGGGTTTAGTTTCCAGCATCCACGTGGTAGCTTACAACCGTCTATAACTTCAGTTCTAAGAGAATCCAGTGCCCTCTTTTGGCTTCCACAGGTACTAGGTACCCAAATGGTACACAGGCATACAAGTAGGCAAAGTAGTCATAGACATGAAATAATAATAAAAAAAAATTAGACTATAAAGAAAACTGTGACCACTGCTGTCTTGATCCGTGCTCCAGTCAATTAGCCAAACGCAAGTCAACTCTGTTTCTTAAAACTTGTATCTGTGATAGAGGACTCATTTCACACACGAGGCGACATGTTGCCAGTCGGAACCATGCTGCTCCTGGGTGGGTCTGCATGGCGTGGACAGCAGGCTAAGTCAAACAGAGGCTACTCTCACTTCCCCTGGAGCCTTCCAGCCATTGATCGAGGCGGAGACCTCTATGCGTGGCCAGCCACATAGCCTCCTGTTCCCCAGCCAGGAGTCAGAAGCTGCAGGCTGCTCTCCAAGTCAAGCAGCTATGGTAGATGTGCCCAGTGCCACAGTCTTAGAGCAGTGAGGTGCTGGCACATAGGTGTGTCACCTCAGGTGTTAAGGGACAGTGTAGGCCAGTTCACAGGGGAGAGTAGATGTGACTTGAGAACAGTTGATCCAGTTTACAAGTGTGGATCTGTCAGTTCTTCATCACTGTAACAAAATGATCATACCTCTGCCTCTGCAGCTCAAAACCCTGATTAACAGGAGATCCTGGAGTACTGTGGTTAGTTGAAGTGTTGTTAAACAAATGTGTAGTCTTTTGGGGTGGCTGATTTGAAAGGCCAGTGTGGAGTCAGGTGTGTGTTCTTAAAAAAAATAACATTTACCACTTGGAAATTTGAGGCTCTTATTTCTGAACTGGATGCCAGCTCTAGAGTACAGTGGGAAGGCCCATTGCCTTGTGCTAGGGGATTGGTAGGAAGTGGGTCTTCTTTAGGAGTGCTGCTGTTACACAGCATACAGGGTGGGATAAGAGGGTTACAGCCTCTGTGCAGGTGGGCCACCGATCTCCTGTGAGGGAAGAATGTTGTGTCACCACAGTGCAGAATGCCTAGCCTTTAGGTTCCCTGTCTCTTCAGATTGACCTTCAGAAGATGCCCTTGGGCAAGCTGAGCAGAAGGCAGATCCAGGCCGCCTACTCTATCCTCAGTGAGGTCCAGCAGGTAAGCAGTCATCTCCAGTCTTCCAGCCAGGTCAGCTTCTCCTCCTCCTCCTGTGTGGAAACAGTAACAGTACTGAACTGTAGTTTGTGAGGATTTGGATTTTCTTCAGTTCAGTAAATATCATGCATGGTCCAGTTCATTGCTCAAAGAGTGTTTACAAAATACACATGGTGGTGATTTTAGTTATCAGATATGTAATAAACTCCGTAGAAATTTAAATTTGGTGAGAATTGTATCTAGTATGTCTCTAGCCCTAGGGCTTTACACTGACAGCCTCTTTGAGAAGAAAAAGAAGTACCCAGCAAAGTAGACTTCCTGGGTGGTGCTGGAGAACTAACCTCCAGCGAGCGGTAGAATCTGGCTGCCTCTGAGCAGGGAACTTGTGTCCCTCCTTCCACTGAGACCGTTCGGGTTCCCAGCTTTTAAAGAATTATTCATTTATTTTATGTATATGAGAGTACACTGTCACTGTCTTCAGACACACTAGAGGAGAGCATTGGATGCCGTTACAGACGGTTGTGAGCCACCATGTGGGTGCTGGGAATTGAACTCAGGACCTCTGGAAGAACAGTCAGTGCTCTTAACCGTTGAGCCATCTCTCCAGCCCTGTGGGCAGTTTTCTGTTTGTTGTTTATTTGTTTGAGTCAGGGTCTCTCTGTGTAGTCCACACTGGACTAGAACTGTGTAGACCTGGCTGGCCTCCAGCTTACAGGTTCAACTGCCTTGGGGTGCTGGGGTGCTGTGATTAAAGGTGTCTGCCACCATGCCTAGCTGAACAATTTTCAAACGAAAAATCAGGAATTTTACAGCAGAAGCCATGAGCCCACTGTAGATTCTGCAGTAGCACTTTGTATGAGGTATATAATAGTGTAGTTCTTTGTGTAAAGTTACAGGGCCTGATCCTGGGTGCCTCAGTGCCATGACATGAGTGAGAAGGTGCTCTAATAACCATTTCCCTGCTTGCATAGACAGCAGCTGCTTTGGTCCTGTGTTCCTTCTGTCTGTCCCCTTCCCTTCCAGGCAGTGTCTCAAGGCAGCAGTGAATCTCAGATCCTGGATCTCTCCAATCGCTTCTACACCCTGATCCCCCATGACTTTGGAATGAAGAAACCCCCGCTCCTGAACAATGCAGACAGTGTGCAGGTAATAGACTATGGGGCTGGGGCCAGGGCTGGGTCTTACTGGGACTGCCCTCCTTACTGTGCATTCTTTAAGAGTAGGATCTACCCTTCTTTTCCTTTGCTTTACCAACTCAGTCTAGGAAATTATTATTAAGAAGACCATTTCTCTGTCCCACACAAAGGTCCCCATGAATCCCTGGCCTTGGTCAGTTTGTGGCATCCTTAGTACCATCTGTGTTCCTGCCTATCATTCATGTTTAAGAGTTCTGACATCTTCCCCTCACTTCCCCAGGCATCAGAGCCTCATTAGCATGCAGGGGAATGCCTGTGGGTGCCCACTATTGAGTGAGGAGTGATGGCAGGGTCTGGCCAGCACAGGCTCTTCCCTTTAAGGGAAGATGTCGGATGCCATCTACTTTCTGCATGTACTCCTTTCAGGGCTTGTTTGTCTTCTTCCCTGTGGACTTAGCTCTCAGGTCTGTATTCTGTCCTCAGGCCAAGGTGGAGATGCTGGACAACCTCCTGGATATCGAGGTTGCCTATAGTCTTCTCAGGGGTGGGTCTGATGACAGCAGTAAGGACCCCATCGATGTCAACTATGAGAAGCTCAAAACTGACATTAAGGTGAGAGGCCTGCCCTTCCCATGTAGCATTCAGTAGCTCACCTCAGATCAGTGGCCCCAACCTGCATTGCAGGTGAGCCATCTTCACAGCTCCTCAAGTGTGTGGTTAAGCCTTGAATCTGCGCTCTCACATATCCAGGGGTTGCTGGTGGGCTAATGCCTCAGGTCTGTGGAGACTGGGTTTTGAAAAGTTCCTTTTTTATTTCGGGCACCAGCAGTCAATTGAACTGGGCTGTGTTGAAGGCTCAGGTGGGTGCGAATGGCCCTGCCTGAAGTGTGTGCCTCTATCCCAGCCAGAGCTTGAGTCTGGCATGCCCGTTGTCTTGGGTCTCTATTGCTGCAACAAAACACCAGGACCAAAAAGCAAATTGGAGAGAAAAGGGTTTATTTGGCTTACACTTCCAGATCATAGTCCATCACTGGGGGAAGTTAGGACAGGAACTCAAACAGGGCAGGATCCTGGAGGCAGGAGCTGATGCAGAGGCCATGGAGGGGTGCTGCTTACCTGCTTGCTTCTCATGGCTTAAATCAGCCTGCTTTCTTAGAACCTAGGACCACCAGCCCAGGGATAGCACCCACAATGGACTGGACCCTCCCCCATGGGTCACTAATTGAGAAAACACCTTACAGCTGGATCTCATGGAGGCATTTCCTCAATTGAGTCTCCTTTCTCTGTACTGACTCTAACTGATGTCAAGTTGACACACAAGATTGGCCAGTACACCTATCTTCTGCCTCTGTTTCTGCCAGGCAGTATGGACCCCCTGCAGTCCAAGTATTACTGGTGGTTGAAGTCTGGGCCAGATGTTTCCAGATTCTTGGCCTCTTAGTCAAAGGATTGAAATAAAGGTTTGCAAAAGTAGTGTAGGTCGGGTGATTCTCTGTTTTAATTGACAGCCTCAATTATGTGTGCCCTTTGCTCCTGTGCATCTCCTTTCCGTAATGCATGTGATTTCAGTGGTTAGTGATGCCTCACTTCCCAGAGGCATAAATAGTGAAGAGAGGGTTAATCCTAATTAGAGTTACTTACTATTGAAGCACCATGTCCAAAGGAACTAGGGAAAGAAAAGATATATATCCACATCACGATTCATCGGAGGAAATCAGTAGGAACCTGGAAGCAAGAGCTGATGCAGAGGCCATGGAGGCAAGCTGATTACTGGCCCACTCCAAATGGTTCACTTATAGAGCCTTATAGAACCCAGGACCACTACTCAAAATGGACTGGGCCCTCCTATATAACTTAGTAATTAAGAAAATGCTGCCGGGCAGTGGTGGCACACACCTTTAATCCCAGCACTTGGGAGGCAGAGGCAGGCGGATTTCTGAGTTCGAGGCCAGCCTGGTCTACAGAGTGAGTTCCAGGACAGCCAGGGATACACAGAGAAACCCTGTCTCGAAAAAAGAAAGATTTATTTATTTTATATAAGTACAGTGTTACTCTCTTCAGACAAACCAGAAGAAGGCACCAGATTTCATTATAGATGGTTATGAGCCACCATGTGGTTGCTGAGAATTGAACCCAGGACCTTTGGAAGAACAGCCAGTGCTTTTTAACTGCTGAGCCATCTCTCCAGCCCCTATGGTTCTTAACTTAACATTGTTTAGAGGTTGGTGTACCCACAGCAGATAGAGGGGTACAGGTTTTAGGTGCATTGAATGGAGAGGAATGTGTACAGAATGAACAAGTGAGGCTCTCAGCGTTAAAAAAAGGTGCCCACAGAGCCCAAACCAAGCGGAGTCCCAGGTAGCTAAACTGGTCCCTAAGCTTGCCTGCCTCACAAGTGGGATATGATGCCAACTGTACCTTCTTAGTGGGAAAGCTAAGGTTTTTGGTGAAAATTTCCTATTTTTAACTACTATTATAAAGTTTGTAGTTAAGAGAGAGCACAAATAATCAGAATTCTTGGATTTCCCAAACTTACAATAAGAAAATGTGAATGTCTCCTGCATATGCTCATCTTACTCAGTGTGGATTATATTGATATCATATAGTTGGGCATGCACTGAGCCAGCTGTGGTACATACAGAAGGGGCTGAGGGGATAGTTGGTGGTGGAGTAGTACTTGCTGGGCATGTGAAGGGCCCTTTGGCCCATCCCTAGGACTGGGGTACGGAGAGGGAAATTGTATGATGTCACCTTGTGTTCCATCAGTAAGCTGGACTCTCCTGGTCAGAATAGTTCCCTTGTTCATCTCAGTAATGGTGAACCTCGTGTTGCTAGCTTGACTCATAGTCTAGCGTGTAGACAAGAACTCTGTGCATCTTCTCTAGCAGTCCAAATGGAAGTGATAGTCAGGCTCATGGGACCCTGGCCTCAGCCTGCAAGTGTCGGTCCTTGGGCAGTGGAAACTGCTCCTGGCGTCCTCTAGGTTAGTATATCAGTATCCTTCCTCTCCGGGTATCTCCCTGCCCTAATTTCAGATGCCTGTTTTCCAGGTGGTTGACAGAGATTCTGAAGAGGCCGAGGTCATCAGGAAGTATGTGAAGAACACTCATGCAACCACACACAATGCCTATGACCTGGAAGTGATAGATGTAAGACTCCTCTTTCCCTTTTCCGTCCTGCCAGGTCTCCTGTCTCTCTTTACCTGGGCCTGGCTCAGAGACAGTAAGCCATTTGCCTTATTTTTGGTTTTTTTGGAGACAGGTTCTCCATGTACTCCTGGCTGTCTCAGCAGGCTGGCATGGTGGGGAGATCCGCCTTCCTCTGCCTCCTGAGTGCTTGGGATTAAAGGCTTGTGCCACCACTGCCCAGCTCCACTTTTAATAAGCAGAAATGACATGTTTGTTGAGCCGGAAAGAAGTGGTGTTGTACAGTTGGCTGTGGCTTTTTTCTGTGTGATATGATTACCAGAAGTTCATGATAAAGTTCCTCGGGACAAATGAGGTACACATCTCTAATCCCAGCACTCGGGAGGCTTAACAGACCAAAGCTAGCCTGGACTACATGTTTAGTTCCCTGTTAGCCTGGTCTACATAGTGAGAACGGTCTCAAGTTTCCTTAGGTTCGTACTGCTGCACATTAGCCCCAGTGTCTGTAATGGCTCGTCCCTCTAAGTGGGGCCTTGGGACATGTGCCGTGGATCGTCCCAGTCTGTGGATGATGTGGCGGAGCTAAAGCGTCCTGCCTTTTGTGACAGATGGTCAGTACGGAAGCTCCTGAGTCTGTTCATCTCTTTGAACCTGAGTAACAGTGTCTCTGTCTCCCTTTGCCAACCGTCTGCCTAGATCTTTAAGATAGAGCGTGAGGGGGAGAGCCAGCGCTACAAGCCCTTCCGGCAGCTTCACAACCGGAGGTTGCTGTGGCACGGGTCCAGGACCACCAACTTTGCAGGCATCCTGTCACAGGGTCTGCGGATAGCCCCACCTGAAGCACCTGTGGTAGGTGGCTGTCTTCTATGGGGAAGTATGGAAGTACTTGTTTGCAGTGATCTCCTCCTGAGAGTCCCGGGCACTTTGAGAGTCCAGCCTGCAGCAGGCCCTCGCAGAAGGGAACAAGCTTTGGAGCCCAGGCATGCCTCTCTGCCTTTCCTCAGCTGACAGCATCCATGTGCTCCCAGGTTTCTGCTATTAAAAAAATAGGACAAGGGATAGATGACAGTCGCCTGCTGGGTTACAGAAGGGGCCTAATTAGTGAACAGGCCCTCTGAGATGGCCTCCCAGCCCCTCACTCATTGTAGAGAGTAACTAAAAGGAAGTGGCTTGGTGACTCTAGCTCTGTGCTAGGCACTGGTGTGTGGTTGAGAGGTGAGTCAGTGCCTGCTGGGTGTGTGCGAGTGCCTGGTTTAGTCCAAGTAGTGAATAGCAACTCACATTACTAACCGTTAGTACTGGATAGTAACTCACGTTATTAACCGTTTGAAACTTCCTGGTAAAGAGAGAGTGGCACCGTCGGCTGTTACAGAACTTCCCCCAGCCCACCTATAAGTGCTGGCCTGTGCTAGGGGAAGCCATCTCTCTTGGAGGTGATGGCTGTGGGGCTTAGCTGGGCAGCAGCTCATGTGGGAATTCACTGCTGGAAAGTTTTTAGCTGTCATCTTCCAACTCTCCAGACAGGATACATGTTTGGGAAAGGGATCTACTTTGCTGACATGGTGTCCAAAAGTGCGAACTACTGCCACACATCTCAGGGAGACCCGATTGGCTTAATACTGTTGGGAGAAGTTGCCCTCGGAAACATGTGAGTATCCGGACCCTCCATCCTGAGCTATGACCAGAACAGGATGGTGAAGTAGGCCAGACATAGGGTAGACTAGACAGGAACCGTCAAGCAGCTGGCCACAGCTCCGATGACCCTTTCTTTGAAAATAACCCCATAGCAATGGCAGCTGTTGCAGGCTCTCTACTTGAGAATATTCTGGGTTCTGAAGAGTCCAGGAGCTGGGGAGGGAGGTGCCAGGATAAGGGTGGACAGAGTTCTGTGGGCACTTAGTTTACGTGCCAGTAAAGATGCTCAGGAAGGTGTTAGTTTGGGAGTCCAGTGATCGGAGGCTCTTCTGAGACTGTCCTCTTTTGAATAGGTATGAACTCAAGCATGCTTCACATATCAGCAAGTTACCCAAGGGCAAGCACAGTGTCAAAGGTACTGTCCCTCCAGCCTGACGTGGCAGATTCGGGTGAAGAGGTACCTTTCCTCCAGCGGCTGGACTCTTGGAACTGGCTGCTGGAGGTTGATTTAAAAAGAAAACTGTTTCCTTCCTTGTGTCATAATACCATGGGAGTTCTGTGGGATACCAGGAACTAAATCAGGACACTGGTGTTCTCAGTTTTTGAGCAGTGGTACCAGGGCCAAGAGGGACCTCTAGTACACCTGAATTATCGAGTGGGTAGCATATGATGATCAAGGCCACCTTGGGGTGTTTGCCACAGTATAACCTCATCTGGGGCACTGTGACTTTACTGGTTTAGAGCATTGCCTTGGAACCTTCCTTTACAGTATCTGAAGAATGTTTAAAGTAAACACCCAGATGTCGCATAGCCAGGACATTTTCTTTTTTTTTTTTTTTTTTTTTTTTTTGGTTTTTCGAGACAGGGTTTCTCTGTGTAGCCCTGGCTGTCCTGGAACTCACAGGGTAGTCCAGGCTGGCCTCGAACTCAGAAATCCGAGCCAGGACATTTTCACACCCTGTTATACCTAGCACTTGACCCTTCTACCTTACAGGTTTGGGCAAAACTACCCCTGACCCTTCGGCCAGCATCACCCTGGAGGGGGTAGAGGTTCCACTGGGAACAGGGATCCCATCTGGTGTTAACGACACCTGCCTGCTATATAACGAGTATCCTTTCATGGCCGTGCTGTGTGTTCTGGAAATGTACCAGTAGGTACGGATGCTCTTACTGCCCAGGGCAGCTTGTATGGGGATAGTGACAACCTTCTCTTGGATGGTCACCTGTGTCGACTTGAGGTCTGAGTCCCTGCTGTATGGGTGAACTTGTCTCTCTGGGCACCAGCCTTCCCCACTTTCAGGAGATTCAGTGTTGGGTAGGAGGTCTTGGGGATTCAACTGTTGGCTCCTTGACAACTGCCCTTTCCAGGTACATTGTGTACGACATTGCTCAGGTGAATCTGAAATACCTGCTGAAGCTGAAGTTCAATTTTAAGACGTCCCTGTGGTAAAGTGTAAGGGGGTGTGCTGTGCCCAGCACCCAGGGCCTAGGGGGTAATTCCTCCTAGTGCCTCTGCACCAGACACCACAAAACCTCAGCCATGCTGCTGCCTAAGGGTGGCACACTCACCGGATCTCCTTAGGAAGGGTTTTACGCAGACAGGTTAAAGGGCTCTGGTTTCAAGTCCCTTGCATGTTGCACTGGCAGGACAGTCTTACCCTACCAGCCACAGCCCTGATAGACGCAGCTGGCAGGGTGGGGAAAGGTGGGAAGAGGTTTTTGTTGTTTGCCTAGACTAGTCCTGAGGGAAGCAACACACCACGTCACAGTTACACTGTCTGCCTTACTGGCTTCCCCAGAGAAGGGAAATGTGCTTCCTCCCTTTTTTCAAGGGTTCGTCTTTGGTTTGATTTTGGCCAAATGTTAAGCATTTATTTTGATCTAAAAATAAAAACTAATTTCATACTATATAGATTTTCTTTTTTATCTTGTATGTTCCCTTCTTAGCCTTCTGGGCTTTTGTATTGCTTGGTTTTCAGTGATAGATATGGGATAACCAAAAGAAGGGGCTACCTGAAGCACTTAACTGGGGAAACTCAACCTATAGTGTGATTGGTTCGAAGTTACATTTGGGATTCTTGACTCACCCATGAGCAGTTTTGTCTTCCACATTGAACCCTCTGTACAGCCACCCAAAGGGCTGATAGTTCTCAATTAAAATGCAAATGGCTGTCTACTCCTGTGTAGTGTGCCTCATCTCCTCTGACAGGGATATGGTTATCTTCACAGAGAGAAGACTACTGTAGGTATAAACCCCTATAGCACTGAACCCCAAAAGTATATCTCCCTTTTGGCAGGGCAGTAGGACCCAATTACACCAGCAGTTCTCAACCTTCCTAACACTGTACCCCTTTAATGCAGCTCCTCCTGCTGTGATGACCCCAACCATAAGATTGTTTTTGTTACTTCTGTTCATAGCTGTAATTTTGCTGCTGTTATGAAATCATAATGTAATTATCTATAGATTTTTTTCGATAGTCTCCTGTAAAAGGGCTGTTCAACCCCCCAAAAGGGTTTCGACTCCAGGTTGGGAACCTCTGTCTGCACTGTACTGTTCTAAAACTACAGGCCATCTAGAGCTAGCTGCAATTTGAAAACTAAGTTTGACTGTTACATTCAGCTCTGAAAGTCAGGGCCCCTTTTGACCTTTCACAGAAGTGTCCAGGATCAGCTCCAACCCTAACTAAGGCCTTAGAAGCTTGGCGTTGTTTTGGTGGTGGTTTGATTTCTGGTGGGAGGAACAAAAAGCAGAACTCACTCAAGACAGGAAAAAAGAAAAATTGAATGTTGGATTTCATTTATGGTCTGGGGTTCTGTCCTGTAGAATCAGGTGTGGCTGCAGTCAGACTGGGGGATGGGAGGAAGTGGGAAGCTTCTGATGAGAGGTGTGAATGTCTGGGCACCCTGGTCAAGCTCCTGCCACCTCTTCAGTTTCCAGCCACTTGTAGGTGAAAACTGTCAGTGGGGCTCCTCAGCTCCCAGTCACCTTTCTACCAGCAGAGAAGAGCAAGCACCTCACAGGGCTTGATGAACAAAGTGACCTCTTGTGGTACTTTCTGGTCTAAACAGGATTTTCTGGCCTCGATTTGAATTTAAGATTAAAAGAACCTCACCGTCCCTGGACACATTCCGGGAGGGGCACATTCCTTAGTCAGTGGACACTTGCTGGATTAACATTCAGAAGAGAAAGGGAGAGGCTGATTAACATTCCTCAGACCGTGAGGGAGAGAGCAGAGCCCAGAGCACATAGACAGACAAGGGAGGTCCTTGCCACCTCATTCCCCAAAGACCAATCAGTTTAAAAGTCACACTGTTCTGCAAATCATATTGTGCCTAGTCACTGCTTCTCTATTCTACCCCCACCTTTTTTTTTTTTGTTTTTTTTTTTTGGTTTTTTGAGACAGGGTTTCTCTGTGTAGGCCTGCCTAGCTGTCCTGGAACTCACTCTGTAGACCAGGCTGGCCTTGAACTCAGAAATCCACCTGCCTCTGACTCCCAAGTGCTGGGATTAAAAGCGTGTGCCACCACCTCTCGGCTATTCTACCCCTTAAACTGTAAGCTGTATAAAAACTATTCTTAACTTCAGCTCGGGGCTCTCTTGCCTTCATGGCAGAGAGTCCTAGTGCACTAGTTCCATTAAACCTCATGTGATTGCAGCAAGTCCTGTCCATGAGTTTCTGTGGGAGCGCATCCCCTGGTTTTGGTTTCTTAAAATCCAACACTCTAAAGCCCAGATTCCTATTTCTGACTATTTTATTCTAAGAAGTGTATTCCTGCAATGTTTAAGAAATTCATGTCTTAGCCAGGTGATGGTAACACATTCCTTTAATTCCAGCACTCAGGAGGCAGAGGCAAATGGAGCTCTTGAGTTCTAAGATAGCCAGGGCTACACAAAGAAACCTTGGGTTGGGGGAGGACCTCAAGTCTTACCCTGAGAATAGCAACTGTCTTTGTTAGGGCTTCTATTGTAGTGAAGAAACATGACTACTCTTACAGGGAAAGGCTTCCCCCACCCGTCAAGACAAGGTTTCTCTGTATAGTCCTGTCTCTCCTAGAACTTACTCTAGACCAGCTGGCCTCAAACTCAGTGATCTTCTGCCTCTGTCTCCCAAGTGCTGAGATTAAAGGTAAAAGGTATATGCCACCAAAACCAGCTGGAAACACGTTTCATTGGGGCTGGTTTGCAGTTCAGAGGTTTGGTTTGTGGTTATCATGGAAGGAAGCATGGTGGCATGCAGACAGCCATGACACTGGAGGGATAGCTGAGAGTTTTACATCTTGATCCACAGGAAGGGTCAGTGAGCTACTGGGCCTGCCTTGAACTTCTCAAACCTCAAAGCCCACCCCTCTAGTGACACTTCCTCCAACAAGGCCACCTCCTAATAGTGCCACTCCCAGTGAACTTAGGAGGCCATTTTCATTCAAATTACCACAGCAACCAAAAATGAGATCACTATAAATTATAAACCAGTGCTTAGGCCCATGCTGCCATGTCCACAGAACCAACAGCAACCTTACCCCAAAATTCAGGGTCTGAGTGCCCACCTGGTGAACTGCCCCCTGCCTGTGTCTGGACAAGCAGCCTTTGGACAGTGTCTGTTCAGCCCATGTGTAGCTGTTCAGACTATTACTGTTGCATTGTACATAGCATATCATGTGTTCACAGAAATCCTGAGAAGCACTGTGAGCTGCTGCAGTGTGCTGGCCATCAGGATCCTGTGCCGTCTGACTACTTGAGTGTTGCCCTCTTAGGAAGGTGAAGACAATTCCTTCAACAAATACCCCACAGCATACTTCAGAGCTGCTGCACAGTGATCTGCCTGGAACTTGACCTTGTAAACATCATGACCTGACTTTTAGGAATGAGTTTAGGACAGCTGAGATCCAGGGGTGGTACAGGCCCTGATGTATACATAGTGTACCCTGATGATAACATGTTATTACATTACTGAGTCCTAGCACTTGGAAGTTTTGAGGCCAGCCTGGGCTACATGATATGGTCTTGATTTTACGTTTAAAAAGAAAAAAGCCGGGCAGTGGTGGCACACACCTTTAATCCCAGCACTTGGGAGGCAGAGGCAGGCGGATTTCTGAGTTCGAGGCCAGCCTGGTCTACAGAGTGAGTTCCAGGACAGCCAGGGATACACAGAGAAACCCTGTCTCGAAAAACAAAAGAACAAAAAAAAAAAAGAAAAAACAAGGCAGCTAGTCATGCTGCTTCTGTTGGGTGATGTCCTAGCCTTCAAAAGTTTGTCTTCTCTGACTCTGCACATCAGCATTGAACATTAGCAGGTAGCTGGTGCCTAAGATTCTGCTACTGTGGGCAGAGGCAGCAGGCTTTTTCAAGGCCAGCCTGGACTACACAATGAGACACTTGTGTGCCCTTCCCTCAGCCTTGAGCAGGCCTCAAAGACCTTGTTTACCACAGTAGACCAAAAATAATAGGACCCAGGTGGTGTTACCCACCTTGGCTGTGTACAGCCTGCTACAGGAACTTAGACGAATAGACTGCCTGCTGAGGCTTCCCTTGAGACACCTCAGGCTGTGACTAAGGATGGGCTCCCCTCACCACACCGGATTTTATTACCAGGAGTGGGGGTGGGAGCAGGGCTACGAAGATGGCTCAGTGATTAGAAGCACTTTGCTTGCTCCTGCAGAGGATCCGGGTTTGGTTCTTGGCAACTGCATGGTGGTTCCCAACCATTTATAACTCCAGTTCCAGGGCATTTGCCCTCCTTTTCTGGCTTCCACAGACAGGCAAAAATACTCATTCATATACAAGAAAAAGAGGAAGGTTTAAAAATTAACTATGAACTGGGCTATAAAAAAATGTCGAGAGGACCAGCTAAGGCTTTGTGTCCAATCAGAGGTAAGGCTGGGGCAGCAACATAGGGACAGTGAGTGCATCTTTAAGTCAAAGAACAGACCATGGAAAGAGGCTTTCCTGGGATGAGTGAGTGACCGTTAGATACATGTTTAAATAGTCCTCACTCTGAGGGATACTGCTCTCTGGGGGCAGAAATGGGAGATGGGGTCCATACAAGGCCTTCAACTCCATAGGTCATCTGAGCCAGAGTCCCAAACTGTGTGACTTCTAAATCAGCCAATCTGGCATCTGAGATCCTGAGAATCCTGAGATCCTGAGAATGTAAGAAACTAGAAAATACAATCTGCATCCAGTTCTGCATTTCCAGTCTCTGAACCTGGCTCCCTTGGAGTCTAACTGGCTGTCCTGCCTCCCCTTGACCACGAGGCCACAGGCCTCTGGCTCTTTCCCTGAGAAGCCCAGCCCCACTTGCAGGCAGGCTCTCAGGGTCTTAGAATAGCCAGCTGCTGTCTCAGCAGATGGCCAGGCTAATTTTAGCCATGTGCTGTTACTCACCCAGGGACCAGGCTGGGCTTTCTAGATTTGAATAAGCCAGCGTGCTACTTTGGGTTACAGTCAGTAACAAAGTTTTGAGTTGTGATTTCTGTGTCTGCCTAGCATTTGTTGGGAATTTCAGAAAAATAATTTTAAAAGATATTGTTTCTCCGCATTAAGGGTCCATTATGATGCCAGCAGATGGTCAAACTGCTGGAGTGTTTTGATGGGCAGGTGGTCATTAGTGCTGCCTTCCTTGTGTCCCCGGGATACCTATTGCTCTTTGCTTTCCTGGTTAAAATGAAAATGGAGCCAGTCACCTTGGCTTCAGCAGGACTGCTTTCCCAGAAGACATTGGGGCTCTCATAGGTGGTGCTTCATGGCACTTAACAAGGAATTGGTAGATCTGGAAGTTGAGACTCAGCGGGTTGGCCCTCTGGAGAACTTGTACTTCTGTATTTCCCAAAGTGCTTTTTTTCCTTCTCAACCCTGTCTTAGCACCCTGACATCAGCAACTTAAGGAGAGTGTGCTTGTGGGAGGGTGAAGCAAACTTGGTTCCCCTACAAAAGCAACCTGAACCATGTCTGCAGCCCCGGGAAGGTACAGTCTGTCGAGGCAGCAGGAGCTGTAAGGAGCTGGTCGATTGCATCTCCAACCGAGAAGAAGAGAGCGAGCATCCATCTCCAACCGAGAAGAAGAGAGCAAGCATGCATCTCTGCTCAGCTTGTCTTTTTATACAGTTCAGGACCCTAACCCAGGGAATGATACCATCCACAACAGTAGCAAAATTACACGTGTGACCACAAGAAGACCCACAGAGTCAACTAACCTGGGACCGTGAGGGCTCATAGACGCTGGACCACCAACCAGGGAGTATGCAGAAGCTGGAGCTAGATCTCCTAAACATTTGTAGCAAATGTGCAGATTGGTATCCATGTGAGTCCCCTAACAAGTGGAACAGGAGCTGTCTCGGCCTGTGTTCCTTGCCATTGGATCCCCTTCCCTGACCTGGACTGCCTGGTTTGAGCCTCAGTGGGAGAGGATGTGCCTAGTCCTGCTGGGACTAGATGCCCCAGAGTGTGGTGGAACCCAAGCGGAGGCGGTATTAGCGGGGAGAGATTTGTAAGGGTGGGACTGGGAAGAGAGGAGAGAGGAACTGTGGTGGAGATGTATAGTGAATAAAGAAAAGTTATGAAGTAGCAAAAATACTTTTTTGTGGTTTGGGGGCCACTGTAACATGAGAAACTGTATTTTAGGGTCACAGCATTAAAAAGGTTGAGAACCACTCTTCTAGACCTGTCTCATCATGTTGACATCCTACCCTACTGATGTGCAACTTTTCCTGGGGAGATGTAAACAAATTTGTCCCAGACAGCACTAACAATAGACCAATGAAACAACTCCACCCAAGCCTAGCTTAGTGAGCCAGTAAGGTTTTTTGGGTCATTACAGTAGGATAAGAGGTTACTAAAGGGTCTAGACAGCTGTATTAATAAAAGCCCACACTCTGCAAGGGTGACAACCCATGTAAGTTACATCCTGGGAGCTCCACTCAGCTTGCAGTCTGTTGGTCCTCACAGGAAAAGCTTCTTAGCACTAGGTTGCTGCTTAAAACTTTGTGGTGGTGGTCGGGGTGTTGGGGGAGTTGGATCAGACCGATTTCAGGAATTTCCTAGATGTTAACAAGTTTTCTTCATTTCCTGATTCTTATGGGCCTCCCTCCAGGAAGGAATATTTCAGTTCAAAGGAAATAGCTACATAGCACATCCCTCCCCAATATAAGAAGACAGCAGTTTACACCGACCATCTTGACTTGACCTGCTGTTGGCTTTTCTTTACATTGATCATGAAGAGAATTCAGGACCAAAGAAGGCACAGACTGTTTAGGCTTCCTGAATAGAGTTTAGAGAACCAGCCTGTTAATTGAGCTATTTTCTGGCTACTGTCAATCAGAAAGCCCAACACCTGCCTTAACAGCACACATAGGATCCCCCTGTCAAGAAAACTATTACAGAACCTGTTAGTGAGGTTTCTGCATTCCTCTCATCATGGTTCCTAGACTTCCAGCATCTCCACCCCTCATGCTACCCACTAATCCACAAACACCTCTCTTCTCCTTGGCCAAGGTTGGGACCACATGCTGTGCTCCATTTACAGAAAGTATTGAGCATTTTCAGCCTGATTAGAGGCGGTAACTGTCTCAGCAAAAAACAAGAAGTGGAGAGTGGCATTCTGTGCCTTGCTCTGGGGAGAATGCGGTTGAGGAATGCTTACTCTTCCCATGGTGATCCTTAGTGCTCATCCGGATCCCAGTATCCATGATCTCAGGGACTTAATGACCACAGCTGCAGGTCATTGCTAAGCCTCCCTTAGCTGCTCCACTCTTTTGACTTTGTGAAGAAAGCTGTAAACCAGCACAGAAATAGAAGCTGTTGCCCAGAATAGTTTAAACGGCAGTTCTTAGTGCTAATCGCAGGCCCCGGCTAGGCCTCAGTGACTGCAGAGGTTGTGTTGGGCACTCAAGACAGCTAAGCTCCTGCCTTCCTCTTTCTCTTGTGTTTCCTCTGTGAATCTGTGTCTTTGCCCAAAGGTGGATTCTAACTCTGCTTGTCTTTCTGAGCTCAGATTATTTGTCTAAGAAGTTCTAGAACTTCACTGGTCCTGGCAGCAATCCCATTGCTTCTCTAGGCGGACAGCAACCGTGGCACCCAGGACCTGGCACAGCTGGAAAGTGATCGCCTCAAAGACAACAGCCTTGGGGCCTCAGCTCTAAGTGACCTTACTGAATAGAAGTCCTTGGGCAGGCAACTGTCCCAGGGCAGGGCTGTCTCCAGGCAGTCTGCTTTGTGACAATACTGAAGAAATATGTCTAACACCTTTACCAAAGAGACAGACCTGACAGAACATCGAGTGATCAAAACCAATGCTTGTCTCTCACTAGCCCTTTAGAATTGAGCAATTAAATCTTGGTCATGTCACCAGAAGGAAACTGCAGGCCTATTATTCTTTCTTTAGTTCCCCATGGTGACCCTTCTAAGACTCAACTCAAGCCCAGTGTCAACTCCTCTGTGATTTAAATGCTCATCCCAGAGAACGTATCTATTAATGTACTGTAGGTTGTGCCTATTGGGGTGAGATGATTTATTTGGTTGGTTGGATGTTTGGTAGGTTGGTTGGCTGGCTGGCTTTTGAGGAAAGATCTAATGTTTCTCAGGATGGCTTCAAACCCATTATGTAGCTGACGATGACCTGAAGCTCCTGATCCTCCTGCCTCTAACCTCCCAAGTGCTAGGAATCAAACCCAGGGCCATACTTAAGCACTCTACCAACAGTTCCATCTTCAGGCTTCTAACTAATTTAATGTTGACTTTTCTCTCTTCACAGGTTAGATGTGAGAATCACTGGCTCACCCAGGGTCCCATCCTTTCCCACCATTGGAAAAGAAAGTTTCCTTCTTTATTTCACAGCCTCTTTCCCCATCAGTATTACTTGGCTTTCAATCACTAAGACTGATTCCTGTGGCAAATAACTTTTTTTTTTTTTTTTTTTTTTTTTTTTTGGTTTTTCTAGACAGGGTTTCTCTGTGTAGCCCTGGCTGTCCTGGAACTCACTCTGTATACCAGGCTGGCCTCGAACTCAGAAATCCGCCTGCCTCTGCCTCCCAAGTGCTGGGATTAAAGGCATGTGCCACCACCACCCGGTGGCAAATAACTTATAAAACCAAAATATTTTGCCTCAGTTTTAGGAGTCTCAGCCTAAGATTGAGGGACCTGTTCTGAGGCTCTGGTGAGGGCCATCGTAGTCAGTGTGTGGCCAAGTACACTGCTTACCTCATGGCAAGAAGTGAGACAACAATGGAAAGAGCAAGAGGCAGAGTCCTAGAGCCCCAGGAAGGTCATGGCTTGCCTTGGCCAAAGGAACTTCCACTATACCACCATGCCTAGTGGAGCCTACCTCTTAAAGGTTCCACCAGCTCCCCGCAGCACCAACTGATGACCAGGTCTTTCATTCATGAACCTTTGGAGACGCGGTTCACACTCAATGGGTCTTTCATTCATGAACCTTTGGAGACATGGTCCATGCTCAAACCACAGCTCTGGGTCTAGAGAGATGTCTCAATGGTTAGGATCACTGGCTGTTCTCCAAAACACCGGCACTGACTTGGCAATTCATAACTATCTGTAACTACAGTTCCACGGGATCCAGTACTATCTTCTGGCTTCAGCAGGCACCAGACATGCATGTGGTACATAGTCGTGCAAGCAGGTGAAACACCCATACACATAAAATAAGATTTTAAAAATGGGTCAGGGAGCTGGTAGTGGTAGTGCACACCGGTAGGATTTGCTGAAGGAGGCAGAGGCAGGAGGATCACGAGTTCGAGGCCAGCCTGGGCTACACATTTTTAGCCGGGCAGTGATGGTGCATGCCTTTAATCCCAGCACTTGGGAGGCAGAGGCAGGTGAATTTCTGAATTCAAGGCCAGCCTGGTCTACAGAGTGAGTTCCAGGACAGCCAGGGCTACACAGAGAAACCCTGTCTCGAAAAACCAAAAAAAAAAAAAGGGTCAGAGAGGGCGGACATCAAGACAGGGTTTCTCTGTGTATCCCTAGCTGTCCTGGAACTTGCTCTGTAGACCATGCCGACCTCAAACTCACAAAGATTTGCCTGCCTCTGCCTCTGCTAATTTTTTTTTAAAATTTTATGTGTATGGTTGTTTTTCCTGTATGTATATCTGTGAACTGCATGCTGCAGTACTCTTGGAGGTGAGAATTGGACATTAGATCTCCCATGACTGCTGTTACAGATGGTTGTGTGCCATCATGTGGGTTCTGGGAATTGAACCCAGGTACTCTGCAAGAGCAATAAGTGCTCTTAACCCCTGAGCCAACTCTCCAGCCTAAGATAACTATTTTTTAAAGATTAACAAAGAATATAGTGTAGGGACAGCAAAGGGTGAACAGACATGGAGGAATAACAACTAGGGCAGGTTGGAGGCTCGCCACAGGAGAATGGCAAGCCCCAACAGGAGAAGTAATAGGTCCAAGAATCTCAGTGATGCCACTTAAGAGGCTGCTGAGCAGTGATAGTGTTCTAGGCTTGGAAAAACCTTGGGAGGCCAACTGGAAGCAGTTCTTCCTAAGAAATACTTATCCCAGAGTAAAAACAATTCCACCTCAGTCAGAGTCTCTGAGACCTGTGCTGGGCCTCCACTCTGCCCCTCCCCACTCCCCTTCTACTCACAGTGGTCTGTAGGAGAGCTGTGGTTCTCATCCGTGCTCCCAAAGGCCATGTGTTGAAGGCTTGGTCCCTAGTCTATGGTACACTTTGAGATGGCATACCCTCTAAGGGTCAGAGGAGCCCTGTGGGAGTGGGAATGAGAATAGCCCCCGTAGGCTCATAGCTTTGGATATCTGGACCCGGAAGTGGCACTCTTTGAATATCTGGACCCGGAAGTGGCGCTCTTTGAAAGGATTAGGAAACGAGGCCTTGTAGGGAGGAAGTGTGTCACTGGGCGTGGTCTTTGAGATTTCAAAAAGCCGGTTCCAAGCCCAGAGTCTCTCTCATCCTGCTGCCTGCAGGTCTGGATGTAGAAATCTCAGCTATTTCTCCAGCACCATGCCTGCACACCACCATTCTCCCATGCTGTGATGAGAAAGGAATTAACCTCTAAAACTAAGCAACCCCAGTTAAATGCTTTCCTTTAAGAGTTGCCATGGTCGCCGGGCGGTGGTGGCGCACACCTTTAATCCCAGCACTTGGGAGGCAGAGACAGGCGGATTTCTGAGTTCGAGGCCAGCCTGGTCTACAGAGTGAGTTCCAGGACAGCCAGGGCTACATAGAGAAACCCTGTCTCGAAAAACCAAAACAAAAACCAAAACAAAACAAAAAAAGAGTTGCCATGGTCATGGTGTCTCTTCACAGCAATAGCACACAAAGCAAGACAAGCCTAGATGAGAGAATTTGGGCCCCTGGAGACATGTCCTAGAAAGGATATTGGGCCTTTGGCTACTACTCTCCCAACCCCAGCTGTCTCTCCATCTTTGCTCCATGAGGTGAGCAGCTCCATGTCCACACTCTCCCACAATACACTGCTGTGTCACAGTTCCAAGTAGGCCAACTGGCTGAAACCAACTGGCAAAATAAACCTTTAATTTTTTAACATTCATTTTCTTTTTTTTTTTTAATGTGTGTCTGGGGTGGGGAGGGGTCATATGCACATGGGAGGGTATATGGAGCATTTTCCTAATTAAGATCGAGGTAGAAGAACCCAGGCCAGTGTGGGTGGTGCCACCCTGAACAGGTATAAGAAAGGCTGAGTGAGCCATGGCGGGCAAGCCAATAGGCTACATCACTCTGCTGCTTCAGTTCCTGACTTCAGTTCCTGCCTTGCATTCGTGCCTCAGCTACCGTCAAGCTGGAATAAACCCTTTCCTCCTGGTCAGTGTTTTGCCAAAGCAATAGAAAGCAAGCTAGGACTGTGCCTGCCGTTTCTTTTACAGCAGCTGTGAGGCTAGCCATAAGAGAGTTGCTTCTACAGTGGTGCCTAGCCTACTGTGAGCCTAATCAAAAGTTTCTTCTTTAGTTGACTACCTCAGGTGTTATGTTACAATATCAAACCTGGTTAACTCCCTCCCCACCCCCACCCCTGGGGTTTGAAGTCCCTGTAAGGCTGGGAAAGTGAACAGAAGCCAGCCTGCAACCTTCAGGGTTGTGCATGATAGCTTTTCCAACTGTGAAGCCACCGGCAGCTTGCTGGACCTCTCTGTGCTTCATAGTCTTCATCCATAAAATGGGAACAACAAATAGTGCCTGCTTCAAGGAGCGCCTCTGAATACTTGTAGGTGGAGGTTATCTTGGCAGGTTTGCTGTTGTACTTAATAGATGTGAATACTTAGCTGACTTATGTGACCACAGTGACAAAGGTTCATAGCCTTGGAAAAGTCCTGACCAGCAGTGCTAAGCTGTTCTTGGCCTCTATCCCAGACATTCAGCTTGTGCTGCTGTCCTGGCTATTTCGACAACTTTTCCTCTGAGCTCCATCAAACTGTTTTAATTTTTATATTTATTTAGCTTGCAGCACTGGGAATTTAGTGAGTCTCACACATAAATATTCTACTGCTGAGGTACACCCTCAACTCCTTTTAAAGACTGATTTATTTTTATTTTATGTGAGTAGCTGTTTTGCTTGTGTGTGTGTGTGTGTGTGTGTCTGTGTCTCTGTGTCTCTGTGTCTGTGTGTGTGAAGTACCCAAGGATGCCAGAAGAGGGCATCAGATGCCTTGAAATTGGAGTTACTTACGTGGTAAGCCACCATGTGGGTGCTGAGCATAGCCCATGGTCTCTGGAAGAGCAGCCACTAAGCAGCCATGTCTCCAGCCCTCACTCCCATGTCATTTTGATGCTGTTGTCTCGCAGCATTTTAAGACAGTCTCTCACTAAGTTGCACAGACTGGCCTTGAAGTAACTGTATAGCCCAGGTTGACCTAACCCTTCCAACATTGCACTTACCTGTCATGCTGTTACATAAATTGACTTGATTAAAATTAAAGGTTCAAAATCTGTTCAATAGAGCTTATCCTCAAAACAAAAGCAAAACAAAAACAAACAAACAAAAAACAAACAAACAAAAAACTTGGGGGCTGGAGAAGTAGCTTGGCAATTAAGAGCATGTACTGTTTTTCAAAAGGATGCTTGTTTGCTTAGTTTGCAGCAACTACATCGGGTGTCTCACTGCCTATAACTCCAGTTCTTGAGGGAATCTAACTCACTGAGGGAGATACCTGCCTCGCATGCACATATCTTCACATTCTAAAAACTAATAAAAATAAATCATAAATCTGGAGCTAGGTAAGAGGACATACATGCAAAATCTTAGCACATACAAGGCTGAGGCAAGAGGATTGCTGTGAGTCCCAGGCCAGCCTGTCTCAAAAAAAAAGGGTGGGTGGGTGGGGTGTTTGGGGATCAGTGAGATGGCTCAAGAGTAAAGGTGCTCGCTCACAAACCTGATGAGCCCCCAGGACCCACATGGTGGAAAGAGAGAATGGCCTCCTACCTGCATACACACAAGCACATACGTATGGATGGATAGAATGATTGGTGAGTGGACAGACGGATGGATGGACAGACAGACAGACAGGCAATGTTGCACCTCGATACATTAAGGTCACAGTCTACCACATTGCGATATTTCCTCTGAGCTTGGAGCAAAGTGGAGAACTCCCTTTTCTTAGCAGGGTTTCCTTTTCCCTGCCTAATCTGAGGTGCCTGACCCCCACATCCTCTACCTGAGGATTGTCACATAGTCCACAGCAGACTACAAGTTTAACTTCCTCTTTCCCAGTAAGAGCCCACCCAACGAGTACCTAGGATTCCTGGAATGCCTCTCCATACAAATGAAGCATTCACAGTACTTTAAACTCCAGCCAATGATTTTACATTTACCCTGAAAACTCCTTCCCACTCTCCAAGGTTCATATACAGCCCGTAGTCACCCTGAATGAAGTGTATGAGCACAAGCTGTTTCACTGAAGATTGTCTCAGAGGCTGTTTAACTGAGTGTCATCTAAAAGACCTATAACACTAAAGTCTTCAGAGGAACACCCAGCCCCGAACTCACTCGGATCCTGCCCATTCCAGGCTCAGATTCATCCTTCCAGTCTGGTGTACAGCAGTGTTTGAGGGAGGAAACCGAGGATGTGGAACCACAGCTGGACCCTGACACACATAGATAGATGGATAGATAGATAGATAGATAGATGGATGGATGGATGATGGATAGATGAATGGATGGATGGATGATGGATGGATGGATGATGGATGGATGATGGATGGATGATGGATGGATGGATGGATGGATGGATGATGGATGGATGGATGATGGATGGATGGATGATAGATGGATGATGGATGGATGATGGATAGATAGATGAATGGATGATGGATGGATGGATGGATGGATGGATGATGGATGGATGGATGGATGGATGATGGATGGATGGATGATGGATGGATGATGGATGGATGGATGGATGATGGATGGATGGATGATGGATGGATGGATGGATGGATGATGGATGGATGGATGGATGGATGATGGATGGATAGATGATGGATGGGTAGATAGATACATTGATAGATAATTAGAGACTTTTTAAAATTTCTTGGGCTAAAAAGATCGCTCAGTGGTCAGGAGCATGTACTGCTTTTCCAGAGGACCTGAATGTGGTTTCCAGCAACCACACCAGTGGCTCCAAACTCCCTAGAAGTCTTCTGAACTCTACAAACATCTGTATTCACAGGTGCACACACCCTCCATCCCCATGCCACATATATGCATAATTAAAAATAAAACAAATCAGGCTCAGTGGTTAAGAGCACTGACTGCTCTTCCAGAGGTCCTGAGTTCAATTCCCAGAAACCACATAATGGCTCACATCCATCTGTAATGGGATCTGATGCCCTCTTCTAGTGTGTCTGAAGATAGCTGCAGTGTACTCATAATAAATAAATAAATAAATAAATAAATAAATAAATAAATAAAACTAATCTTTGGTCCTGGGGCTGTGGCTCAGTGTAGGGTGGTTGCTAGCATGGGTGACACCCCAATTGTTATTCCCAGAAGGAAAAAGCAACAACAAAAAACATCTCATCAGTAATCCCTGGGGAGTTTGAGGCAGAAAGTATATGCATTCAAAACCAGCCTAGGCTATATAATGAAAAAAAATTTGTGTTATATAGCACAGTAGAAACTTGTGAGGAAAAATATTAATATACATGCACAGACAGAAAACCTCAAAATGTAAAGCCAGAATCTCATCTCTGTGTGATTAAAAAAGGATTATTCTTTTCTTTGTTTTCAAGACAGGGTTTTTCTCTGTGGGTAGCCCTGGCTATTCCCTGGAACTCCCTCTGTAGACCAAGCTGGCCTCAGCTCACAGAGATCCACCTGCCTCTGCCTCCCAAATGCTGGGATTGCAGGCGTGTGCCACTATTCCTGGTCAAGAAGGTCATTCTTTAAATATGGGAATGGGACCCACAGCCTTGGATATGCAAGGCACACACCCACTCTCTGAGCTCCCCTTCCCACATCTTCAGAGTAATTCTCATTCTTTGGGTTTTTGTATTTTCTGCAATAAGCCTGAATAAGCTGTTGATGAAACCATAAATCTCTGTCGTGCAGTTGACAAGCTTCGTGCCATGCTTTCTGTGCTGTTGCTACAGAGAAGTGCTGGTCCTGGGGTCCCTCTTTGTGTCCCTAGTTTTCCCTGGTTATTCCCAGGAATAGGTATGTGGTGGGAAAAGCCTCCTTAGCCAGGTCTGGGCTGCTGTAGCAAGCTTGGTGAACTCCAGTCATCCTCAGTAAAATTTGGAGCCTCTGCCCAAAGATATAGAACTCTGCCTGAGAGAGTCCTGCTGTCCTCAGTCTCTAAGGGCACTGGGTGTGCCTCGTTCCCGGTCTGCTATAATTACTTTTGTCAAGACAAAGGGATGCTCACTTTTCTGCCAGAATCACTTGCAGAAGACAGTATCATTCCTGACTGGGAAGTTGCATTTTATAGGGCAAAGTCCAGCTGGCCAGAGGTAGACTCCTTGGAGGAGCCCGAGTGCCCCGTGGCTGACTGAAGGTTAAGTGTGGAGGACTCATGCAGAGTCTGCACTGGGTTCTGGAAGCCAAGAACTTTCCCATGTTTGGTCTGACTTGGCTGCCTGCTCTCTGTGACAGTCAGCAGGAAAACCCCTTTATTTGCTTTTCGCAGCAAAAATAAAGAAAAGGAGGGAAGCCTGGACCTCACTCCTCAGTCTTCCAGGGGCAGCTCAGAAGGAAGGCTGGCTCAGAACCCTCTCCGGTATACAAAGAACTCTGCCTGAACAGGAGGGCACCCATAGCACTAACATGTTCACATTTAAAAATCTTTCATCTTCCGTGAGCGCTGAGATGGTTACACTTACGCTGTTAAATGCTGTTCACTTATCTTGGCCTGTGCACGGCCCTACGCCTTGCCTTTCCAGCCAAGTCCGAGCCTTTCTCCATCAGGATGCTGCATGATGCCTGTTGGGTAAAAGGTCCAAACCAACTTCTAGGTTTGAAAACCTATCAAGTCCCACCAATCTCTGAGCTCAGAAGTCCACCAGTCCTTGGGCTTGGCTTGAAATCTCATCTAATCCCCACTCTGGAAATCTCCACACTGGAAAACTCCTCCCCCAAGAAACCCTATATAAAGCTGCCTCCTGCTCAGTTCCCTAGGGGTTCTCACCCTAGCCGAGGCACCCACCATGTTGTGTTTTCATAAATCTCTTGGGTGAGGTTTGTTGTGCGGTGTGACTCTTCAGTATGAGGTATGTGGTAATGCTTGGCTCCTGACTGCCAGGATACCTTTCCTCTCAGAGCTGTTAACACACGAGGGAAACCTCTCCCCTCAGAACTGTAACACTTTCATCTGGGAAGCCTTCTCTCCTGAGTTATAGCATGTGCATTGAGGATTTTCCCTCAGAGCTGCCTACACTTCGTTTCAGGGTTGGGGTAGAGGTCAGAGTTCATTGTTAATTTCCTACAGGAGCTTCCTGCCACAAGCACTGTTATCACCTATTCCGTGACAGTGTCAGGTGCAAGGCCCCTACTATACCCTGCCTGGGTCTCTCTTTTGTTTTATTTTACTTGGACTTCTTTCTTTACTTTATGCAGATGAATGTTTTGCCTGCATGTGTGTATACGCATGCATCACATATACGCCTGGGGTCACCAAAGGTCAGAAGAGGGCATCCAGCTGAGCAGTGGTGGCGCACGCCTTTAATCCCAGCACCCAGGAGGCAGAGGCAGGCGGATCTCTGTGAGTTTCAGTGTCAGCCTGGTCTATACAATAACTGGAGTCATGGAGGACTGTGAGGCACAGTGTGGGCGGAGAGGGTTATCTATCTCTCTTCACATACAAAGTGGACTTGAAGCTGCTTGTAAAGTGGAGCCTCTTAGGATAAGGCACAGCCTGAAAAGACACAATTTTATACAATATGGAGTAACTTAGGGTAGGACACACCACGATCTCAACACTGGAAGGCCTTGCTTGGTATTTGAGTGCCTCTGTTGACACATGGACTGGATAATACTTTGTTACAGAGAATTGTGCTGTGCACAGTAAGAAGCTGAGTGGTTTCCCTGCCCTACCCTCTAGAAGCCAATAGCATATCCATCCACTTAGTGACAACCAGTGACATCTCTAGACATAGCCAGATGTCCCCTAAGGAGCCAAAAGCTGCTGTGTTAGATGACTATGACCTCAGGTGACATCTTGACCTGGAACCCTGGGCTAGAGTCACCCAATACACTGCTTTACTTCTTGAGCCACAGAAACTGAGACAATGAGTTGCTAAGTTCTAGATGATTTCTATGTGTCAATAGATTATCAATTCAGGGAGTATGAGAGTTTTCAGAGGAAAGGCCCTTTTCTTCCCCTAGGTTCTCAGGAACCCTTGGCCTTAAGATTAAGAACCCCAGATCTAGCTGGGCATGATTGCACATGCCTTCATCCATCACTTGAGAGGCAGAGGCAAGCACATCTCTGAGTTTGAAGTCAGCCTAGTCTACATAGTGAGTTCCAGGACAGCCTGGGTGTTGTAAGGAGACTTAACCTCAAGAAAAAAAAAAAAAAAAAAAAAAAAAAAGGACTCCAGACTGGAGCCCTCAATGTAAGGACAGAGCAGGCTCTTGAAAGAGGTCCTCTGAGTGCCACCCACAAGCTTATGGCACTTGCACATATGCACACATGCACACACACACACATACACATGCACAAGCGCACACACATGCACACAAGAGTGCATACCCAGACAGGCAGGCAAACACACACAACAACAATAATGAGTTTCAAACAGAATTTTGCCAAAGCAGTCTTTAAACTCAGGACCTGAGCATTGGTTAAATGGATACTGCTCGAATCTCTCACCTCACAAGGACACTGAGTCTATTGTTAAAAAAGAAAATTGTGGTTTGTTATAAGCCAGAATCTTTAGCCAGAGCCCCAGGCTGTGTGACAATTACTCCCCCTCCAGAAACTGGCAAAATCCTCCCCAGGGATTCACTGAGGACACAAATGGGAGGAGACTGAAGCACTGTTGGGTAGTTTTGGGAATTTAAATTCTATTCTAAACTCATGACCAAGGCAACTCTTGCAAGAACAACATTTAATTGGGGCTGTCTTACAGGTTCCGAGGTTCAGTCCATTATCATCAAGGAGGGAGCATGGTAGTGCCCAGGGAGGTATGACACAGGAGCTGAGAATTCAATATCTTGTTCCAAAGGCAAACTGGAGAAGACTGTCTTCCAGGCAGCTAAGATGAGGGTATTAAAGGCCACACTCCCAGTAACACACTTCCTCCAACAAGGCTGCACCTACTCCAACAAGGCCGTATCTCAGAGTGCCACTCCCTGGGACAAGCATATACAAATCATCACAAGCACTAAACAGAACATCAACTGTTTCTTGCTAGCTGACACGTTCAGAGCAGTAAGAAGCAGCAGGCAGGCGGTTCTGTCAGGCACCAGTGTGCTCACCATTGCCCTCCCACAGCCTCTCTCTCTCCAGATGCTCAGCAGCCGCAAACATGCTTGAAAACCACTCTACCTGGTGGTGCTGTGGGGGAGTGCCAGGCTCTGTAAAAGGTTGATTCTGCCCAGAGGGATTCAAAGCCCTCTTCTGGTGCACAAAGACATTCATGCAGGCAAAGAAAGAAAGAAAGAAAGAAAGAAAGAGAGAGAGAGAGAGAGAGAGAGAGAGAGAGAGAGAGAGAGAGAGAGGTAACAACAACAACAAAAAACCCAGAAAACCTCAAACACATACCTACCCTCCCCATACTTGATTTCTCTGTGTAGCCCTGACTGTCCTAGAATTCAATTTGTGGCCTCAAACTCAGAGATCTGCCTCCCTCTGCCTCCCTAATACTGAGATGAAATCATGCCCAGCTTCAAACACATAAATTTTAAAAAGAAGTGGGGCCTTTGGGACTGGAGAGATGGCTCAGCTGTTAAGAGCACTGACTGTTCTTCCAGAGGACCTGGGTTCAATTCTCAGCTCCCACATGGCAGTTCACAACTGTCTGTAACTCCAGTTGTAGGGGATCAGACATGTTCACACAAACATACATTCACAGACATACATCCAGGCAAAACACCCATGCATATAAAATTAAAATAAGTAAATTATCTTTTAAGAAAACCTTAAAAACAAATGGGACCACATGGAAGGGTTTTAGACCACTGAGGGGCATGACCCTAAAAGGATCTAGGGACTCTGGTCTTTCTGCTCTGATTTGAGCTGTGAAGAGTGTGCTTGATACTGGCTCTTGTTGTGACATTGCCACCCTCAGTAGAAACCCAAACTAATAGGACCATGTGACCTTGGAGAGGATGCCCGTCCACGTTAGCCACTGTTTCTGGGAAAGGCTCTTCCGTCCCTGCTACAAGCCAGCATCTCACCTCTTTGCAGCTTTATCCTTTCTAAAGCCAGCCAATGTGGGGCACAAGTACTTGCCAGCAATAAAATAAACGCAAAAGGAGAGGCCACAAAGTATGGGGCTGTCATCATTGGAGAACCTCACCAAGGAGCATGAATGAGCCAATGAGTGGCTCTAAATCTGTGCCACAGGAGACACTTGTGTGTGCCCAGTGGCTAGACACACGGCTGCTCTCGTTTGCTGAGAATGTGTGGTGGAGTGCTGTGGGAAACAGTAACAAAGGGGTTAAAGTACTGTGAGGAGCTGGAGGTGTACATTTTCCTCGAGTTACATTTGAGTGTATACTTGTTGGGTTTGTTTTTTTGTTTTTTTGTTTTTTTTGGTTTTTCGAGACAGAGTTTCTCTGTATAGTCCTGGCTGTCCTGGAACTCACTCTGTAGACCAGGCTAGCCTCGAACTCTCAAACTCAGAAATCCGCCTGCCTCTATCTCCCAAGTGCTGGGATTAAAGGCGTGTGCCACCACCGCCCAGCTTGTTTTTTTGTTTGTTTGTTTGTTTGTTTTTAAGATTTATTTATTTACTGTATATGAGTACACTGTCTTCAGGCACACCAGAAGAGGGCATCAGATCCCATTACAGATGGTTGTGAGCCACCATGTGGTTGCTGGGAATTGAACTCAGGACCTCTGGAAGAGCAGTCAGTGCTCTTAACCTCTGAGCCATCTCTCTAGCCCCGAGTGTATACTTGTATACATGCATGTGCCATAGCATGTAGAAGGTGTGTGTGCATATGTGCCTCTGGGTGTGTATGTGCCTCTATGTGTGTATGTGTGTGCCTGTATGTGTGTGTGCCTCTCTATGTGTATATGTGCCTCTGTGTAGTGCTTCTCTCTATGCATGTATGTGTGTATGTGCCTCTGTGTATGTGTGTGCCTCTGTGTGTGTGTATGTGTGTATGTGTCTCTCTGTGTGTATGTGCCTCTCTATGTGTGTATGTGCCTGTGTGTAGTGCCTCTCTCTATGCATGTATGTGTGTGTGTGCCTCTGTGTGTGTATGTGCCTGTGTGTGTTTGCCTGTGTGTGTCTTTCTGTCTGTGTATGTGCCCGTGTGTGTGCCTCTGTGTGTATGTGCCTGTGTGTGTGTGTGCGCGCCTCTCTGTGTGCATGTATGTGTATACGTATCTCTGTGTGTGTATGTATGTGCCTGTGTGTGTTTGCCTGTGTGTGTCTTTTTTTATTTCATGTATGTGAGTACACTGTCGCTGTCTTCAGACACACTAGGAGAGTACATTGGATTCCATTACAAATGGTTGTGAGCCACCATGTGGATGCTGGGAATTGAACTCAGGACCTCTGGTAGAGCAGTCTGTGCTCTCAACCACTGAGCCATCTCTCCAGTCCCTGGGTGTGTCTTTCTGTGTGTGTATGTGCCTGTGTGTGTGCCTCTGTATGTGTGTGTATGTACCTGTGTGTGTGTGCCTCTGTGTGTGTGTCTGTGTGTCTGTGTGTCTGTGTGTGTGTGTATGTGCCTGTTTGTATATGTGTCTCTGTGT